>NW_016812332.1:2610460-2761270 GCF_001698545.2 Rhinopithecus bieti | reverse complement strand
TTCTTTGGAAGCTTCCTCTCAGGGGTGTACTCCACCCTGTGAGGTGTGGGGTGTCAGACTGCCCCTAGTGGGGGATGTCTCCCAGCTAGGCTACTCAGGGGTCAGGGACCCACTTGAGCAGGCAGTCTGTCCGTTCTCAGATCTCAACCTCCGCGTTGGGAGATCCACGGCTCTCCCCAAAGCTGTCAGAGTCGTTCGCGTCTGCACCGGCCCCCGCTGCTTCCCCTGTTGGTCTTCAGCTGTGCGCTGTCCCCAGAGGTGGAGTCTCAGTTGAAAATGCAGAAATCACCAGTCTTCTGTGTCGCTCGCGCTGGGAGTTGGAGACTGGAGCTGTTCCTATTCAGCCATCTTGCTCCCCATCCCTTTTTGATATTCTTTAGTGGTTTCAAATTAAATTGCTTTCTAAATTTTCTTATAATGTTTTAGATGATAGGAAACTACTTGCAGAGGCATTTTTGCATAGTAGTGAAGAACATGAGCTGAGGAGTTTGAATTGTAGATCTCAGCTCTGCCACTTTGTGACTGTATGACCTGAGTTATTTATTCTGTGCCTTAGTTTTCTCAGTCATCATATGGGAATCATAGTAGTCTTTTCCTCAGGAGGTTAAGATGAGAATTAACAAGATAATGCATATAAATGGCTTAAGTACATTAGTTTTTGGCAGTCTAAGCACTCAATGTTTATATAATGTTATATAATTAATTTTCTTATTACTTTTTAGAATGTTATGAAACAGATAAATTTACATATTTTTATGTATTTTACCTGAGGATTTTGACTAATCCCTTTATTTGGTAATAAGAATTTGGGGCTGGGCATGGTGGCTCACGCCTGTAATTCCAGCACTTCGTGAGGCCAAGGCAGGAGTATTGCTTGAGGCTAGGAGTGCAAGACCATCTTGGGCAACATATTGAGACCCCTATCTCTTCAAAATAATAAAAAATTAGCCGAGTATGGTGGCATGCAACTGTAGTCCAAGCTACTCAAGAGGCTGAGGTGGGAGGATCACTTGAGCCTGGAAGGTCTAGGCTGCAGTGAATTGTGATCATGCCAGTACACTCCAGCCTGAGTGTTAGAGTGAGACCTTGTCTCAAAAAAAGAAAAAAATAATAATTAGAACTTTAAACACTACTGTTCTTTGAGATTTATTCCTTGAGTATATTCATTGAGCCATGTACATTATCTTCATGTAGATTTATTAAGTTGATATATTATTTTGAGTCTAAAATTCTGCATTATTTGAAATTTGCATTATTTAAAGAAGGCAAATTGCTGTTACAAGTAAACCCCAAAATATATAATGATACAAATACAATGGAAGTTTCTTTCTTGCTCATGTAACAGTCCTATTACAGTAGATGAACAGGTGAGCAGAGTAGCCTTCTTCCATGCAGTCTTTCAGATTGTTGGAGCCTCTGTCATTTTCAATTGTGGCTTCTAAAATTACATTAGGAGCTATCTTCATTCTAGCCAGCCACAAGGAAAGAGAATACAGAGGCATATACCTACCTTGGAGATTTTTATGGGCCAGACCTAGAAGTGATACACATACTTCTACACACATTCTTCTAGCTAAAATCAGTCACATGACCACATGTCACATTTCTCAAGGAGCCCAAGAAATATTGATTAGTTGTGTGCCAAGGAAGATGAGATCATGAATTTTGGCGAGCAGCGAGCAGTCTATACCACATTTGAGCTGGAAACAAATATATAGATTAAATCCTAATGTAGATCACTGAACTGATTTATTTCCTAATAAATAATTCTGAAAATTGTATAGCTATTTTAGTCTTAAAAATATTTATCTTATAAAAGAGAGAGAGAAATTCTACCTTTCCTGTGGTTTAATTTTCTGCTAAAACAAAAAACAGAGACAATCCTACTGTGGTCTGGAACTTTTTTTTTTTTTTTTTTGAGACAGAGTCTTGCTCTGTCGCCAGGCTGGAGTGCAGTGGTGTGATCTTGGCTCACTGCAGCCTCCACCTCCCAAGTTCAAGCAATTCTCCTGCCTCAGCCTCCCGAGTAGCTGGGATTACAGGCACCCAACACCACACCTGGCTAATTTTTGTATTTTTAGTAGAGACGGGATTTCACCGTGTTAGCCAGGATGGTCTCGATCTTCTGACTTCATGATCTGCCCTCTTCGATCTCCCAAAGTGCTGGGGTTACAGGCGTGAGCCACTGCGCCTGGCCGGTCTGGAACTTTTTATTATTTATTTGTAAAGGTTAAGGATTACATTGTCTTCTTAGAAAAATTAGACGATCTTTATTATCTTTATAAGACTGGATAGCATTCTGCATCTCAGCCATAATTATTTTTCAGAGACTGGAGATATATGCTCATTTGTGTCTTTCCCCAAGCTCTCTCAGAAGTCTGTGTGCTTTGAACTAGAATGCTGTTCTATGTGATTTACATAAATTAAACTCATCTCACACAACAACCCTGTGAAATACAGAACATCATTTCCCCCATTTTGCACATGAGGAAATGTGGTTGAGAGAGGTTAAATAACTTACATAAGAACATCTATTTATTTAGTGGGGCATCTGGGCTCTGATCCAAGAAGTCTGCTTTCCAGAGCCCGTATTCTTAACTGGAGTTTTTGTGGATACTCCAGAGTTGAGTTTTAGTACTGTGGACATCACGGACTATCACAGGGCGACAGATTCTAGGGTATAAGAGGGTTCTTCATCAAATTTGCTTATTATTGCAGTTCCGATTGTTAAGGTAGACAAGTGAAGCCAGAGGAAACTGGTGGATTGAAAATGGGGAGGAGTTAAGGAGCCATAGGCTCTGCTGACAGTCAAGAAGGTATCGTGGGTGATAAGGGGAAGGGGAGTTCCATGTCCAGGATTTAGGAGAAAGGGATGAAGTCTAAGACTTGACTGCAACAGTGAGTGGTAAGGATGGCTCAAATAAGGCCTGCCCTATAACTGTGCTCTTAATTTTACTATGCTCTATTGCTCAACTTTACTGACATTATTATTTTAAGCCACCTAATTCCATGCACAAAAGTCTGTATCTAATTGTCATCTTGTTTGATAACTTCCTTATACAAACCAGTCACTCAGATAGTTTGAATTTTGGCTTTGTCATTTACCAACTGTGTGACCTTGAGCAAATAATTTAGCTTCAGAGTTTCCTTCCATGATTTAGGGATGAGAATACCCATCTCATTGGTCACTATGGCAGTGAAGCGTGGTTGTATTTACAGTACTTAGCATAGCCTTAGGACATGGTAGATAAAGGGTAGCTCTGAATGTTATGGATATCGTGGTAGACATTAGAGATCATTATAAATCCTTGTTTTCAAGATTAAGAATTCAGGGCATAGAGAAATTGAGTTGCACCTCATAGAGCCACAACTATTTAGTTGGTCCCTGAGAGGAGCATGGACCCAGGCCTCCCCATTCATTGTTCTTTCTTTGTCAAATGACTATTCTGAAAGAGAAAACAAGAACACCTGTCTCATTTTTAAAAATTATAATATCTGTGCACATGCTTCAAGGAGTATACGAAAAACTGGTTCGAATCTAACAAAGAACTGCAAAGCAGTTATGAATCTAATCTATTTCAGTTATTATCATTCATTATTTAACAATGAATTTTCCTCCTCACTTTTCTTAAATCATGGCTTTTAATGCTTGTGACAGGTTTCAACCAGCAAGCATTTAACCTGATTTTAACCTGGATAAATTGGATTACATAGTACCTTAAAATCTTGCTTGTTACTTACCTGTATCTGGGTTTAAAATGCCAAAAGAAATTAAAATTGGAGCCTTTTGAGCCTCCTTAATTCAATAGATTTAGACAGAAAAATCCAATATTCAGAGCAATGTTGATATTTCAAGAGAATCAATTTTTAAAAAGTTAAGAAGTAACCTTCTGAGCCAGTGATGAATTGGAGTACTGCAAGAATCACACGCAAAAAGGTTGTGGTGGCTGATGGTAGCCAGGCATGTAGTATTTGCCTTCTTTCAGTTAAAGTAGCTAAGGTAAAAAGATAAAAGGACCTTATACTTTGATGAGACATTAAAAAATGATTGAGCGTGCTTACAGCTGTATCTCAGTGATATTATGTAAATTAAGCTATAAGCAAAGCATCTGTTTTCTAATGTTTCTGCTATTAAAGGATGTACACAATAGCTCTACAGTAAATACAAACAGCTTAACAGTATATGAAGTATTCACAAGATGTAAGGCTTATTTGGAGGGGAACGCATCATAATGGACTTGAATTCTTTCCTATTTAAGAGAGAAGAATTTTTGATGAACAAAACTGTAATGTGGATATTCTAATGTTCTTATTACATTAGTTGCCCCCATTCAAAACCTCCTTGATTATGGAGGATTGCTGTTAAGTGAACTTGAGCAGTGGTTTCTAAGCTTTTAAAATTTCTTTCTTTTAAATTCTCCCCCAGACTTTAAATTCTCAAGACTTTCTTTTAAATTCTCCCCCAGCTAACCCTATGTTTTGAAAGAATTGTTTGCCACTGTTTGCATATGTTAATTAATGGCTGATGTCTTCTCTTTTTTAGTAAATCAAAGATAGAATATATAAATAACATGTATGTATATCTATCTATATATAGATATACACTATATGTCTATATATACATACAGAGAGAGACATACACAGAGTTACATATATAACTGTTGTATGAGCTCTGCACAGAATGAGATAACCATAAAAGAGGATTATCAGATTTGGCTGATGTAATTTCAATTAAAAGCACAGAAACTTGGTAGTTTATCTGTCTTGTATATTTTTAAAGTGTTTTATTTATGTTCAATTTTTTAAAATATTCATAATAGGCCAGGTGCAGAGGCTGAGGTGGGAGGATTGCTTGAAGCCAGGAGTTAAAGACCAGCCTTGGCAACATACTAAGACCTTGTTTCTACAAAAAATAAAAAATTAGCTAAGTGTGCTGGCATGCATCTGTAGTCTCAGCTACTTAGGAGGCTGAGGCAGGAGGATCACCTGAGCCCAGGAGTTGCAGTTTGTTTGAGGCTTCAGTGAGCCATGATCATGCCACTGCATTCCAGCCTGAGCAGCAGAGTGAGACCCTGTTTCAAAAAAAAAACAAAAATTCATTTTGAATCACAGAACCTGAGAAAATACTTTTGTGGATCTTTAGACCCTTAAAATATTAGGTAGGATAACTACCAAAATAGCTTCTATAGTCAGGCTTTAGTTATCTAGAGCAGCACTGTCCAATGGAAATATAAACCATGGAAATATGAACCACAAATGTAGTTTTAAAGTTCTGGTTTTTTTTTTTTTTTGGTTTTTTTTTTTTTTTTTTTGAGACAGCATCTTGCCTGTTGCCCAGGCTGGAGCTGCAGTTGTGCGGATCTCGGCTGACTGCAAGCTCTGCCTCCCGCGGTTCACGCCATTCTCCAGTTGTTAGAATGGTAAAAAAAGATGAAGTTAATTTTAAGCATGGAAGAGCCACAGGTATATTCAAAATATTATCATTGCTCAACATCGACAAACCACATACATAAAATTGTTGAGGATCAACCAAAAGGAATTGTATTTGAAAACACTAGGAATTCTTACAATTCAGTAAGGGGAAGAAAACATATAATCAATTGAAAAAATAGGCAAGAGACCTGAACAGGCCTTTATGGAAGAGGATATACAAATGACAAAAAAATGTAATATATATAGTCAACTTTATTAATAATTTTGGCAATACAAATTAAAACCATAGTAGAAAAGATAGCTGAGCACAGACTGCAGAAGAATGAGGACAAACTGGAATGCAACTGCACCTCCGAATCTTCCTTTCACCATCTCTGAACAAAGAAAACCATTAATGTGTAATGCCTAAGACTTCATTTCCACCTTCCAGAACTCCCGCCACTTTACTTTTGGCAAACTTTAACCGTGAACCATGTAAGCAAGAGTCTAAGTAATTTAGTTCCCATTATAAACAGGTAGACAGTTGAACAAGCCAGCACAATGAGAGTCTACTACACACTCATCATACTTGCTAAAATTTAAAAGACTGATGGTACCAAAGGTCCAGGCTGTGGAATGGCTGGAATTCTCATACATTGCTGGTGGTAGTATAAATTGGTAGAACTTTATGTGGAAACTTTAGCTTCTTTAACATATTAAGTTAAATACATGTAACGTAATACCCAGCCAAAAAAAAAAAAAAGAGAGAGAGAGACATGTACAAAAACATTCATAGAAGCATTATTTACAGTAGCCCAAATCTGGAAACAACCCAAGTGACCCAACAGGAGAATGGATATTTGTGGTATAGTCATTATAAAATCTTATGACTCAATGAAAATAAATTACAGGTACATAGTTTAGCTGGATGAATCACTTGGACACAAAAATATATATTGCATGATTCCATTACTATCAAATTCAAAACAACACAAAATTAATTTATGGTGTTAGAAAGCAGGTTAGTGAATACCTCTGGGAAAGTGTTTGGAGGATGTCTAGGGAGACTACTGGGGTGTGGGCAACATTTTGTTTATTAACAGGGTCTTGGTAACATGGACATACATTTTGGTGAATCCATTTTGCCATAAACTTAAGTACTTTTTTGTGTGTTCCTGATATACTTTGATGGAAAAGCTTAAAATAAATAACTTGCAAACTTTAAAATTATTCAGATATTTTACATTTTTTTTTACTTGTACTAAGTCTTCAATACTCAGGGTGTATTTTATACTTATAGCACATCCTAATTCAGACTAGCCACATTTCAAGTATTCAGTAGCCAGCCACATGTGACCAATGGATACCCTATTGGGCATTGTGGGTCTATAGCCTCGCCATTTTAGAGCTTCTAAGGAGTTAGACTTTATTTCAGGGCTCTTGTTGGAGTATTAATTAGGAGTAATAGGAGATTATTCCTCCCAAGGAACTCATCTTAATTTTACTGCTGCTTTTGGTTCTATAGAATATTTTCCATATAAAAACAGATGGTTCTTTTTATATGCAAGTTCACAAGACACCTAATATGTCATTGTTTTGGTTTTTTGTTCGTATTGCTTTATTACCATTCTTCTCATAACTACCTTTTTTAAAAGCAAACTTTTCATTGAATGTGTGACATACATACATAAAAGAACACAAATTATAGCCCAATGAATTTTTACAAAGTATAAACATACCCATTGTGTGTATCCCAGAAATAGAACAATAGAGAGCCCAGAAATCATATATTTACAGTCAATTGATTTTTGACAGAGGTGCCAAGAACACACAGTGAAGAAAGGACAGTTACTTCAATAAATGGTGTTAGGTCAACTGGATGTCCACATGCAGAAGAATGAAATTAGACCCTTATTTCACACCATATATAAAAATCAACCCAAAATGAAGTAAAGACTTATATGTAAGACCTGAAACTATAAAATTATTAGAAGAAAACCTAGAGAGGAAGCTCTATGACATTGGTGTGGGCAATGATTTTTTCTGGATAGACAAAATAGCAAAAAATAGACAAATGGGATTACATCAAACTAAAAAGCTTCTGAACAGTGAAGGAAATAGTCAACAAGGTGAAGAGACTACTTACAGAATGAGAGAAAATATTTGCAAAACATACATAAGGAGCTAATATTCAAAATATATGAGGAACTCAACCCAATAGCAAGAAAACAAACAACCTGATTTTTTAAATGGGTGAAGGATCTGAGTGGACATTTCTCAAAAGAAGACATACAAATGGCCAACAGCTATGTGAAAAAATGCTAATATCACTAATCATTAGGGAAATGCAAATCAAAACCACAATGAGATATCCCCTCATACCTGTTAGAATAGCTATTATCCCCTCATATCTGTTAGAATAGCAAAAGAAGAGTGTTGGTAAGGATGTGGAGAAAAGGGAACCTTTTCACACTTTTGGTGGAAATATAAATTAATACAGCCATTAAGGAAAATAGTATGGAGGTTCCTTAAAAAATTATACAACTACCATATGATCCCACAGTCCCACTGCTGGGAATATATCTGAAGGAACTGAAATCAGTCTACCAAAGAGATACCTGCACTCCCATGTTTATTACAGTACTATTCACAATAGCCAAGATATGGAATCAATTAACAGATGAATGGATTTAAAAAATGTGTATACACACACACAGAGACAGAAAATGGAATACTATTTGGCTTTTAAAAAGAAAGAAATAGGCCGGGCACGATGGCTTACGCCTGTAATCCCAGCTCTTTGGGAGGCCGAGGTGGGCAGATCATGAGGTCAGGAGATCAAGACCATCCTGGCTAACACAGTGAAACCCCGTCTCTACTAAAAATACAAAAAAAATTAACCAGGCACTGTGGCGGGTGCCTGTAGTGCAAGCTACTCAGGAGGCTGAGGCAGGAGAATGGGGTGAACCCGGGAGGTGGAGCTTGGAGAGAGTCGAGATCGTGCCACTGCCCTCCAGCCTGGGCAACAGAGCGAGACTCCGTCTCAAAAAAAAGAAAGGAAGAAATCCTGTAATAACATGGATGAACCTGGAGGACATTGTATGAAGTAGAATAAGCCAGGTACAGAAAGACTTAATGAGCTCACTTATATGTGGAATCTAAAAAAGTTATATTATAGAGGTAGAGAGTAGAATGGTGGTTACCAGGGGCTAGGGAGCAGGAATTGGGAAAATGTCAGTCAAACAATATAAAATTTCAAAATAAGAAATGGAACATTGTCAGCATCCCAAAAACTCCTGCCTGTGCCACCTTCCAGTCACTACCTCAAAATGGAACCCAAATCATAACACTATAGTTTTGCTGGTTTGTGAAATTTTTACAAACAGAATAATACAGTGTTATACGTTTGTGTGTCTGGTTTATTTTGCTTAAAATTATGGTTGCGAGATTCACTCATATTGCTGATTGTTGCTGTCATTCTTTTCTTGTCATTGATTGTAGCATTCCATTGTGTGAATATATCACAATTTGTCCATTTTATTGTTGATGAACATAAGTAGTTTTCCATTTTTTTATTATTATGATTAGTGCTGTTATGAACATTGTTGTACATGTCTTTTAGTGAATGTTTTGTTCATTTGTCTGTTGGTACATAACTGGAAGTGGAATTGCTGTGCTGTAGTATAAACATATATCAGTTTATGTAGATACTGCCAAATAGTTTCTAAAAATGATTGTACCCATTTCCACTCAACTGAAATAATGAATCTTACTTGTTTCACATTCTCACAAACATTTGATATAATTTTGTTTTTTGTTTTAGTCATGCTGATGTTTCTTTTCTAACGTAGTCTTAAACATAAATGTACTTTGAATATCCTCTTTTGTGGAATGTCTTAAATCTCTTGCCCATTTCTTTATTGTATTATCTGAGTTTTCCTTATTGATTTGCAGGAGTTCTTTATACATTATGGGTAAAAGTCCTGTGTCATGTGTGTGTATTGTATATACTATCTCCCACTCTATAACTTGCCCTTTCACTCTTGTAATCATATCTTTTGATTAATTTCTTAATTTTAATGTAGTCCAGTTTAAATATTTTCATTTGTGTTTAATGCTTCTTGTGTCCTGCTAGAAAAATCTCTGCCTGCCTGCAGCATTAGTATATTTGCCTATTTTTTTCTAACAGCATTATTATTTACCTGTCATATTTAGCTCTAAAAATCCCCCTGGAATTAATTTTTGTGTATGGAGTGAGGTAGGAGGTTAAGATTCATTATTTTATATATGGATATCCAGTTTACATTAGTACTATGTTGTCTCCATTGTAACTTACAGACTTTCATGTATGGGTCTGTTCTGGGCTTTTTTTTTTAGATGGAGTCTCGCTCTGTCACCCAGGCTGGAGTACAGTGGCACAATCTCGGCTCACTGCAAGCTCCACCTCCCTGGTTTATGCCATTCTCCTGCCTCAGCCTCCCAAGTAGCTGGGACTACAGGCTCCCGCCACCATGCCCGGCTAATTGTTTTTTGTATATTTAGTAGAGACGGGGTTTCACTGTGTTAGCCAGGATGGTCTCGATCTCCTGACCTCATGAGCCACCGTGCCCCGCCTGTTCTGGGCTCCTTATTCTGTCACAACCAAGTTTTTTGGTAAAATCAAGTAAGTGGTATATGTGTGGGTCATTCTTAAGATGAAGGAATTCTAGAGTTAAGTGAAATTAATTTATTCAAGATGTCCTAGGAAGCAGTATTAGAACATTTATCCTTGAACTGGAAGAAGTTACATATTATCAGTAATAGAGCCAAGCTTAGTTGTCAAAACCTCTGACTTTGAAACATATAAAGGGTTCTTTAGTTCCAAACTTTTTTTTTCCCTTTCTGAAATGGGGCCTTGCTCTGTCACCCAGGCTGGGGTACAGTGGCACAATCACAGAGCTCACTGCAGCCTCAACCTCCCAGGCTCAAGCAGTTCTCCCACTTCAGCTTCCTTAAACTAGGACTACAGGTGTGCACCACTACATCTGACTGATTTTGTGTGTGTGTGGTAGAAAAGGGTCTTGCTATGTTGCCCAGGCAGGTCTTGAACTCCTGGGCTCAAGTGATCCTCCTGCCTCAGCCTCCCAAAGTGCTGGAATTACAGGTATAAGCCACTGTGCCCAGTCTACCTCCGGACTTTCAGTTATACATCCTTATTAGTAAATGATGTTTTAACATATAACCTAATATATGTATTAAATATATTTATTAATAAGTTTTATATTGTATATGTAGTATACCTATATTACTACATTAATATGTTATTTTCTTTATAAAACACAAAATTGAAAATGAAAGGAAATCATAAAATAGAAATAGAAATTCTAATGTTTTCTTTCTACACCTCTGTATCAGCCAAGATGGGCTAGGTTATGTGTGTTATCAACTCTCAAATTTCAATGGCTTAAAACAACACATGTTTATTGTCTGATTCTCCGTATCCATTGTGGTTTGGCTTCAGCACTCCTCTCTATTGTATTATTCTCTGAATTGTTCAACACTCTAGCACCCAGACTGACACAGCATCCACCAGCCAGAGGCTTGCTGGTCATCAAGACAGAAGGAAAAAGAATGGGGAATTAACACTTAAGGCTTTGGCCTAGATGTGACACATGGCACTTCTGCACACATTTCATTGGCCAAAACAAGTTACGTGTTCCTAATTTCAGGGAAGAAAAGCCCTAACCTTGTGCCCAGGCAGAGAAATGGACATATTTTAGACAGCATTAAAAGTGGTCACCTCTCCCATGATCAGTTTTGGAAAACACAGCCCAGGATTTGTGTTTGTCTAAGAATATAAACACACAAAGACAAGTCCATTTAGCTTCTTCCATTATTTTGTGTTTTTAAAACACTGCAATTGAGTAATGAGTCTACTACAACTATAGGCATAGTGGCCTCTCTTGCTTAAAACTCTATAATGGATTCTTTGGCACTCATTATATAACTCAGACACCTTAATATAGCCTACAAGCCCCACCTTTCCAGCTTCAACTCACTCCACTCACACCACACCTCAGAGGCCTCAGACTGGCCATTCAGTCCTTGAAGGGAGACATGTGCTCCCTACTTCTGTCTTGAATGTTTTTCTTCCCTTTCTCCTTGTTTTTGCCTCATCACTCTGTAGCTTTAAGATCAAATATTTCTTCCAGGAAGCCCTCTCTGACTCCCAGAGTACATCAAATCCTCTCTGTTCTACACTCTCATAATACCCTATACTTTGCTTCCAGAGAAGCCATTCCATTTTATAAGTGTATTTTTACACTACTCTTTGTTCAGTCAATTTCTCCAATTAGAGTACAAGCTCCAAGGGGTAAGAATCACGTCTGTTTTGCTCACCACTGTATGCTATTCCTTGTGTTTAGCCCAGTTACTGGCGTATATTAAGAGCTTGTTAAATATTGAGTTTGGTTATAGTTTTATATTTTAGGTCTGTGACCTTTTGTTTGTTTGTTTGTTTGTTTGTTTTTAAGATGGAGCTTCGCTCTGTTGCCCAGGGTGGAGTGTGGTGACACAATCTCGGCTCACTGCAACCTCCGGTTCCCAGGTTCACGCCATTCCCCTGCCTTAGCCTCCTGAGTAGCTGGAACTACAGGCACACACCACCACGCCCGGCTAATTTTTTGTATTTTGGTAGAGATAGGGTTTCACTGTGTTAGCCAGGATGGTCTTGATCTCCTGACCTCGTGATCCACCCGCCTCGGCCTCCCAAAATGCTGGGATTACAAGCATGAGCCACCATGCCTGGCCAGGTCTGTGACATTTGTGTAGTCTATAGAGAACATATCTGAGATATTTATACAGTCCATAGAGAATGATTTGATAAGAAGATGTAAATCACACAAACTGCAAATACATGCTTGTTCTATGTCTCTATGTCTTAGGGAGTCTAAGAGAGTCCAAGGTCAGAATGTTTTTCCTGTTCTCTCTGAATTGAAATATATCCTCACATAGATTTTCACTTTCTTTAGGTGTTGTTCCCTTTCTCATTTTTTGAGTGATAATTTTATGTTTAAAGTGAGAGCCATAGAGTCAGGGGATATATCACATTTAACATAAATGGCAATAAAACTGCCCAAGCAATGGGTGTCTTATATAGGCATAGTTAATAAACAAGCTGTGTGATATTAAGCTATGTTTCTCTCTAGCTTTCTGGAGATAGTACTGAATTCCCAAAACAAAGTGTGATTTATTTTTTGTGATAGTGTGCATCAGCAAAAGGGCATGTATTAGATGCTTGGAAATGCTTTGCTATAGATGTATGTCTTTTCACTATTTGTCTTCATATATAAGTATTGGGGGCAACTTTAGTCATTTCTGTTTCTCTTTTCAGAAAGAATAACAATTTTTTTTCACTTTCTTATCTATATGTTTCATTGTGGACTGTCAGTACTGTTCTTCATTTAAAATGCAAATGTTCTAATAATCTACAATCATAACCTTATGGTAGAACTCATACAGACATTGTAATCTCTAAGCCTTTGAAAGTAGTGTTCTTCATTTTTATTCTAGAAGACAGCTACTGCTTCTCATCAATAAGAGAGTGGGATTAAAAGGAACATGAGTAAGGATTATATTTGCAGAGCCTGTCTATTTATTCAACAGTATTGTTGAATAAAAATGTTTCTTAAGTATCATTTTCCCTCGACATATGTGGGGGATTGGTTCCAGAATCACCCTCCCCCTACCACTGCATATTCCAAAATTCATGCATACTCAAGTCCCACAGTTGCTTCTAGGACATCAGCCATTCTGGTACTTGGGTTTTGTAGCCTGCAAATACTATATTTTTTATCTGTGGTTGGTTCAAAAAAAATTCACATGTAAGTGGACCCCCCCCACAGTTCAAACTCACATTGTTCAAGGGTTAGCTGTATCTATTTTGTAGCAGAAGCTAGGGCAACTTAGAAAGAGAATGACCTTTTCTATGAAACTTAATTTTGTTTCAAACAGTAACATTCTGATAAGAGCTGAGTTTTACTCTTTTGTTAGCACTGTCAGTTTTCTTAACTATAGAATGGGAATGATAAAATAACCATCTCAGCTGGGCACGGTGGCTCACTCCTCTAATCCCAGCACTTTGGGAGGCTGAGGTGGGCGGATCACCTGAGGTCGGGAGTTCGAGACCAGCCTGACCAACATGAAGAAACCCCGTCGCTACTAAAAATATAAAATAAGCCAGGCATGGTGGCGCATGCCTGTAATCCCAGCTTCTCAACAGGAGAATCACAAACCTGGGAAGTGGAGGTTGTGGTGAGCCGAGATCGCGCCATTGCACTCCAGCCTGGGCAATGAGAGCAAAACTCCCATCTGAAAAACAAACAAGTGAAACAAAACAAAAAACAAAATAACCATGTCATGAAGTTCTTGTGAGGAGTAAATAAGATAGTACATTTAAAATACTTATCCCAGCACCTGGCATATAACAAACACTTCATATATTTTAGATTTACTATGAGACTTCGTCCAAAGTTAACCTCTTAGGTATTTGTTTTCCTCTGTTCCTCCCCTCTTGTTTTTCTCTAAATTGTCATCAAAGATAAATTTCTAAAACAAAAATGTGATTGTATAACTGCCTCTTTGATACCATCTTTTCGGCTTTAAAAACCTTTAGTGGTTTCCTGTTGTCTGAAGAGGAATGCCTCAAATACATGGATGGTATTCAGCAGCTTCCCACGTGGCCCTAGCCTTCCTTCCCAAACCATCTTCTGCCTTGACCACCCACTGGGTTGCCCAAATAGGCCACATAGTTTTATTTTGCTCCCTTGGCTTGTCTTTCTCTGTCTAGAATTCCTGCTGTAGGCCTCACCTCCTCGTCACCCCACAACCTGAAGAAACAGTTGTCTGTGGGAAACTGAAAGATTCCTCTTCTTTCTAGGCAGAATTTTTGGTTCCTGATTATGCATCTCTTTTTAGCATTTATTATGATATCTAAGGTAATTCTATATGTCTTGCTCTCTTACTAGCTCATGAGTTCCTTCACAGCAGAGGCCATAGTTTATTCATCATTGTGATAACACTGATGAGTGTCACTAGAACTCAGTAGGCACTCAGTAAAAATTGTTGAAGTAATGTATTAATATTTGGTTTAATTTTATTTTGATTTCAGTGTGTTTTTATTCTAGGTCCTTGGCCTTGTCCAAAACATGAGTGTTTTCCAGTGTCCAAAATGTAAACACAAAACTCATATTTTTGGTGCTGATGGTGCAAGGAAACTAGCACAGACCCTTGGTCTTGAAGTTCTAGGTAAGACTGTGGGATGTTCTTTTGCAGAAGTGGCAGAAGGGAAAGTGGGGATGAGGCTTGATGACTAAGAGTGTCTCAGAGGCCGGGCGCAGAGGCTCACGCCTGTAGTCCCAGCACTTTGGGAGGCCGAGGCGGGCGGATCATGAGGTCAGGAGATCGAGACCATCCTGGCTAACACTGTGAAACCCCCGTCTCTACTAAAAATACAAAAAATGAGCCGGGCATGGTGGCGGGCGCCTGTAGTCCCACCTATTCGGGAGGCTGAGGCAGGAGAATGGTGTGAACCCGGGAGGCGGAGCTTGCAGTGAGCCGAGATTGTGCCACTGCACTCCAGGCCTGGGCGACAGAGTGAGACTCTGTCTCAAAAAAAAAAAAAAAAAGAGTGTCTCAGAAAATGATGATTTGCTTTTGGCTTTGTGTTTTAAATTAATATAGCACAGTTCTATATGTGTTACCCTTTCTTTGGCTTTTTTGAATAGGTTTGTTCTGACAAGTATGATGATAATTTCTATTTTAAATAAAAATTGTTTATAATTTAAATTTGAGAAGAGAGTTTTGTGGTCTAAGTACTGTAGTTTGAAGCCATATTTTAAATGATGGTCACTAATGTGTTTGCTAAGTTGGTTGTACATCTCTCAGTATAAACAGGTATACATTAAAATATCTGTTCTGTATGTTGTAAAAACCTCTAGAAGTGTTCATTCTTAGTACATATATAAAAATGCCTTCCTGATTAATTCTGTATTTGTTCATCTTTCTGCTTTAGAATGACAGTATTTACTGTTTTCTGTAATATTTAATGTGTTTGACATGTCTAAAAAATATGGCACCTGAAATGTACATTGTACACACCGTTCATGGCACTGAACTGAAGAGTTCATTAGTGCTATGAGAACTAAAATCATGTGTTAAATAAGCAAGACACAGGTTTTTGATAAAAGATGATGTTCCAAAATCCACAGGCAACTTAACAGACTTTTAGAAAACATGTTTTGATATTCTAATTGTGAATGAGTTTCTGTTCTTGCCAAAGGCAGATGTTAGATGCTGAATAAGGAAGGCGTAGAGTGAATTATTAGACTTAGGTAGTTAAAAATTAAGATCCCTAGAGATCAAGGAATTTCAAAACATTCTCTGTTATAATTAAGTTTCTAAAAGTTGATGTTAAATGTATTATTGTTATGCATTTGCACTATAGCAGCCACTACAATACCAGGTGAATACTAATGATATATTTTGATACATTGCTATAATTATAGCCACTAATTATATTCTGCAACTGTTTTTCATTTAACCCAGAAAGTTCAATTTTCCAAATCTGCATAATAACAGATTGACATTCACTTATATAATAAAGTAAATGTGTAATTATAATGGCATTATTGAATTATACTGACAACATTATAATTTCCTAACTTACAAATGAGCTGAACAATTTCCTAAGTCAGTTATTTAGAATTTGAAACATTTCATTGAGAAACAATGGTATGTATGGAAGTTACATTTTAACCAACAACTCACAAATGTACAATTACCCTAAAAATGTATCAGAAACACTGATTACTGATCACAAAAATTGGATGGTGCCCTAGGCTGCTATGTCGGACAGTGTTAGGGAAAAATCATTTAGAGTTCCTCGTTAGGGCACATCCCCTCCTTTTAATGTATTCATGGGTCCCATGGTGTCTCCCATGAAGTGGAGCAGGGCTTCAATTACGAAGAGGCTGGAGTTGGGAAAGAGGAACTGAAATCAGGGAGAAAGCTTTCACAGCTATGGCCTCTTGGCCAGTTGAACCTCCTGGGAACCCTTATTTGTCCTTTACTGACTCCCTGGCAGACTCTTAATTCAGTGGGTTGTGTTTTAAATGATTATTTGGCACGATAGCTCTTCAGAACCTTATCTGTATTTACCTACAGGGATAGTTTATGCATAGTAGTTAAAGTCTCAGACCATCTCACAGAAAACCCTTTAACCTATTATATGTCTGAAATGTTCCCTCATTTCTTTCAGACTTGGCACCTCAAAGATACTTCTCAGGCTCAGACTGCTCCTCACTCACTTTTACTTTTTAAAAATCCCTGTCTAGATACAACCATTAGCCCGTTACCATTCTTACTATGCCACCTGTTTCTAACAAGACTTTTCCCCTTCTTGGTCTAATCTTCTGTGTCTGTAGGTAGGATTGTGAGTATCTGGAGAGCAGAAATGATGTCAATAGATGGCTATATAAAGGAGAAGATTTTGCTCTTTTACCTTCCATTTATGCAGTAGAAAAGAAATCATTCATGATTCTTTACTAGAATGACAGTTCATAAATTGAGAGGAAAAAATTTCATTTCTAAGCATTTTCTATAACATTTTTTTCTGCCTGCTCCTGTGACAGTTTCCTACAGTCCGAAGTTGATCTAGAGAATAGGAATCAAATTTAATGAAAAGCTAATCCTTAAATGGCTACTGAAATATCATGTATTTGTCATTTGGCCATTGGATATTGAGGAAAGACTTACAGTTTAAGATCACAACATTTGACAAGAGGAGCAAGAAATAACATTTCCTTTTCCATGTACTTCATAGTGTGTATTGTAGTATTTTTATAACATACTTCTTTTGCATTATTTAAATTGCCTGACATGGTGCTAAATGACTTATTTGAATAAAACACCACATACACGTATGTTTTAATAACCTTTGCGTGGATTTGGAATGGTTCTGAGAATGCTAAGTACCAAGGCAAGTCAACTTTTCCACTTAAGACCCCACTCACTGCACTTTAAATCTCAGTCTTGATAGACTTCGTTTGTGATAGTGTGCTAGAAAGAGTATATTGGATGAGGGGTCAGAATTCAGGTCAGCTCTTAAATTCCACTGCCTGATAGTAGTATGTCCTCAAGAAAACACACCTCTCCCACCTCAGTCTGTATTTTGAAGGTTCTTATCATATACTTGCTGAGATCTCACCAAGCTCACAGGTTGTATATGGTGCTACACAGGCTAGTAGATAATAAGAGAAAAATAATTCTGTCTGATAAAGAGACAGATAGTTGAGATAACAGGTCTGGCCTACTTTTGACCAGTTCTTTGAGCTCACTCCATTTGCCAACATCAGGAAGGTTATTTTGTTGTATTTTTTTTGGACTACTTTGTCTCCCCATATTTTGCTCTTCAGTTTCCTCTTATTATGTGACATGATGTGTCTATAACAGATATTGATGGGAAAAATAATTTGCAAATGTCTTCCAAGCCATTGCTTGCTCGGAGACTTCCAGCAAAGAATAAATCAGAGGCCTTGTCCCTTGATGGGGTGCCACGGAGCTTTTCTATATAAACAAATACAATCACTGTACTACTCTAGAGTATTTTGTTTGTAATTCCCATTTGAAATTTCTTTTTCAGAGATTTAGCAATTAGAAGATAGTCAGTTTGAATCAATTTAGTTCAGATTTTGTTTCTTTCCATAGTTCAGATAGTGAGATTCAAAATGCCTGTATAAACTTTTCTGGTTCTAATGGATATCTGCTGGGCTCTTTTAGGAGACATTCCCTTACACCTTAATATAAGGGAAGCTTCAGATACAGGCCAGCCAATTGTGTTTTCACAGCCTGAGAGTGATGAGGTAAGTTCCATTTTGGATATATATTTTATTTCTTTTATATACTTTTGAAATATAGAAAGAAAGTTGGGAAGATTAAGCCTATATATTCATAGTGCATATATATTTAAACAAGGATTATTTAACTTGTCCAAAGCATCTTTTAGTTACTATTATGTACAGTAAGCTTCCAGTGCTGGCTCTAAATTATCAGCTGAACAAGTTTACCTACAGAGAATCATCACCCAACCAGTTTTCTCATGAAAAGCATGAACATTACAGTTTGTAAAATTCTTATATTGCTGGCTAGCAATATCTAACTGCCCAAGTTTATTATATTTCAGTATTAGAAGTTCAACTGATTGGAGAAGGAAGCCTAATGCAAGAAAGTATTGAATTGGATATAAGGTAATTGTGTAAACAATTAGAGGTGCAATTTTTTTTCTTTCCTTTTTTTCCAGACAGAGTTTTGCTCTGTCACCCAGGCTGGAGTACAGTTGTGCAATCCCAGCTCACTGCAGCCTTGACTTCCCATGCTCAAGCAATCTTCCCATCTCAGCCACCCCCTCCCGAGTAGCTAGGACCATAGGTGCACAGCACCATGCCCTGCTAATTTTTTTTAATTTTTTGTTTTTTTTGTGGAGACGGTCTCACTATGTTGCCCAGGTTGGTCTCAAACTCCTGGACTCAAGTTATCCTCCCATCTTGGCCTCCCGAAGTCCTCAGATTATAGGCATGAGCCACCATGCCCAGCCTAGAGATGAAATTTTCATTGCATTTATTTTAATAAATATAACTGAGAAGGTGAGGTGAAAAGACTAGTAGTGTTTCATTAGCCAACATCATTGGAGATATAGTTGATAGATTTTCAAAATTACTGCTACATAAAATCTTTCCGCATATAATATTTTAATCTTTTTAAAAATAGAAATAAAATGAATCATACATATTTTTTCTTTCCTAAATAACACTTGCTATTTAACTTGGAAACTGAATCATCATCTGGTACGTCGGTTTGGATGTTGTTCCTTTGTTGAACAGCCCCAATCAATCTTCTAATAGTTTTTCTTTTGTTTTTCTTTTCCCTAACTAATGGGTATAGCTTTACAGTACTGGTATTTTTTCTAAACATAACTACTGCTCTTTATATTCTAGTTTGTTTCCTTTAATCTTCTGTGAATTGGAAAATAAAAGAGCCAAGTCTGGTTAGAGCTGTAAAGTAAGAGTAAATGAACAGGAATCTTGGATAAGTAAAGTATATTCATTTTGAGTGATCTGTTTCCTGCGTTTAGAGGTCCTTTCCTTTTCTTAAGGGTCAGCAGCTATGGTATAGTGATTGTTTTGCTGGCCATATGATCTCTGAGTAAATACAGTATAACAGTTACCATTGTTTTTCTCCTCTCTGCCTTTTAGGTATTAACTGTTAAATTTACTTTTCAGTCTTTCTCAGCAATTTTTTAGATAAGCAAAAAAACCATAATCCTTGATCATCTTTGTAATTAAAGTCTGCCAATCCCAACTACCATAGCTGTACTTTATGCAGTATTTGAAAAAGTTCTATGAAAATTGAGGGTTTTTTGTTTTAATTACACACTTTTAAGTGCCTCCTGAGAACAGACTATTTAAAGACATTTCACAGTGATTCCTAGTGAATAAGAATAATTACTTGCCAGTGTATTTCAATTAAGAGTTTAGATTTTTATTATTTTTTTCACCTGTTCATTTTTTTCTTTGAAATCCTCCAGTAGTAAGAAACATTTCATTGAAGTTAGAGGAATGTAATATAACGGAGAACATATAGCAACCATCCAAAGATAATACGATTTAATACTCTAAATAGCTTTGTTAGATTCTCAAAGGGGATCTCTGCATGGAAGGAAAAGCACTAAATCTGAGTCATCATGGGTACCAAGTTTGCCACTTTCTATGTGTGACCTAAAGCAAGTTTTCTAACCTCTCTGAAGGTCCTTATAATGAAGAAGATGGGAAAGAATAAATGAAATAATAATGTGTACCTTGAAAAATGCCAAGTAGAATACAACTGAATCTTCTGAAACTGTCTATATAAGATGTCATGACACTAAATGTCTCTCCTCTTCCCTTTGTTGAAGAACTGAGTCCACTTAGTGTCCTTGACATGGTATCAAGTAAATATCACTCTTTGATGTTATTTAAAAATCAAGGTAGGCGTGGCACAGTGGCTTATGCCTGTAATCCCAGCACTTTGGGAGGCTGAGGCAGGCAGATCACGAGGTCAGGAGTTTGAGACCAGCCTGGCCAACATGGTGAAACACCGTCTCTACTAAAAATACAAAAATTAACTGGACGTGGTGGCACGCACCTCTAATCCCAGCTACTTGGAAGGCTAAGGCAGGAAAATCACTTGAACCTGGGAGGCGGAGGTTGCAGCGAGCCAAAGTCATGCTGTTGCACTCCAGCCTGGGCAAAAAGAGCAAAACACTGTCAAAAAAAAAAAAAAAAAAAAAATCAGGGTAGCAAAATTTGAATCAAGAGAGAATTCCCGGCTTCAACATCAAAGACATTAACTCCTAGACACTAAGAAGCTGTGATTGAGGCCTAGGATCAGAATCCTCTGGATAGTCTTATGATGAATCTTGCCTCCTAAAAGCCTCCTTCCCTTTCCCCCGTTAACTCAAATGGAAATGTGCTCTTAGAAACTAGTCACAACGCTCTCACCAGATTCTGTTGTATTCATAGAACCTTAACACCTATTCTGCCTGCATGTCTTCATTTAAAGAATGAAGGAAGTGTTTATTTGCCAACATGGTAAAACTTCTGCAGAAGTTAATGGGGCAAAACCTGTAATCTTATTTGTTAATTATTCACTTTAGACTGATAATTTTTTTTTTTTTTTTTTTAGAGACAGGATCTTGTTCTATCACCCAGGTTGGAGTGCAGTGGTGCAATCTTGGCTCACTGTAGCCTCTCCTTTTAGGCTCAAACAATCCTCCCACCTCATCCTCCTAAGTAGCTGGGAACTACAGGTGCACACCACCATGTACAGCTAATTCTTTGCGTTTTTGGTAGAGATGGGGTTTCACCATGTTGCCCAGGCTGGTGTCAAACTCCTGAGCTCAGGAGATTCACCTGCCTTGGCCTCCCAAAGTGCTGGGATTACAGACATGAGCCACCACACCCGGCCTAGACTCATACTTTTTATTGTTTACTTTTAGGGGTTGACCCATAGGCACAATTATAAATCGGTAAATGTTTAATCGTTAGCTTTTCATCTTCCTTCTTACTCCACCTTCTCCATTTCCTATTACTCCCTCCTCGCAATACCAGGTGTTAGGGCTCTTATTCTCTGCCCACAAAATCCTTTAGAATTACACATTGAGGATTTAACTCTCCCAGTAACGTTTAACTTTCAGAAGAGGCAAACACTAAAAATGTAGTGATTAATTTAAAGATATGAATTGTGGTGAATTTAAGGCATCATTGGAAATGTTGGAAGAGCTCATAGTACCAACTAAAAAGTAGTAATAGTCTGCTACTTGCTCAGACAATGGGCAAAACCTTCTGCACCTGTACACCATTTAGGAAAGGCAAGTAAGACTCCAAATGTAAGTAGTGTAAAGTAGCCAGAGAAAACAATAGAGGAGGGGTAAGAAGGCAATATTTAGGATTCAGAACCCCTAAATTCAATACCATCCCCGCATGCTGGTATGATTAATATTGTTGATGCAATTAAAACTGCCTTCTGCTCTTTATTAAGACCAGAATACAAGGAATGGACCTGTGATTAACTGACAGCATTGTGGTTTTATCCTTTTTATCAAGTAAGAATATTAGCTACAGAAAGATGTGCTATAACATATTCCTGGTAAAGACTTTCAAATGTTAGTGGAAACTTTATTTTCTTATAATTTCTAAATTATCACCTCACAATCTTAATATGAAATGACTGTGTATGATAAGTTAGGACTTCAAATATTTAAAAACAAAGACAAAGGAAAAAACCTTTGTGCACTTTGGTTACCATTCATTCCCTGTTGCTAGTTAATGGCATAGCAGACAATAGGGTCCAACTGTATTATCTGTGCCTCTAGATGACCTAACAAAAATATCTTGAATAGGAGAAAAGGGTTAGTCTGTGTAGAGTTGATGAAAGAAGAGAGTATTAATAGTTTGAGTTACCTCAGTTGTATCCTTTATATATGATATGTGTGTGTGTGACTTTTTTGCTAGTTATGGATTAAACAAAAGAAAGGGATTTGATTTAATTATTCCTCAGGTGGGAACAGTGCCCAAAGGACATGTTCATATGAGCTCTTCAATGAGACTGTAAATTTCTTGAGAGTATAATGATAATAATAGCAGCTACAAATATTTATTATATGCTTCCTCTGTGCTAACAATTCACATGCCGTATTCTAACTTAATACTCCCAAAATGCTTTGAGCTAGATATAATTATTATAAGCAGTTTACAGATACAGAAACTGAGCCTAGAAGGGTTAAGTAACTTGCCCAAAACTGCACAGCTTATAAGTAATAAAGCCAAGATTCTAAACCATGGCTGTCTGACTTCAAGGCCCCAACTCTTCACCAGTGAACTGTTCTGCCTCTCTTTTATGTCATTACATACCACAGATTTCCCAACATGATGCCTTGTATGCAATACAAACCAAAATGTGTTACTTGAAATAATACTGCACTGGCTGAAAAATTTAGCCTCAACAGTTTTTGAGAAATTCAAACTGTTAAACTAAGCACTTTTAGTGGTTTCTCAGCAACTGACAATCTATTACTTAGAATGTGATAGATTAGAAATCTAAGTTTGGAGATAGTCCATTAAAAAGGAAAGGTTAAATGTAGCCAATTTGATTATTCTGGAATCATTCAGGTTTTTTTTGTATTCTGATAGGTTTATGTCTCTAATTTAATGTAGCTAAACACTAAAAGATTACAGAATGATGGCCTTGTATCGTCTTGCTTTAGTTAACTTTAAATTTTCATCACAAAATATTAGGCATAAGGACCTAGAAAAGCTACTAGGAGATAAAAGGTATTTATAAAGATGTATGAGTGAAAATCAGCACATTTGATTTGAGAGAAACCTTTCTTTATAAGTAGATGTTATTTACATTTATAATCAAAAACTTGTTTCTATTAACTACAGCAGAGAAGAAACCATTTTTAGACTATGTTTTATGATTATAATTACTTGCATTTGAGTTTACTGTTTAACATGTGGTATAGTGGAAAAAGCTGGACTTTAGAGTCAGTTGGACCCAGGTTTGAAGGTTTTCCAGCCTGACTTCATGACCTTGAGCAAACAACTCCTGGTTTCATCATCCAAGTTGAACTGATGGTGCTTGTTTTACATGTCTAAGTGAGATTATTTACATGAAGTATTTGGTATAGTAGGTACTCAGCAAAAACATGTAAAGCCTTATTCATGTTTTTAGATTTTTTTTAAAGGACTCTCTTAAAATGACTTTTAATACTTTTCTGGTAAAATAAATCATGATTTAGCTATTAGGGCTCAAGTGTAGTCTTTAAAAATGAAGACGTGAAAGACTCTTAAAGCACTTCATCGAGTCAGGGCAAATAGACCACAAACATCTCTTTTTACTATGCAGAGTCTGGGAACTGGTCAGCTTAGGTTCAAAGCCCAGCTCATCTCCTACTAGCTATTATTGTTTTCGACAAAATTGTTTACCTTTCTGGATTTTTCCTTATCTGTACAGTCGGGATAATGATAGAATTTACCCACAGAGTAACTGTGAAGATAAATAACACTTGGCAAATATTAAGTACTCAGTAAGTCTTAGCTACTATCTTTAGTAGTTGTATATAAATATATAACTGTGAGTATATTATTTTATTAGTTTGTTTTCACACTGCTGATAAAGACTGGGCAGTTTACAAAAGAAAGAGTTTTATTGGACTTACAGTTCCATGTGACAAGGGAGGTCTCGCAATCATGGAGGAAGGTGAATGGCAAGGAGGAACAAGTCATGTCTTACATGGATGGCAGCAGGCAAAAAGAGAGCTTTTGCAGGTAGACTCCCATTTTTAAGCTATCAGATCTCATGAGATTCACTATTATGAGAACAGCATGGGAAAGACCCACCCCATGATTCAATCTCCTCCCACCAGGTTCTTCCCTTGACATATGGGAATTGTGGGAGTTACAAGTCAAGATGAGATTTGGGTGGGGACACAGCCAAACCGTATCATTCCACCGCAGCCCCTCCCAAATCATGTGTCCTCACATTTCAAACCCAATCATGCCTTCCCAACAGTCCCTGAAAGTCTTAACTCATTTCAGCATTAACTCAAATGTCCACAGTTCAAAGTCTTATCTGAGGCAAGGCAAGTCCCTTTCGCCTATGAGCCTGTAAAATCAAAAGCAAGTTAGTTACTTCCTAGATACAGTGGGGTACAGGCATTGGATAAATACAGCTGTTCTAAATGAGAGAAATTGGCCAAAACAAAGGGGCTACGGGCCCCATGCAAGTCTGAAATCTGGTGGGGCAGTCAAATCTTAAAGCTCCAAAATTATCTCCTTTGACTCCATGTCTTACATCTAGGTCACGCTGATGATGCAAGAGGTAGGTTCCCATAGTCTTGGGCAGCTTTGCCCCTGTAGGTTTGCAGGGTATAGCCTCCTTCCTGGCTGCCTTCATAGGCTGGCGTTGAGTTTCTGCAGCTTTTTCAGGCACAGGGTGCAAGTTGTCAGTGGATCTACCATTGTGGGGTCTGGAGGATGGTGACTGTCTTCTCACAACTCCACTAGGCGGTGCCCCAATAGGTACTCTGTGTGGGGGCTCTGACCCCATATTTCTCTTCTGCACTGCCCTAGCAGAGGTTCTTCATAAGGACCTCACCCCTACAGCAAACTTCTTCCTGGGCATCCAGGTATTTCCATACATCTGAAATCTAGGTGGAGGTTCCCAAACCTCAATTCTTGATTTCTGTGCACCCACAGGCCCAACACCATGTGGAAGCTGCCAAGACTTGAGGCTTCCACCCTCTGAAGCCACCGCCTGAGCTCTTTGTTGGCCCCTTTCAGCCATGGCTGGAGCATTTGAGAAGCAGGACCCCAAGTACCTAGTCTGCACACAACACAGGGACCCTGGACCCAGCCCACAAAAATTAAATTTTCCTCCTAGGCCTCCAGATCTGTGATGGGAGAGGCTGCCATGAAGACCTCTGACATGCCCTGGAGACATTTTCCCCAGTGTCTTGGGGATTAACATTTGGCTCCTCGTTATTTATGCAAATTTCTGCAACAGGCTTGAATTTCTCCTCAGGAAATGGGATTTTCTATTCCTATCACAGTGTCAGGCTGCAAATTTTCTGAATCTTTATGCTCTGCTTCCCTTATAAAACTGAATGCCTTTAACAGCACCCAAGTCACCTCTTGAATGCTTTGCTGCGTAGAAATTTCTTCTGCCAGATACCCTAAATCATCTCTCAAATTCAAAGTTCCACAAATCTCTAGGGCAGGGACAAAATGCCACCAGTCTCTTTGATAAAATATAACAAGAGTCACCTTTGCTGCAGTTGCCAACAACTTCCTCATCTCCATCTGAGACCATCTCAGCCTGGACCTTATTGTTCATATCACTAACAGCATTTTTGTCAAAGCCACTCAAGTCTCTAGGAAATTCCAAACTTTCCCATATTTTCCTGTCTTCTTCTGAGCCCTCCAAACTGTTCCAACAGCTGCCTGTCACCCAGTTCCAAAGTCACTTCCACATTTTCAGGTATCTTTTCAGCAACGCCACACTCTACTGGTACCAATTTACTGTAAATAGCTTGTTTTCACACTGCTGATTAAAGACATACCAGAGACTGGGCAGTTTACAAAAGAAAGAGTTTTATTGGACTTACAATTCCATGTGGCTAGGGAGGCCTCATAATCATGGAGGAAGGTGAAAGGCAAGGAGGAACAAGTCACGTCTTACATGGATGGTGGCAGGCAAAAAGCTTGTGAAGAGAGCCTCCTGTTTTTAAAGCTATCAGATCTCGTGAGACTTGTTATCACAAGGCCAGCATGGGAAAGACCTACCCCCATGATTCAATCACCTCCCGCCAGGTTCCTTCCACAACACATGGGAATTGTGGGAGTTACAATTCAAGATGAGATTTGGGTGGGGACACAGCCAAACCATGTCACTTATCAATGTAGAAATTAATGGTTTTAGAAAATTTTACTATTGTGTTCTATGGTTACTTTCTATGAATAAGATATAAGATATAAATAATTTTGCATTACATTTACTTAATGGAACTCTTAAAATGCAAGTATCATTACCATGCAGGCATTAGGTTAGCTTGTGGCCCACTCCGTGGCTTCAGAGCTGCTCTTAGTGTCCATGACACTGGGATCCCAGACATAAAGAGTGTAACAATGGAACCAGGATTTTTGGCATGATATCCAAAATTTACCAGGTGAAAGAGCCTATAGGTGCTTGGTGCTGAGGTTGCACACCATTCTCGGGGAGATGAAGAAAACGCTTTCCTAAGATAAACTGCAACATGGTAATAAATAGTCCTCCTTAAAATGACTAACAGCTCTTATGCTAAAGAAGTTTTGGCAGTCTCTAACTCAAGATATCAATTTTCAGAGCAAAAGTGTAATTTCTCTACAACTAGAGTGGGTTGCTAGTTTGCTGACACCAGAATTAGAATTTTAAAAACAATAATTTCTGGTACTGAATATTATTTCAGAGAGTCACCTTCCAAATAATTACCCTCCAAATAATCTAAAAGTCTTTCTTCCTTGTGCCATCTGCAATGTACACAGCATTATCTTCTCAGTACTGAATTTCCTCATCTCACTCAGCCTTTTTACTATCAAATACAGTGGGCTTCTATGACAAACAGTTGATGAGTCATTCAGTGTCTGCTGAAGAGAAATACAGAACAAATAAATTTGTTCTTTTCCAGGCCAAAGCTTACTTGAGGATTGCTGTGGAAGTGGTAAGAAGATTGCCATCACCTTCAGAATGATTCCCCAAGTGTCCTGGAAATTTGCCTGGTACTGACATTAAGAGGACCTTTGGAAATCAGCAATGTGGTGATGGAACCTACAGAAATAATAGAAATCATAACTGTTTTATTTCTAAGGAAATAATGACTTCAGATCTGATTTGATAAGCTAAGATTCACAAAACTTTGATGTATCAATGTTAACTACTATATTTAGGAATTTTTTGAAAGCTGGTGTATACCACCTGCAAAGAACTGCATTTTATTTTATTGAATTACCCCTTTAGGAATCCCAAGTCCATTTTGGGAGAGAACTGTACACTTTTTACAGGACCACAGAGTTAGTAATTTAAATGATATACTAAATTTGTATATGGGCATAAGTATTACACCTCCTCACCAGGCAATTTGGACTGTCTTTGAATCCTGTCTTTAGTACTATCTTGGATATGTTCTTAATATGAACCTCTGCTTCTTCATCTGGATCACACCGTACCCCACGCTTAATGAATCTCAGTCTCTAGAAGTGGAGCCTGAACATATGTATTTTTAATAAGACCATTATGATGTTGATGATGATTCTGATAATGATAGCAGTAATAGTAATAGCTAACATTTAACAAGTTAATTACAATTATTCTTCCATTTGTGTGAGTGGGTACTATTATCTCCATTTTACAGATAAGTAATTTGAGATATAATTTGAAGACACTCAACCTTGAGTGTCTTGCTGAGGGTTACTGTATCTAGCAAGTGATGGAGCTTGGATTTGAACTTGAGTAATTCAATATTAGGTTCATCGTTTTGTACACCAATGTGCTCTTGTTAAATAAAAATGGGGGGGTGGGCAGCTGGGCACAGTGGCTCACGCCTGTAATCCCAGCACTTTGGGAGGTTGAGGCGGGTGAATCATAAAGTCAGGAGTTTGAGACCAGCCTGACTGACATGGTGAAACCCCATCTCTACTAAAAATAAAGATTAGCTGGGCGTGGTGGCATACACCTGTAATCCCAGCTACTCTAGAGGCTGAGGCAGGAGAATCACTTCAACCCGGGAGGCAGAGGTTGCAGTGAGCAGAGATTGTGCCACTGCAATCCAGCCTGGTCGATGAAGTGAGACTCCATCTCAAAAAAATAAATAAATAAATGAATAAAATTTTTAAAAAGTGGGGGAGATGCAGTATTTAGCATTTCCTCAAACTTTTTTTGGCCATGAAATCCACCCCTGCCTTTTAAGAGCATTTCATGGAGTTCACATTTCAAATAATACATTTTAAAAAACATTTATCTTGTCTAATTGAAGCCCAAAGAGATAGAGTCAACGACTTTTCAAAGTCGGGTAGCAGACAGTTTTAAAGCTGAAAGTACTGATAAGAGTGAGCCATTATTAAGAGTGAGCCATTAGATAATTGGCATTTATAAAGAAGTGGTCTGTCACTTTTGGCAAATGCCTTGACATCGTTGCTGTATAGTTATCAACCAGAAAATTAATCATAGAGTTTCACACTATTATAAGCATGTTTTCACACAAAAACATGTAGATTGATGTTTATTGCAACTTTATATGTAATAACCAAAAACAACCCAGATTTTCTTCATTGGATGAATGGTTAAACAAGCCGTGGTACATTCATACCATGAATACTACTCAGCAATAAAAAAGAACAAACTATGGGTACATGCAGCAACTTATAATTCCAGAGAATTACGCTGAATGAAAAAAGTCAATTTAAAAAGGTTTTGTACCAAAAGATTCAATTTATATAACATTCTTGAAGTGACATAATATTATAGAAATAGAGAACAGATTAGTGGTGGCTGTGTTAAGGAGGGGGTGAGGATGGGAGAGAATTGGGTGTGCCTGTGAGAAACATGAGGGATCCTTGTAATGATGGAAATGTTCTGTATCACAACTGTCAATGTCAATATTCCAGTTGTGATATTGTGCTATAGTCTTGCAAGATGTTACCACTGGGGGAAATTGGGTGAAGGGCACATGGAATCTCTGTATTATTTCTTTCAACTGCATGTAAATCTACAATTATCTCAAAATAAAAATAAAAGTTAAAAAACACAGACTGCTATATCTGAACTGAAATTTACTGGACCAAATTACAGTAATTAATATCATGAATAAAATTATCTGTGGACACACTGTCATCATATCACTCTGAGAGGGAAGTAATGACTTAAAGTTTCAGATATTTATTTGTGTGTTTATTGTTTATTGAGGAAGAGGAAAATACATATGATCACTGAGCACTTGTGAATACAAAAATACTTAAACCAAACTTAACTTTATCCAGAAAAAGAATGACTTAAAGTTATATGTCATCATTTAATACATATCATGGGGAAATGAGAAAGATAGTCTTTACTCATACATACATGACCGAGAGAAGATCCACATGTGAAATTCCCTGCCCTCTTCTCCTCCTTCATTTGACTGTTTCTGCAGATGCTTCAAGGAAGTCTACTGAAACAAATGGTGGTTGGAGTATATATGCAGGTTTAGACAGGGAGGAAGGAACAGTAGCTATAAAAGAAGAACTAAGCTTATTCTAAAATTTTGTTGCCAACTCCAAAGGTAGAGTGAAGTTTGTTAAGGAGTGATACTTATTTTCCATTCTTCACATCTCAATAGAGTGTAATTAAAAGACTTGACATTTTGAAAAGATGAACAAAATTGACAAACCTTTAGCCAGGCTTATTAAGAGAGAAAGATCACATAAATCAACAAATCAGGAATGAAAAGGAGACATCATTAGAGACATGAAAAGAACAGTAAGAATGATTACAAACAATTTTATGCCCATAAAATTGAAGACTTAGATGAAATAGACAAATGCTTTCAAAGAAACTACCAAAGCTCACTTAAGGAATAGATAACCTGAGTAGTCATAAATTACTTTTAAAAATATAATTTGTGTTAAGAACCAACAAAGAAAACTCTATTCCCAGATGCCTGTACTGTCAAAATCTACCCAACATTGAAGGAGGAATAATACCAGTTCTACACAAACTTTACCAGAAAATAGGAGGGGGCACTTTCCAACTCATTCTGTGAAGCCAGCATTACCCTAATATGCAAACCAAACAAAGACAATACAAGAGGAGTACAGACAAATGTTCGTTATAAACATAGACACAAAATTCTTCAACAAATCTTACCTTGTTGAATCCAGCATTATATAAAAAGGATAATACATATGACTATGAGGTCATTTTCCTGGGAATGCAAGGTTGGTTCAACAATTGAACATCAATCAAAGCATGGCAGATTCAAGAAGAAACAGTAAAACAAAACAGACTAAAGGAAAAAAAGGATGTTTATTTGAATAGATATAAACCAAGCATATAACAAAACTGAACATTCATGTGCAATAAGAATTATCAGCAAACTAGAAATAGAAAACAACTTTTTCAACTTAATAAAAGGCATCTACAGAGAACTACAGCTAACATCATTGCTAATGGTGAAAGACCCACTGCAAGCTTGTCCAAGCTCACCATTTTATTCATTATCATACCTAAGGTCTTTCCTAGTGCAATAGAAAGAGAAATAAAGGCATATAGATTAGAAAGGAAGAAATAAAACCATCTCTGTTCACAGACAGATTGATTGTCTATGGAGAACATTCCAAATAATATACAAAAAAGCAGCTAAAACTAATAAATGGATTTGGCAGAGATGCAGTATGCAAGGTCAACATACAAAACCAATTTTATTTCTGCATACTAGCAATAAGCAATTAGAAATTGAATGAAAAAAGTTTGATTTATAATAGCACCCCAAAACCATGAAATATTTACACGTAAATAAAATAAGATATGTAAAAGATCTGTTATGCTGACAACTACAAAACATTAATGAAGGAAATCAAAGAAAACATTTAGGTGGTGAGACATACCATGTTCAAGGTTTGGAAGATTCAACATGTTTAAAATGTCTATTCTCCCAAAGTGATCTATATCCAATGTGATTTCTGTCAAAATCCAACAAAACTCAAACTGACAACTTGATTCTAACATTTTCATGGAACTAGAGAGTGTCCAGAATAGCTAAATTATTTTGAACAAAAAAGATTAAAGTTTAGGAACTTACACCACCTGATTTGAAGACTTATTTTGTTTCTTATTTTTTGAGATGGAGTCTCACTCTGTCGTCAGGCTGGGGTGCAATGGCGCAATCTTGGCTCACTGCAACCTCAGCCTCCTGGGTTCAAGCGATTCTCTTGCCTCAACCTCCTGAGCAGCTAGGACTACAGGCATGCACCACCATGCCCAGCTAATTTTTGTATTTTTAGTGGAAACGGGGTTTCACTATGTTGGCCAGGAAAGTCTTGATCTCTTGACTTCGTGATCTGCCCACCTCAGCCTCCTGAAGTGCTGAGATTACAGGCGTGAGCCACTGTGCCCAGCCTGAAGACTTGTTATAAAGCTACAGTAATCAAGGCAATGTGGTATTGGTGTAAAGATAGAAATACAGATCCATGGGACAGAGTTCAGAAACAGACATACACAGATATAATAACTTGATTTTCAACAAAGGTGCCAAAGCAATTCAGTGGAGAATGGATGACTTTTCAGTACTTGTGCTTGAACGATGAGACATATTTTTACAAAGAAATAGACCTTGCCTCCTTCTAGATCTAAAAACACATCAAAATGGATCATAGACCTAAATATAATATCTAAAACTATGACACATCTAAAAGAAAACATAGAGAAAATCTTTATGATCTAGAGTTATGCAAAATAAGACACAAAATCCCAATTAAACAATAACATAAAAAGTAGATAACTTGTATTTCATCAAAACTAAAACCTAGCTGTTTGAAAGACACAGTTAAGAAAATGAAAAGGCAATTTATAGACTAGGAGAAAACATTTGTGAAACATGTCTGATGAAGAGTTTAAAATATACAAAGAATACTTACAACTGATTAATAAGACAACCCAATTTAAAATGGGCAAAGGATTTGAATAGACACTTCACGAAAGAAGAGATATCACTGACAAATGACATGAAAGTGCTCAATGTTTTTAGTCATTAGGGAGATGCAAATTAAAACCACAATGGGATACCACTACAAAGCCACTAAAATTGCTACGATTAAAAAGATTGGCAATACCAAGTGCTGAAGATGATGTGGATCCACTGGCAAGCTCATACCCTGTTGGTGGGGAATGGGAATGTAAAATAATACCACTTTGGAAACATTCTGGCATGCTTTTTTGTTTGTTTGTTTTTGTTTTTTTTGGTTTTTTTTCTTTTTGGACACAGGGTCTCTCTGTGTTTCCCAGGCTGTTTTTGAACTCCTGGTCTCATGCAGGTCTCTCACCTTGGCATCCCAAAGTGTTAGGATTACAAGCATGAGCCACCACGCCTGGCTCTGTTACACTCGATGCACATACCCTATAGTTAAATATTATGCTTCTAGATATTTACCCAAGATGAAAGAGACATGTATCTGCATGAAGACTTACACACATGTTCCTATCAGCTTTGTTTATAATATCTGAAAGCTGGAAACAACTCCAGTATGCATCAAAAGGTGAATGGGAATGTCCTGAATGGAAGATCATCATGGCGGATAGGAGGCAGGACTAGATTGCACCTCCGACTCAGACAGACAGAGCAGTGTGCAGAGGCTCACATTGTGAATTTTAGCTCCAGAATGACTGCAAGAACAAACCAGGAGTTGCAGTAAGACCCACAGACCCTTTGAAGGAAGCAACTGCTCCTGCAAGACCCAGGAGACATCCCTAATATTGTAAGTGCCCCAACTGCAGAAGTGGGAAAGAGAGATCCTCCTCTCCTGAACACATACCCTCACTGGGGAAACGGAAGGTCTGTTTGAGGGAGAAGTCTCCAACCTTACCTGGAACTGAGTCAATTTAGAAAGCCAAGCAAAATACAGGGGTAGAGGAAGCAGCAGGAAAGGTGCTTGGAGTTCACTGGGTCCCCAAGCAAGTCATTCCTGCCTGGCACCACAGAGATCCATCGGGAGGGAAGCCAGAGGCACAAAGGAAAACGCCACAGGGAGAAGGGAATCTCCAGATGAACTTTGAAACAATTTGACCTGGGCAAGAAGCCTCCTGGCCATAACTCGGGAGGGCGTGAATCTGGTGTGCAGACTCCACAGGTAGGGGAAGAGCCAAGCCCTTTTCTTTCTCAGCTTAGGGGCAGGTAGCCCAAGGCAAGTTCTCAAGCCCTGTTCATCCACTGCCTGGAAACAGACTCATGGCTGTTGCCAGTGGGGGAGGTAGTGGGGGCACAGCAGGAGTGAGACTGGCCATTTGGATTGCGTGGGAGCTGGGTGAGGCTTGTGACTGCCGGCTTTCCCCTACCTCCCTGACAACCTACATGACTCAGTAGAAGCCAGCCATAATCCTCCTAGTACACAACTCCACTGACCTGGGAACCTTGCCCCCATCCCCCATAGCAGCCGCAGCGAGACCTGTCCAAGGAGAGTCTGAGCTCAGACACGCCTAGCCCTGCCCCAACTTGATGGGCCTTCCCTATCTACCCTGTTAGCTGAAGGCAAAGGACATATACTCTTGGGAGTTCTAGGGCCCCACCCATCGCCAGTTCCTCTCCATAGTACCACAGCTGATGCTCTCTGGGAAGTGCCATCTCCCAGCAGGAGGCCAACCAGCACAAATATATAACATTAAACCACCAAAGCTAAGAACCCTCAGAGAGTCTATTTCACCTCCCCTCCCCCCGCCACCTCCACTGGAACAGAAACTGGCATCCATGGCTGAGAGACCAATAGATGGTTCACATCACAGGACTCTACGCAGACAACCCCCAGTACCAGCCTGGAGCTGGGTAGACTTGCTGGGTGGCTAGACCCAGAAGAGAGATAACAATCACTGCAGCTCGGCTCACAGGAAGCCATATCCATAGGAAAAGTGGGAGAGTACTACATCAAGGGAACACACTGTAGGACAAAATAATCTGAACAGCCTTCAGCCCTAGACCTTCCCTCTGATAGAGCCTACCCAAATAAGAAGGAACCAGAAAACTAACTCTGGTAATATGACCAAAAAAGGCTCTTTAACACCTCCCCAAAATCACACTCGTCCACCAGCAGTGGATCCAAACCAAGAAGAAATTCCTGATTTACCTGTAAAAGAATTCAGGAGGTTAGTTATTAAGATAATCAGGAAGGCACCAGAGAAAGGTGAAGCCCAATGCAAGGAAATTCAAAAATCAGTACAAGAAGTGACGGGAGAATTATTCAAGGAAATAGGTAGCATAAAGAAAAAAACAATCAAAACTTTAGGAAAATTTAGACACACTTAAAGAAATGCAAAATGCTCTGGAAAGTCTCAGCCATAGAATTGAACAAGCAGAAGAAAGAAATTCAGAGCTCAAAGACAAGGTCTTTGAATTAACCCAGTTCAACAAAGACAAAGACAAAAGAATAAGAAAATATGAACAAAGCCTCCAAGAAGTCTGAGATTATGTTAAACGACCAAAACTAAGAATAATCAGTGTTCCTGAGGAAGAAGAAAAATCTAACAGTTTGGAAAACATATTTGGGGGAATAATTGAGGAAAACGTCCCCAGCCCTTGCTGGAGACCTAGACATCCCAATACAGGAAGCACAAAGAACACCTGGGAAATTCATTGCAGAAAGATCATCACTTAGGCACATTGTCATCACTTTAGCTAAAGTTAAGATGAAGGAATCTTAAGAGCTGTGAGACAAAAGCAACAGGTAACCTATAAAGGAAAATCTATCAGATTAACAGCAGATTTCTCAGAAGAAACCGTACAAGCTAGAAGGGATTGGGGCCCTATTTCAGCCTCCTCAAACAAAACAATTATCAGCCAAGAATTTTGTATCTAGCAGAACTAAGCATCATATATAAAGGAAAGTTAGTCTTTTTCAGACAAACAAATGCTGAGAGAATTTGCCACTACCAAGCCACCTCTACACAAACTGCTAAAAGGAGCTCTAAATATTGAAACAAATCCTGGAAACACATCAAAACAGAACCTCTTTAAAGCATAAATCTCAAGGATCTATAAAACAAAACTACAAGGTAAAAAGCAAAAACAAACAACAGAAACAAGGTACACAGGCAACAAATAGCATGATGAATGGAATGGTACCTCACATCTCAATACTAACATTGAATGTAAGTGGCCTAAATGCTCCGCTTAAAAGATATAGAACTGCAGTATGGATAAGAACTCACCAACCAACTGTATGCTGCCTTCAGGAGACTCACCTAACACATAAGGACTCACATAAAGTAAAGGGGTGGAAAAAGGCATTTCATGCAAATGGATACCAGAAGTGAGCAGAGGTAGCTATTCTTATGTCAGACAAAACAAACTTTAAGGCAACAGCAGTTAAAAGAGACAAAGAGGGACATTATATAATGGTAAAAGGCATTATGCAATAGGAAAATTTCACAATCCTAAACATATCTTCACCTAACACTGGAGCTCCCAAATTTATAAAACAATTACCAATAGACCTAATAAATGAGATTGACAGCAACACAATAATAGTGAGGGACTTCATTATTCCACGAAAAGCACTAGCCAGGTCATCAAGGTAGAAAGTCAACAAAAAGCAATGGATTTAAACTATACCTTGGAACAAATGGATTTAACAGATATATACAGAACATTTCTTCCAACAACTACAGAATACACATTCTATTTAATGGCTCATGGAACTTTTTCCAAGATAGAGGCCATAAAACGAGCTTCCATAAATTTAAGAAAATTGAAATTTTGTCAGTCACTCAGACCACAGTGCAATAAAACTGGAAATCAAATCCAAAAGGAACCTTCAAAACCATGCAAATACATGGAAATTAAATAAACTGCTTCTGAATAATTATTGGGTCAAAAACGAAATCAAGGTGGAAATTTAAAAATTCTTCAAACTGAACAACAATAATGACACAACCTTTGCTCTGGGATACAGCAAAGGCGGTGCTGAGAGGAAAGTCCATAGCTCTAAATGCCTACATCAAAAAGACTGAAAGATCACAAACTGACATTCTAAGATCAGACCTCAAGGAACTAGAGAAACAAGAACAAATCAAACCCAAACCCAGCAGAAGAAAGGAAATAACCAAGATCAGAGCAGAGCTAAATGAAATTGAAACAAAAAAACAATACAAAAGAACTGAAACAAAAATCTGGTTCTTTGAAAAGATACATAAAATTGAAAGACTATTAGCAAGATTAACCAAGAAAACGAGAGAAAATCCAAATAACCTCATTAAGAAACAAATTGGGAGATATTACAACTGACACCATTGAAATACAAAGGATTATTCAAGGCTACCATGAACAGCTTTATGCACATAAACTAGAAAACCTAGAAGAGATGTAAAATTCCTGGAAAATACAACCCTCCTAGCTTAAATCAGGAAGAATTAGATACCCTGAGCAGACCAATAACAAGCAGTGAGATTGAAATGGTAATTTAAAAATTACCAATTAAAAAAATCCAGGACCAGATGGATTCACAGCAAAATTCTACCAGACATTCAAAGAATTGGTACCTTTCCTTTTCTCACTATTCTGCAAGATAGAGAAAGAGGGAATCCTCCCTAATTCATTCTATGAAGCCAGTATCACCCCAATACCAAAACCAGGAAAGGACAGAACCAAAAAAGAAAACTACAGACCACTCTCCTTGATGAACATAGATGCTGAAATCCTTAACAAAATACTAGCTAACCAAATCCAACAACATATCAAAAAGATAATCCACCCTGATCAAGTGAGTTTCATACCAGGGATGCAGAGATGGTTTAACATATGCAAGTCAATAAATGCGACACACCACGTAAACAGAATTAAAAACAAAAATCATATGATCATCTCAATAGATGCAGAAAAAAATTAGACAGAATCCAGCATCCTTTATGATTAAAACTCAGCAAAATCGACATACAAGGGACATACCTCAATGTAATAGAAACCATCTGTGACAAATCCACAGCCAACACAATACTGCATAGGGAAAAGTTGAAAGCATTCCCTCCGAGAACTGGAACAAGATGAGGATGCCCACTCTCACCACTCCTCTTCAATGTAGTACTGGAAGTCCTAGCCAGAGCGATCCGACAAGAGAAAGAAAGAAAGGGCACTGAAATCAGTAAAGAGGAAGTCAAACTGTCACTGTTGATGGTTGTTTACCTCGAAAATCCTAAAGACTCCTCCAGAAAGCTCCTTGAGCTGAGAAAAGAATTCAGCAAAGTTTCCAGATACAAGATTAATGTACACAAATTAGTTGCTCTTGTGTACACCAACAGTGACCAAGTGGAGAATCAAGTCAAGAACTCAACCCCTTTTACAATAGCTGCAAAACAAACAAACAAACAAACAAACAAAATACTTAGGAATACGCCTAACCAAGGAGGCAAAAGACCTCTACAAGGAAAACTACAAAACACTGCAGAAAGAAATCATAGATGACACAAACAAATGGAAACACATCCCATGCTCATGGATAGGTAGAATCAATATTGTAAAAATGACCATACTGCCAAAAGCAATCTACAAATTCAGTGCAATCCCCTTCAAAATACCACCATCATTCTTCACAGAATTAGAAAAAACAATTCTAAAATTCATATGGAACCTAAAAAGAGCTTGCATACCCGAAGCAAGACTAAGCAAAAAGAACAAATCTGGAGGCATCACACTATCTGATTTCAAACTATACTGTAAGGCCATGGTCACCAAAATGGCATGGTATAGGTATAAAAATAGGCACATAGAATAGAAAACCCAGAAATAGACCCAAATACTTATAGCCAGCTGATCTTCAACAAAACAAACAAAAACATAAAGTGGGGAAAGGAAACCCTTTTCAACAAATGGTCCTGGGATAATTGGCTAGCCACATGTAGGTAAATGAAATTGGATCTTCATCTCTTACCTTATACAAAAATCAACTTAAGATGGAATAAGGACTTTAAGACCTGAAACTATAAAAACTCTGGAAGATAACATTGGAAAAACCCTTCTAGACATTGGGTTAGGCAAAGATTTCATGACCAAGAACCCAAAAGCAAATGCAATAAAAACAAAGTAAATAGTTGGGACCTAATTAAAGAGCTTTTGGATGGCAAAAGGAACAGTCAGCAGAGTAAACAGACAACCCACAGACTGGGAGAAAATCTCCACAATCTCTACAACTGACAAAGGACTAATATCCAGAATCTACAGCTAACTCAAACAAATCAGTAAGAAAAAAACAATCACATCAAAAGTGGGCTAAGGATATGAATAGGCAGTTCTCAAAAGAAGATATACAGATGGCCAACAAACATATGAAAAAATGCTCAACATCACTAATGATCAGGGAAATGCAAATCAAAACCACAATGCAATACCAACCTTACTCCTGCAAGAATGGCCATAGTCAAAAAAGCAAAAATGGTAGATGTTGGCATGGATGTGGTGATCAGGGAACACTTCTACACTGCTGGTGCAATAAAAACAAAGTAAATAGTTGGGACCTAATTAAAGAGCTTTTGGATGGCAAAAGGAACAGTCAGCAGAGTAAACAGACAACCCACAGACTGGGAGAAAATCTCCACAATCTCTACAACTGACAAAGGACTAATATCCAGAATCTACAGCTAACTCAAACAAATCAGTAAGAAAAAAACAATCACATCAAAAGTGGGCTAAGGATATGAATAGGCAGTTCTCAAAAGAAGATATACAGATGGCCAACAAACATATGAAAAAATGCTCAACATCACTAATGATCAGGGAAATGCAAATCAAAACCACAATGCAATACCAACCTTACTCCTGCAAGAATGGCCATAGTCAAAAAAGCAAAAAATGGTAGATGTTGGCATGGATGTGGTGATCAGGGAACACTTCTACACTGCTGGTGGGAATGTAAACTAGTACAGCCACTATGGAAAACAGTGTGGAGATTCTTTAAAGAGCTAAAAGTAGAACTACCATTTGATCCAGTAATCCCACTACTGGGTGTCTACCCAGGGGAAAAGAAGTCCTTATACAAAAAAGATACTTGCACATACATGTTTATAGCAGCATGATTTGCAATTGCAAAATCGTGGAACCAGCCCAAATGCCCATCAATCAATGAGTGGATAAAGAAACTGTGGTATATATACATGATGGGATACTGCTCAGTCATAAAAAGGAATGAATTAACAGCATCCACGGCAACCTGGATGAGATTGGAGACTGTTATTCTATGTGAAGTAACTCAGGAATGGAAAGCCAAATGTCATATGTTCTCACTGATATGTGGGAGCTAAGCTATGAGGACGCAAAGCCATAAGAATGATACAGTGGACTTTGGAGACTTAGGGGGAAGGGGGAGGAAGGTGAGGGATAAAAGACTACAAATATGTCATAGTATATACTGCTCAGGTGATGGGTGCACCAAAATCTGACAAATCACCTCTAAAGAACTTACTTACATAACCAAATACCACCTGTACCTCAGTAACCTATGGAAAAATAAAAAATTATAATAAAAATAAATTCAATGTCCTCTGGAAGAAAAAGTGAGTGGATAAACAGTTTGCTACTATACAATAGAATACTTCTCAGCAATAAAATGGAATTTTGGTTATTGATACAATAACATAAATGATTCTTAAAATAATAATGCTGAATAAAAGAGGCAGACAGAAAAGAGTACAACTTGTATGATTCCATTTATATACAGTTCTAGAAAATGCAAACTTAACTACTTGACAAAGTAGATCAGTGGGTACCTGGAGACAGATACTGAGAGAGAAAGGAAAGAGAAAACTTTTGGAAGTGATAGAAGTGTTCACTAACTTGATTCTGGTAAAGGTTTCATGGGTGTATACAAAGGGGAAAGTTCACCAAATTGTACACTTTAAATATGTGCAACTTATGCATCAGTTATACTTCAATAAATCTATTAAAAAGTGATGTATTAATATATTGCTTTCTGATATTTGATTTAGTTAAACCTTTTTGAGTGCCTGAAATGTCACAATTTTCATATATGGTTATTTTCAAATCCCTTTTCAAAGCCTTTTTTTATTTAAAATACCTTATTCAAACTAGATGAGCATTCTCTCATTCTAGAGGAGCTGGTTTGAGTGACTTCTGACATTTGAAGTTCAGGTTGAAACTTGAAGTATAATCAATTAAGTTATTTGCTTTCTTTTCTTACTTTGCCACATCCTAGGAGCAGCAAATTGTTTTCACATTTAAAACTTTTTTAAATAATTGGGCTTAAAGTTTGTACAGAGTATAGTTATACTAGAACTTGATTATGGACCACTTTTTAATCAGAAATTCTAACTTATATAACATTTAAACCCAATCTTCAGTTTAAAGTTTCTAAAAGTGCTCTATAAACCTTGTTAAACTCTAATTTTGGATGACCTATCTAACTATTGATGTGCCATACTTTCAGCTTATTAATGGAAAAATAGCCTACTTTTTTCTCCATGAATGTTAGGTTGCTCACAACAGATAACTTGGTTAATAGAAAAGGATTTTAATACAAAATCATGTTCTTTAATTTAAAAAAAGACAAAAGTGGCTGTGCATTTAAAGATTTTTTAAAACTACTTCCCTGATGTTTATTCTTTTAATCTTTTATAGATATTTTAAGTTCCATAGTTGTTAGTTTTGTTTCAGCTCATTCACACCCTATGACTTTGGTAATTTTTATACTGCAAATTAGTTTAGGCCTGTATGATAACATCAGTTATCGCTTAAAAATTAAACATATCAAGCAACTTTTATTCTTATTATTTAATTTGCAAAATAAGATAGGAACAATAAATTATCTTCAATCATTTACAAAACATTTTGAAGAGTATGGGTGTTGCAGCTGTTGAACTGTTGTTTAAACATTATTTCTCACACTGTGCCTAATGGATTTAATTATGGTTCACACAGTTGTTTCTTCAGATGAAGAGCTATACAGATACATTGTAAACCACCATGAGAACATGTTATTAGGCTGTCTTCGCTGATGAAGGTATTTTCTAATTATATTGTAAAAGTCCTTTGCAAATCAATTCCATTGAGCACTGGCTTTCTCTTATAGTTCACTAATCATTGTTACATACCTAGCTTAAGTACAACAGAAAGCCAACATATTCAAACTAAAAGGCTTTATTGTGACTCGACCCAAAGATTGGCAATAGTGACTAGGCCAAAATACATTTATATTGAGAAGAACCAATCAAAACTGTTTCCTCAACTCTTAGCCAACCTGTGCTTGCCTCTAGGGAGCTCATACTTTAATTGAGGACACTAAACTATCACAAAGAAAGTAAATTTTAATAAGAGCCAGAATGCGACTTTTAGTACATTAGTTGTTTTAAAGAAATAAGATCTGGAATCAGGTGTGAAGAATAGATGGTTGGATATGTTAAAATAATATGAGCAAAGAAATGAGAGGGTAGGAGTGGACTGAAATGATATACATGGGGAAACCAGTCTACCTAAGAGACACAGTTTCATATTTGAAAGTAACAGGTATTAGGATGGAAAAATAGGACTAATCAGACTGAATAGCATAAATAACATGATGTGCAGTTTCACCTTGATACAATGGCCAGTCGTAAGATTTTTTAAAATATTTTTTATTTATAATGAATACCTTTCAAACTTCCAGACAAAATTTAAAATGTACTAAAAGGGATTTCATGAAAAGTAATTCTCCCTCTTAGTAGAGCCTAACAAACTGATTTAAAAATTTATGTGAAGAGCAAAGGTCCAAGAATAGCTGAGAAACTCCAGAAGGAGAAGGCGGGGGAGAGGAAACATTCCCTATCAGATAACAAAGACTTACTATAAATCTATAATTATTAAAACAGTTTGATGTTGATACAGGGATAGAAAACTTTAAAAATAGAGAGTCCAGAAATGATCTATGTGTATTTGAATACTTGACTTATGACAAAATGCGTATTGAAGATCCTGAGGAAACAGTGCCCAGATAGTTGTTTATCTAAGGGGGAAAAATGGAACCCTACCTCATGCCATACAAAAAAATCAATTTTTATGGCAAAATTATAAAATTTAGAAGAAAATATAGGACTTGTCTGACTTTGGGAAGGAAGAATCTCTTAAGCAAGATACAAAAAGTGCTAATCATAAAAGGTTGATAAATTCGTCTACATTGCAATTAATATCTCTTCAGTAAAATACATCATATAATCACAAACTGGGAGGACATTTGAAGTGCCTATAACCATCAAAGAGCTGGTCATTTGGAATAATTTGAGAACTCCTACAAATCAATAAGAAAAAAAGGGATAATATAACTTAATTGAAAACTGAGCAGTAGAAACAAACAGGCATTTCACAGAAGAGAAAACATGAATGGCCAATAAATATAAGAAAAGAAGCCAATCCTAGTACTAATCAGGAAAATGCAAATCAAAAGCAACAAGGTACCATTTTACACTCGCTAAATTGTAAAAATTATGAAGTCTGAAAAGGTGTTCGAAGCAATGTGTTTCAGACATAGCTAAAAGGAGTGGTAAAGTAGTCATTTTGGGGAACACTTTGTTGTAATATTCAAATCACATAACTTACTGTATTTCTGGGTATTACCTAGAAAATTTCTTGCACATGTGTCCCAGAAGACATATATGAGAATGTTCATGGTGGCACTGTTCAGAGTAGCAAAAACCTGCAAATAACCCATTTGTTTGGTGCTATGGTTAGAATGTTTTTGTCCCCTTAAAATTCATATGCTGAAATCCTAACCCCTAAGGTGATAATATCAGGAGGTGGGGACTTTTGAGAGGTTTTTAAGTCAAAATAATAGAGCCCTCATGATTGGTATCAGTGCCCTTATGAAAGAAACCCCAGAGAGCTAGCTAATCCCTCCTTTCTACCATGTGAAGTTACAGTGAAAAGACAGCCATCTGTGAAGTGGCCCTCACCAGACACTGTAATCTTGGACTTCCCAGCTTCCAGAACTTTGAGAAAAAAATTTCTATTATTTATAAACTACCAAATCTGTGGTATCTATTTGGGTAGCAGCCGAACAGACTAAGACACCAGGTGATGGAAGAATGGATAAATTCATTGTAGTACATTCACACAGAATATTATACAGCCAGTGATAATGAACTACAGCTACTTTTTAAAAATTGATGAATCTTAGAAATATGATGTGTGAAAATTGCATATTACATAAGACCATTTTATAAAGCTCAAAATAAGAAAACCACCTAGTATCTGGGTTAGCCGTGTATATGTGATAAAAAAAAAATTTTTAACCTATGGGAATGACAAATACTAAAATCAGATAACAGTTACTTCTAGGGCATGAGACAGGGGCGTGGGCTGGAAAGGAACACAAGGGTAGATACGGTATTGGTAAACTAGACTTTTTTTAAGTTGGAGGGTAGGTGGGAGTCGTGGGTATTGTTTGCTTTTTAACTTACTCGTATATATTCTTTTGTATGTATGAAATATAACGAAAATATCATTTGTAGAAATATGTACACCCTCCTCATTCAACCACACATTTCCCTTCTGCAGAGGCTTGTTAATTATTAATTATGGAGCATCCATACAGTGGAATATAATGCGGCCATTTAAAAACAATGAAGAGCTTCCAACATTCTGAAATGGAATGATCACTGGGTTACATATTAAGAGAAAAAAATGTGTGTGGAATGCTACCATTTACGTTAAAACATGTACGTACACATATATTTGTGTGTGCATACATCAGCTATCTCTGTAAGGTTCCCAAGAAACTGGCAATCATAAACTCTTGACTCTGAGTATGAATTATAGAAACTATATGTAAGAAATGAGGTGGTACCTGCAGGGTGGTGGGGTCGGGGTGGACCAAAGGAGGAGTGTTCAGTAACAAAACCAGAAAGAACCACTAGTAAATCATCACAGGATTCAGCTCTGAGGGAACAAGGATCTGAAAAAGGGTAATGGCTGTGGGACTGCAAGGTAGAGCATACGGAAGTTAAATATGTATTTTAATGCTGTAAATGGTTAAAAAGTGCAGTCTGCACAATTACATCATATAAAACCACATATCTAAGCTATTAAATGCAATGTATTTTTTATTAATGACCTGTTCAAGATGTAGTCATAATGTCTTCAAAAGGGCTTGTGGAATCTCCATTTGTATTAAAACCAGGAGAAATCTCTTCAAAATCTGAAATTCTTCTGGATTTACTCCACAGAAACTACTTTTTGACCTTTCGTCTTGAGAAAAGCATACTTTCTGTCTTTGGTGGAATTATAAAAGTGTTTGCCTCCTAATGTTCCCTAAGTAGCAATGCCAAAAAATACCCTTCTAAGTGGATATTTTAAGTAAAAATACTTTTAAGGCAGAACGTAGATATTATAAGATTTATTCTCTTGTCATCTATAATTAAGTTTAATGAAAATACTATATTTTAGTTCATTTAGGCTGCTATAACAAAATACTATAGACTGGGTAGTTTATAAACAACAGAAATTTCCTTCTCACAGTTCTGGAGGCTGAGAAGTCCAAGATAAGGGTGCCAGCAGATTCAGTGTCTGGTGAGGGCTTATTTTCTCTGCTTCAAGATGGTGTCTTCTTGCTGCATCCCCACATGGCCAAAGGCGAAGGGGGTGACCAGGCTTCCTCAAGCCTCTTATACAAAGGCACTAATCTCATTAATGAGGGTGGAGCTGTCATGACCTAATCATCTCCCTAAGGTCCCTCCTCTTAATACCACATTGGAGAGTTAATCTTGGGAGGACACATTCAGACTGTAGCATACTATAAACTTTTTCTTCCCAATTACATTATGCTGTGAATTTTTGCATATCTATAGTATTGGATAGGTGACTTTTCCTAAGCTGTGCCATCAATATTGACATGCCCATGTGGTTACTAATTTTCAGTAGAAACTGCTGGCACTCTAACCTGAGTCCTATCTACCTTTTCTTCTTTCGCATCCTTCATCCCTCCTTTCTTCAGCACTTTTTGCTGTCATCACTCTTCTTGCAGTTGTTCTTTTTGCCAAAATGAGGGCAGGAGCTAGTTGTATGCAGACATATTGATTGTAGTGTGTGTGGCTTTCTGCTGTCCTGTTTCCATGAGCCTAGGAGGGAGTCGTCACTCTCACCAGTACAAATTGATTACTTCTTGTTGGAGTGCTGAGCCTTTGAACATCTGTTTTTCTTTACGTCATTTATGGGACTCAGAGATCCACTTGAAGTTTTTTTCTCTCATCCCACAGGGATTTTCTAAAACTTGTGTTATTTCCTGTGGCCCAGAGATTGTTTCATTTTCCTGCAAGAGAGGGGAAAAGGATCTAAATGCTTCCTGTGATTGCATAAAGTTTATTTTAGGAACTAAAATCTGTAGTATTTTTTTTTCCTATTGTACACTGTTTTCCTTGCTGAAGAATTTCTGGGGAATATTAGGCGATGTTTACTTCTTGCACCAAGGAAATGTTTCCCTTACTGACTAGAAAGTTTTAAAATCAGTATTCTATGGCCTTCGAGTTGAAAGTCCAGGTGTGATGTGTTTTGTGGAGGAGGAACAAAACATTTCTATGAATTTCTCTCCTTTGTCGAGTTGCTAGCATTCAAGATTGTTGCCTGAAACAGCATTAGTCTCCCTCTACACTAACCAGCTTTTATAAATACTATACATAAAGTTGCCAATAAACAGAAGTATGAAAACCTTTTATTAGCTTATATATCTTTTTATGGTAAGGAAAGCTTTTACTGTCTTGAATTAGCAAGTATAGTAATTGTTTTCTGTTGAATCTGAAAGATTTCTTGTCTTTTGTTGTGAGGAATTTTCATAGAAACAATTTTTTTGTATTTATCTGAAGCTTCTGATTAATTACAGTTTACAGCGAATTATCAAAATGAAGATTCATAATAACCATTTATTATTGAAAAAGGGTAGGACATAGGAGCTCTTTAGTCAAATTTCTTTTTATAAAATGAGTATTGAAAGGATGGGAAAATATTCCATGTAAAAATTTAGGTTGGAACTTGTATAATCCACTTTTGTTTCTGAATGATGAATTTATTGCCATGCTTTTTAGAATGCTTCAGTGTCTTGAGCTTTTAGAAACAAGTGTGTATGTGACTTGCTTGTGCATTTTCTTTCTTCTTTTTTTTTTTTTTTTTTGAAACAAGGTCTCACTGCAACCTCTGCCTCCCAGGCTCAGGCTATTCTTCCACCTTAGCCTCCCTAGTAGCTGGAACTATAGGCATGTACCACCATACCTGGCTAATGTTTGTATTTTTTGTAGAGACTGGGTTTTACCACGTTGCCCAGGCTGGTCTCGAACTCATGAGCTCAAGCGATGGGCCCCCCTCGGCCTCCCAAAGTGCTAGGATTATAGGTGTGAGCCACTGCCCCTTGCTGCTTGTGCATTTTCTAATAGCATCTTTTCCAAATGCAGAATAGAGCCGTCACTTCAGTTTTGGTTTCACTGAACAATTCTGTTAATAAAGATCCTTATTGCAAACCAGTTTTCCTTAACAGTTCATAGGAATTCTGGCATGCTATTATTTAAGCAGTAAATGCAGGAGTTATCAGTCCGCATGTAAGTAAAATTAGTCACCATGTCCAAAATTGGTATGAGAAAGGGGGAAGGGATTGATTTCCTGATGATATGAGCGACCAAATTGTGGGAATAATTTCCTCTTTGTGTAGTTAATTTATTTGTGCTTGAAAGTACTTTACCAACATGAACTTCTTTCCCCGTATTTTTTCATATATTGGTAAGTTGAAAGGCACCATTTTTTCAGGTGGAACAAACAGGTTTGGAAACTTCAACAAATTTGCCTAGGTAAGACCATCAAAGGAAAACCTACTCAGGAAGTCAGGACAAGCCTTTATTAGCTGGAAGAGTCCACACTATTAAGTGGATATCAATTGATGCGAGGAAGATTCTATACTCATTGCTGTACATTATCCATCAAAATTTCTTTGCTTTACTTTCTGGAGTACTAGGTATTAATTTGAAAGGAGATTTTAATTCAAACAGGTATTCCAGATAAATTAGAATGAATTTCAGTGGCATTCTTGTTGAATTAAACATTAATCAATAATATAATTTTGACTTATTTCTTTTATTTATTTGCCATTTCCCTCATTTGGAAGATGTGTTTTATTTTATAGCTTTAAAGAGATATTTAGGCCAGGCACAGTGGCTCACGCCTGTAATCCCAGCACTTTGGGAGGCTGAGGCAGGAGGATCATGAGGTCAGGAGATCGAGACCATCCTGGCTAACACGGTGAAACTCCTTCTCTACTAAAAATATAAAAAATTGGCCAGGTGTGGTGGCGGGCACCGGTAGTCCCAGCTACTCCAGAGGCTGAGGCAGAAGAATTGCTTGAACCCAGGAGGCGGAGGTTGCAGTGAGCCAAGACCGCACCACTGCACTCCAGCCTGAGCGTCAGAGCAAGACTCTGTCTCAAAAAAAAAGAAATACTTTCTTTCTTCAGCTTCATTGCTCATGTATATCTGGCTTTTATAATAGTGGTTGGGGGAAGTTAACAAGAGAGGTTGGCATCTGGAAGAAATGAGGAGTTTGCTTCTTGATTTCCCCACCATGGATGGAGGGTGGTGAAGAGGAAGTGTGGAGTGCTTGAAGTGATTAAATTTGCTGGGCCATCTGGTCATCAGGAAAAGGCTGTGTTTTCAATTTCACAGTGAATGAGAAGTTTATTAAGGAAGGAAGAAGGAAGCCAAATTTAGTTTAAGGAAGAAAAGAATTCGTTTAAGGAAGAAAATAATCATACTTTTCATAATCATAAAAGAAATCATATTTCTGCCATGAAGAGCTTCAGCTTGCTTAATTGTAAAAAGAAGGGTCACCTGTTGAAGACTGTCCACAGGTGGATCTGTGTAATAGTGCTGGCTGTATCACTAGGGAGAACTGGGAGACAGTGGTTTGGGAAGATGAATGAACATGTGAGGGTAGCCTCTTGCCGTGGAGTTGCTCCAGTCCCCTAACGTCTCTGCCCATCCCCATACAATTATTATGAAGGGAAGAAAATGAGTCCAAGGGGTAAATTTTTCTCAGGCCAAGGAAAAAAATTTATTTATGTAATGCCTCGTCCCTTAAATTTTGTTGCCAAAGTCTCTGATCTAGTTATCAGTTGGAAAGCCATGAATCAATGTAATTGATGAGCATCTATCTCCTCATCTGTTTATTGAATTGCCTCATACTTTAAACGTTAAAACCAGGCTCACGTATTATTTACCAATTTTAAAATCACATACTAAGTTCAAGAAAGGCTGTAGGAAGAAAATCAAGACTGGTACAAGAAGTTAGTGCAAAAATCATGTATTTGCACTAAACATTGAAACTGGAAATCTGGCAGAGACATGGCAATGGACACAGGTATGCAAAAAATGAAGAGCCTGGAAGTGAGTCACCTACTGCAGGCTTATCATCATCTCTGCAAGTAATTAATACAATTATTTTATGCTACCTGTATTGAATCCAGAATGCTCAAATACTGGGATGTGATTGAGATTGAGCAGCCTGAAACTTTTTAAAGGATTTGTAGAAATTACGATTCCAAGAAAAGTGAAGATTGCTTTATTCGAGGAACAACTAATTACTAAGGATAGGATGAACTTTTCCTAACCTTTAGGAGACAATTACCCAGATGGCCTTTGGTGTATTAGGAATGTTTATCAAATTCAGAATTCTTTTGGGGTTTATTTGAAGCCTTCAGTATACATAGAGAGAGTTGGGGCCAGGAGCAGAATGCCAGGCAAGAAGAATGGAATGTGCAGAGGCTTGGATGATGAGAGCTTCCAGACTACAGACAAGGTCAGAGTGGCTGATGACTGGCTGGTCTGGGCTGAGAAGTTGAGCTGGGAAGGTACAAAGAGCCAGGTTATGCAGGGCACTAATGCCATGCGAAGGAGTTAGACATTTGCTACAGATGATATCGAAGAATTTTACCAGGCAGCCCTCCCTGTCTGCTGACATCCTGGCTTGCAATCTTTTCTCTTCTCTCTCCATTTCAAACCCATGCTCAAGCCTGGTGCACTGCTTTCATGTGCATGTGGACGGCCCATACCATGCCTGAGTCTCAAAGGCCTGTTCAGTTTCCAAGTTCTCTACCTCTACACTTCTGGTTTTGTTTTCATTCAAATCCACTCTTCATCTGAAATCTGAAACTCTCCTAACAGTGAGTGTAGTAACTTTCGCCCTTCCCACATTCCATTGCCTTCACTGAATGTGCTATTCAGGACTCTGGTGCCTTGATGACCCTTCACCTTGTCCTTCTCCTCTCTCCGTACTTACTTTCTGTCTTTGTCAGGGTTCTCTAGAGACACAGAATCAATAGGACGTGTATAGAAATAAAAGAGAAATTTATTTTCAGGAATTGGCTCACATGATTACCAAAACTGAGAGGCCCAAAATATGCAAGATGAGCTGGCAGGATGGAGACTCAGGGAGGATCCAGTGTTGTGGTTCAAATACAAAGACTGCCTGTTGACAGAATTCCTTGTTGTTTAGGGGAGTTCAGTCTTTATTCAGGCCTTCAGCTGGTTGGATGAGGCCCACCCACATCATGGGGGACAGTGTATTTTCCTAAAAGTCCACCGATTTAAATATTCATCTCATCTAAAAAGCACTCTCACAAAAACATCCAGAATTATGTTTGACCACGTATCTAACACTGTGGCCCAGCTGAGTTGACACACAAAATTAACAATCATACCTTCCTTTCTTTTCCAGCCTAGACGTACCCGGTGAATGATTTCATTTGCTTCTCCCTTTACTCCCTTACCTTGTTGTGTAACCACTACCTTTGCTTTGTTAATGCCAAAGCTTGTATCACTCCTGCAATCCGCTGCTGCTTCTAAAACTGCTCAACACAAGAAAACCACAAACTCAGGTGTAATGGTGCTACAACAAATGTGTGGTCTCCAGCTTCAAATGGGCCCGCAGGGTTGCTAGGAAGTGCTTGTGTGTCCCTGGTCAGCTCCCTCTCCATTCCCACAGAGACTGTCTCAGACCTAAACAGTTCTATGGAGTCCCTGACCCATACCTGTCTCTTTCTCTCTCTCTCTCTCTCTCTCTCTCTCTCTCTCTGTCTCACTTGCTTTCTCTCTCAGCAGTTGAACTTACCTGTTACTCCGCAGTGAAAAGTGTGGTCTCAGGCATGAACCACCTTCAACTTGCTGCTCTTCATCCCTGTCCTAACCATTTGAATAATCTTGGCTTGCTCACATCAGATAATGTTAGGAGCAGATTAAAAGCCCATAGACATTTATACTTAGTCTTCAGAATCCATCCAGAGCGACTCTGCCTCTTCTCAGTTTTGACTTTGCTGGTGCCTTGATTCTTTGCCCCATTTTCCCATTTTCTGCCTTCCACTTGTCACCTTGTTTCTTCAATTTGTGCCTCAATTTGAACTCAGCATGCTGGCTTTGACCTTCATACTCCTCAAGGTCACAGATTCTGGTGGCTACTCTCCTCAGGGTGGAAGACAGTGGCAGTGGCTGGAGAAGCCTGCATTCAATTCCTATATCTGTGGCTTGGCTGGATAACATGGCTTGGTCAGAACTGTGGAGTTCCTAAGGATTTTGGTGGCCCTGTGTCTAACATGACACCTTGCAGTTCTCACTGCTAGCCTCTCAGCAGCCAGCCAATGCTTGTGGCAATTACAAATCTCCAAGAGGACTTCCTGATACCCTCTGGTATACCAAGAAGCTGTACAAAAATGCATTTCAGTCAGTTCTCATCTCTGTGGAGTGGGAGACCAGTTTGGATCTCCTCCAGACATACATCATCCACCCATATAGGCCAGAAATGCTTAGCTCACTACTGGAGTCTCTTTGAAGGGCAGAGTTTCATTACCAATTACCTGCCTCCTAACTCCACCTGCCCCTTCCATGGTAGGCTGTTACATCTTTCAACTTGCCTCACCTGCTAAATATCCACTTTCAACTCCTACATCTGGCCCCAAAACTCAGGCTAGGAAACCTAAGTAGAATTTAGAAAAGGCAGGACAACTGGATGTGGTTGGGCAGATGGTACCAGTCATGGAGAGATGGGAAAAGTAGCAAGACGTTTGAAGAGGAAGATGACAAGTGACTGTGGCCATGTTAAATCTCAAAATTAGAGAACTCAATGAATGAATGAATGAGTCAGTAAATTATCCTTGAGAGGGAGTTAAATTCTTGGGAGTGTCCCGTGTCTTCCTCAGCCTGCTTACAAATTAACGGAGCAATGTGTAGTCATTGTGACCTCCTGAGGGACTTCTATTATGCATAGGTTGTCCAGTCTGACTTACTCAATGTATTCCCTCCCCTCCAGATCATAAGGGTTCCCTTCTTATCATATAAGTTGTTAAAACAAAAGGAACAGTACTAATCACCTTAATCCCAGTCATTTAAACAAAAGGGATTTGTTATATGTAACTGAAAAGTTCCCACTCAAATTGTCTTGTTGTAACAGGAATACCATACACACTCATCAGAGATAAGTCCTGACTCATGGTAGCTTTAGCAGTCTGTCAATCTCTTTGTACTATAATATCTTACCATCTTTGCCTAACTGTTGATGATCTCAAGCTCGTCGCACACAAGGAGACTCAGAAGCTGGTGAACTAAAAAGAGGAGAAAATACCACTAAGTTCACCAACCAATCAGTTTTATTATTTAGGTCAAGTATATAGTTTCTACAGAACAATTACCCAAGGTTCCTCAAAAACACCTCTGTCTGTTTATTCATCAGTTAATCTAAGTATGTAGCATCATTGCTCTTTTAAATGATAGTCAGCAAGGAGAGAGAATAATGAGGACAGGACCTAACTGTTCTGCAGGCATCTAGGAGGGTCTGAAATTGTTAGTTGCCATTTGCAACATTGGTTAGCATCAGAAACAATCATGAAAGAAAACATGTGCTGAGACACCTCCCAAGTATATCTCTGGATTGAGAACCTGGCTCACTTCTCACACAAAGGCCCTCTCTTAAATGCCATTTTATGAATTAATGATGGCACATGGCAAGCATGTGTGTGTATGTGTACCTGTACATGCACACACTTGAATGCTAAGCATTCGAAGCCTTGCAGACCTCTATACCATTAGAGTAATAGTGTCAGGAAACCAGCTCCTTATCCAGCCTGGAGCTCAGAACAGAGTTGGGCTGCAGATAGAGTTCTGGGAGTCATTGGTATGCTAGTGGAAGTTGAAGCATCTTAGGTATCTTTTGTATCTTTCAGCTTCCAAATTTTTTAATTTCAAAAATTCAGCAGACAATGTTGACTCTTTAAGGCATATTGCAATTTCTTCCATTATCACATGGTTGTGTGCACCACTGCTATAAAGTATAAATAAACCTTTAATGGAAAATAAAGAATGAAAACATTGTGAAATTTAAAAGAGGAACTTTTAAAACTATTTTAATGATTTTATGAGGTTGGAGAGTGAACAGAGATCCTCTAAGTGTCTTACAAGAATGAAATCCTTGAAGAGTTTGCAGTCACCAAAAAAAAAAAAAAAAAAGTCAGTACAATACATAGGAAAGTGGATAAGTCAATTGTCCTGCTTTTGAAATACTAAAGTACATCTAAAGGTACACCTAAATACAAAATTAAAGAGAACTCAATGAATGAATATGTGAGTGAATGCATGAGTCAGTGAGTTCTCCTTGAGAGTGAGTTAAGCTCTTAGGAATGTCGTAAGAGCCAACTTACAAATTAATGCCCTGATGCTTGATATGGTTTGGCTCTTTGCCCCCGTCAAAAATATCACCTTGCATTGTAATGATCCCCATGTGTCAAGGGTGAGGCCAGGTGGAGGTGATTGAATCATGGGTGCGGCTTCCCCCATGTGTTTCTCCTGATAGTAAGTTCGTTTTCACGAGATCTGATGGTTTTATAAGCACCTGGCATTTCCCCTGCTGGCACTCATTCTCTGTCTTGTTGTCCCGTGAAGAGGAGCCTTCCATCATGACTGTAAGTTTTCTGAGGCCTCCCCAACCATGCACAACTGTGAGTCGATTAAGCCTCTTCTTTAAAATATATTATCCAGTCTTGGGTATTTCCTCATAGCAGCGTGAGAACAGACTAATACAGTGCTCCTTTAGTGCCTGAGGGTCTCTTGTTATTCCTAAGCCAAAAGTAAAAAATGAAGGCTTTAACTTCCCTATTAATTCATTAATTAACTCTACATTATTTTATCAAGTGCCACTAAGGAACCACTGTCAGTCATTCAATTTTCTTTTTATCTAATGTGTAGAGCTGTTCTAGATAACATATTTTTCATTCATTCTGTGTGTCAGCTCTCTAAGAGAGGTGAAGTCCCCAGGCCAGGAGACCAGACTCTCAAGATCTCTTGGTGGCAACGGATCTTATATTGATGAAACCAAATATGTTTTGCTGAGAATATTGATAAACCAATTCAGTTTTACTGAGGGCTGTTTGCAGCGATAGGTGGTCAAATACAAGAAGGAAGATAAATATGATCCTGGCATCTGTGCCACTGACATTCTTTTTATTACTTTAATATTTTTCTGCACAGTGTATAAGTGAGGATGGGTGCCAAACTGTTGAATTTTCCTATGTCTCCTGGAATTGCAGTTGTTAGCTTTATGTACTAATTCTTAAACGAAAAGATACTTTTCCCTATGAAGATGTGATGCTTCTATTTGATAATTTGATTCCTACTTTCTAAACATGTAACAGTTAAACTTTAATTAATGGGGATATATGTTTAATGAGATATATGGATATTGAAATACAGAATTATTGAAACCTTCCTTCCTAAAACAAAATTTTTATATCTACCTGCCTTAATAAATTATATCCAGTATAGTCTGTTTATCTTCCTTTGATCTGGATTTTGTCATTCTTCAGAATAAAAACAATCATTTATCCTTCTACTATGGTATATATGTACACATGGAGAAAGTAATTTCACTCTTTATTTCCAGGATCTAGCCTTAGAATTGGAGTTACAGCAATAACTACAATCCTTTATTCCCGTTTGTTTTCTTTTGGTTGCCTCTTTAACCTCAGGGCTGACAATACTGGCCCAAATTCAATTTCACTGGGGATTTAGTTATTTGAGGTTTTAAAAATCACTGTTAATCTTTTTTTTTCTATTTCAATTGGAAGTCATACATTTTAGTAAAATATATTTAAGTTGCTGACTAAGCCAAAGAAATGAATGTCCTCTAAGTTCTAGAAAGCATGTATGTTTTAAACCAAATTTGGAATTAGATTCCCTTAGATGTGCATGTATCTGCTGGTTGAATGGTGTAATTGTCTCTAACTTTCTACTAACTCTTCATTCATTGTTAAGTCAATGAATATTTATCAAGTGTCTACAATCTGTCAGACAGTGTGTGAGATACTGGGGAACACATAGGCGGCAAACCACAATCTCTGCCCTCAGTTTACTTATAAGGCTAGTGGTGTTCATCAGACAGGAATTCTCTCTTCAGCATCACTGGCTGAAAGATTAAGGCTAGATTTCAAGTTTGTTATTTTTCAGTCAATAAAAAAGCAGAATTTTAGCAGCCTTCCTGGAAAACTCAAGGTTGCCTCTGGCTGCTAAAGTTTGCAAGAGGCTTCAACATATGATTTTTCTGTATCAGTGGTTCTTAAACTCTAATATGCCTGGAATGACTGAAGAGCTTGTTAAAACAGATTGTGGGGCCTTACCCCAGAGGTTCTGATTCAGTAGGTCTAGGGTTGGAGGGTGAGGAGGTAGATTTGCATTTCTAAGTCCACAGATGCTGCTGGTTTGGGGACCACACTTTGAGAACTGCTGGTTTAAATTATCGTGTTTCTTAACAGGCCCTCCTTCCAGTGATGACAATGATGTTAATAATGATGAGAATGAGTCACATTTAGTGAGTTCTTGAGTGTCAGGTATTTTGCCCTTTACAAATAAAGTACAGCCAATCTTCACAACAACCTAATGAAATAGGTGTGATGACTTTCCTTATTCTACACATGAAGAAATGAACATTTGAAGAGGTTAATTTGCCCACAGTCGCAGAGCTAGTAAGCGACAAAGGCCAGGATTTGAGTTTAAATCTTTCTGATACATGTCTGCTCCAGCCACCATTCTCTCCTGCCTTCCTGTGATGGCCAGCACACCTGGGCAGCGATGGAATGGGGGCAATCATGATCTCCTTGGGAGACACCGTAGGCATCTCTTTGACTTGTCGTCATGTGCACCTGCACATTAGGGGATTCTGAATACATGATTCTTTAGGCTCTTGTGACAGAACTTCTCTTAGTAATCTATTCTAGAGGTTAATATGCTTTCTTGATGGGAAATTTCCTTTTTAATTGGATAAAATATTTCTGTTTTATAGATTTTTTTAAAGCTATTAAATCATCAAGATTGAGATAACTGTAGCACAGTACCCTGGTTAAATTGACCACAACTCTAGATGAAACAAGATTTGAGAGTGAGGACTGGAACATGTCTGTGTTTTTTCTGGAAGGTCATACACCCCCTTTCCATTCCTCATCCTTCTACAACTCTTCAAAAGGTGTCTGCAAAATTATCTTGAGCTTTCCTGACCTGTCTCAGTTAAAGTAGTTTTTGGACTATCTCCTGACATAAAAATAGTAATTACCCTGTATATTAATTAATACTTCTCTCAGGAGGGTTTGATAATCTTCCTTCCCCTCAGGGAAATCAAAGAATGTGCTGGTGGTCCATCAGCTTCCTGGGAAATGCATCTAGCTTTCTGGTTAGACATCATAGTCTTTGGTGGGGAATTGTTCCCATCTCCTGAGCCTGCACCAGACTCTGCTTCTACCTAGAAAGATGAGAATGCCTCCCTTCCCTCCTTTCCTTCCTGCTTTCCTTCCTTCTTTCCTTCCTTCCTTCTTTCCTTCTTCCTTCTTTCCTTCCTTCCTTCTTTCCTTCCTTCCTTCCTTCCTTCTTTCCTTCCTTCCTTCTTTCCTTCCTTCCTTCTTTCCTTCCTTCCTTCCTTCCTTCCTTCTTTCCTTCTTTCTTTCCTTCCTCTCTTTCTGTCTCTCCTTCTCTCTTCTTTTTCTCTTTCTTTGCCTCTTTCTCTGTTTCTTTTTCTCTTTATTTCTCTTTCTCTTTCTTCTTTCTCTTTATTTCTGTTTTTTCTTCTTTCTTCTCTTTCTTTTTCTTTCTCTTTCTCTTTCCCTTTCTCTTTCCCTTTCTTTCTCTTTCCCTTTCTTTCTCTTTCTCTTTCTTTCTCTTTCTTTCTCCTTCCTTCCTTCCTTCCTTCCTTCCTTCCTTCCTTCCTTCAAGAAAGTAAAGGAATAAAAGAGTGGCTACTGCATAGGCAGAGCAGCTGGTAAGCCCTTTCAGGTAGAAGCTCAGAGGTCCATCTTGTCACCAAATTTGATCTTTATTCTGTTCTTCTTTTTTCCTTCTTTTTAATCTCCCTTTTTCATTTTCTCATAGAAGATCACTAACCCCTAACCCAGTGAACAGGCAATTATGTTATTTCCTTTACTCAGTGATTGAGAAAATGGAATGTTCCATTGTGTTCCTTGTCTTAGAATCCTGTTTATATGTCTCAGTTGTTTTTAATGGAAATTGAGGGGCCTCAGCTTTTACTGTTTATTTGCCAGATGTCAAGCTTTAAAAGTTAACTCTCAACCTAGAGACCTTTTTGCCAGCTAGTAAGACTAAACTACTTTATTTGAGCTTTAGCGAACTCTTCTTCTTCCTTCTTTCTTTTCTTCTTCTTTTCTCCTCCACCTTCATCATCATCATAATCGTCATCAAATAAAGCACAGATACTTAAAATAACACAAAACAAGCATATGGCACAATAAATATTTTAAGGTAAACATTCTTGAAACCATAGTCCAGTCAAGAAGTATAACTTTGTTATCCATTCAGAAGGCCCTTCCACGTATCTCATTCCAATCACAGGTCCCTCCTTCCCCACAAAAGCAACTGTATCCTGACTTTATCATAATCATTTGATGCATTTTTATAATGTTATCCTGCATTTGTGTGTCTTTAGGACTGTTGTTTAGTCTTGATCATTTTTTAACGTCTGATATGCCTTTAGGTCTCTTTTAATTTACAGATACACACTTCATCCCTTTTGCTTCCTTAAAATTTATGTGGAAGAATCCAGGCTATTTGACCTTTAGAGTTTCCCAAAGTCTGGGTTTTGCTGACTGCAGTCTCTTGGTGCAGTACAACACGTTCCCCGTTCCTCTGTAATTCCTGGAAATTGGCAACTGTATCCAGACACTGGATCAGATTTGTGTTTACCCCTTTGGCAAGATTCTAGGTGGTATTTGGCAAGATCATAGGAGGCATTGTGATAGGAACAGTTGTTATGCTGAATGTCTACATCTATTAATTCATTTGGGTAGCAAAATGGTGCCATTCTCTTTCTATTATGTCTTTCCCATTTATTAGTTGGAATGTATTTATAAAGAGATAATTCATTAACTATCAATCCATCAATGGCATAGTTCACATAGGAAAGGAAGACTGAATGCTTGATTCTTTCCCTTTGTTTACTTATTCTCAATATAATGAATTACAGTTGGTCCTCCATATCTGTGGGTTCCACATCTGTGGATTCAACCAACCACAGACCAAAAAATATTTGGAAAAAAATAGGATGGTTGCTTATGTAATGAACATGTACAGACCTTTTTCTTGTCATTATTCCCTAAATAGTATAGTATGACAACTATTTATATAGCATTTACATTGTATTAGGTATTACATACAATCTAAAGTTGATTTAAAGTATACAAGAGGATGTGTGTAGATTATATACAAATACTACATCATTTTCTATAAGGGACTTGAGCACTGTGGCTTTTGGTAACCTTGGGGGTCCTGGAACCAGTTTCCTCTGGATATTGAAGAACTACTCTGGTTCTGTTACATTTCAAAGGTGACCAATTCCTTTTGTAAAAAAATCATTTAAGAACTCATGGATTTAAACCTACTTAATATGTCTCAATACATTGCATTTATTATTATGAAGCTCAAATTATCACATCTTTGGCCAGTGGAAGCCTCTTCAAAGTGTCTCCTAGGTCCTTATAATCAAGCAGTCTTTGATTGCTTCCTTGCTTTCTTTTTTATTTATTTTTATTTTTATTATTATTTTTTTGAGACAGTCTCTCTCTGTAGCCCAGGCTGGAGTACAATGGCATGATCTCAGCTCACCGCAACTTCCACCTCCCGGGTTCAAGCAATTCTTCTGCCTCAGCCTCCCGAGTCTCAGCTGGAACTACAGGCGCATGCCACCACACCGGGTAATTTTTTTATTTTTAGTAGAGATGGGGTTTCACCATGTTGGCCAGGCTGGTCTTGAACTCTTGACCTCAGGTGATCTACCCGCCTTGGCCTCCCAAAGTGCTGGGATTACAGGCATGAGCCACCATGCCTGGCCTTCCTTGCATTCTTGTGTGATGAAATGTTCTAGGCTTATCTTGGAAACTTCCTGTGTCACATCTGGAATCCACCATTTCTCTAATAAACCCCAGGTTCTTTTAGTGAAAAGTTGTACTTTAAAGCCATATCTGGTGTAGGGATGCATTTTACTACTGGATCAGCCTTTGTTTCCTGGCCTTTTCAGTGGACAGAGCTAGGAAAGGTATATGTGTGTAGACACACGCATACATACATACATACATGCATATAATTTGAATCTGCCCTTTCCCCTGTTTTTCAATAGTTGAACTTTGTATTGTTTTTAGCCCTCTCATAGTCATAGTTCCTTAAAGTATAAAGCAATCCTTAGCCAACGTCAGCCATTTTCAATGTCAATGTCAGCCACTTTGGTTGTCTAGTCATTTGTCCTAGTCATTTTGGCTTGTTCTTTAAGAAAGGTCCTTGGGGATGATATTCCCTGAGCCCTTGCATGCAAATTGATAAGTTTGTACCCTTTATACTTGAAAGTGAGTTTTGCTTGATAAAAGATTATTAGGTCATTTTTCTTTGAGTATCTTAAATATATCATTTCCATTTCCTTGTGGCAGAAAAGCATTGTTGTGGAAAAACACAAATGGCAATTTAATTTCTTCCCTTATAATTCACCTGTTCTTTTTCTAGGTGCTCAGAGGATCTCTCCTCTCCTCCCCTCTGCCCCCTTCCCCTCTTTCTTCCTGTTTTGTTTTTTCTAACAGTATATTTTACTAGAATGTGGTTTGCTATTGGTCATTCTGGGATGATATTCTGAGGTACACAGAATGTTTTCTTCAATGTGTACTTTTAAGTCATTTCTTTTTTAAATTTAGAAGAGTTTTTGTGAATTATAGTTTTCAGTATTCTGTTCCCTCACACTGGCTTTGCTTATGCAAGGGACTCTTATTATAAGTACACAGGAGCTCCTTTGCATATCTTTAATTTTTCTCATTTTCTCTTGAATCATTTTTTGTTTTTTGAAATTTCTTTTGATTTTAAAATGTTTCTCTTTTGCATATTTGTCTTTCTTAACTCATTATCTGTTGTGTATTTATACTCTTGTGTTTCTTCTAGTTTATTCTTTATTTCTGAAATATTTTTAATATTTGAGTTTTGTTGCCTCGTTTCTGAGTCTGTCTAGTTTTGCTTTTTCTTTCAGGTTTTCTATCATATTTAAACTGTCTTCCAACTCATTTTGTTGCTCTGTGGGTGTGCCTTTCCACAGCATGCTTGCTTTGCCTGTGGAATGCTCTTCAGCCCATATTCTTTACCCTTGTAATAACTTTGTGTGGTATCTCACGTGATATTTTCCTATAGCTCATTTTAGTGAAAGTAGTTTTTCTAAACTTTAGAATGAGGAAGGGTTCAGAACAGCTTTTCTTACTTCACTTGGCTCCTTTTGTTGTTTTTGTGTAGTATTCAAATATGGTAGCTTGCTTTCTGAGCTTTCTTGGCTCTGCTCCTCTCCCCCATTTTGGTCTGAACTCTCAATTGCCTTTGTCTCTCTTATCCTTATTCTGCTCCATTTTGCTTGCACTCCAGCAGCTTCCCCCCAGCATGGCCCCTGTCCTAGAAGGGGACCTGATTGGTTTGTGGAGTTCCTAAAGACACCTTCTCACTGTAGGCCACTAGCATTCACTTACTGGAGAGGGCAGCACCTCCCAGTTTCAACTGCTCTTCTCACATTGGTCCTCTGTTATCCAGTGAATACCTGTTGTGGTTTTTCTGTTCTCAGGTTCATAAGTCACAGTCCCCACTGCTTCCCTCTTTTCCTTCCTGCACTGATAGGCCCCCAAGCAGGTTTAGGGAGTTCTGGTAGTTTGTTTCTACTCACTTATATTTGGGGGCTCAGAGGGATGCCTTGTCATTTCATTTTGTTATAAGTGTTGTCCATGGGTTTTGCTACCTTGTTTTTCCGTTTTTATGTGGGGACTTGGAGAGATTGAAAACTATGCTTGCCACTACTGCTGTCTTCCCAGAATCTTCCCCTAGCAGGGAGCTCTTGATAAATCTGCCCCCCACCACCCCGCCCCACCAGTTTCCTTCTCGTTTACAACAGGAAGAACTATTTTGGATTCCATGGTGGAGACCTTGTAAAGTGCTTCTGATGGAGAACTCTGTTCCTTTATTCCCCTCCCTTTATTCTGCCAGGTAGATTTTAGGAGGACGGAGGAGTTAGCAGTGTGACAGGATGGTGTATCCATTTTCTGTCTTGTTCAACATAGAACTAAACCAAAAGAGGAGTGAGAGTGGAATGGTTCAGAGATAAAAGCTGTCTCTGCCTCACCTAAAGCTTGAGTTACTTATTCTTAAGTGAGAGGAAATATTTAAAATATAGGTTTTTTTGAGGCTTACATTACACTTCCAGGAGGAGGCAGGTGCCACAAGGGGAAACCAGCACTGTGACCTGAGAAACATTTTTAATGCTTATGTTCACATGGGGAAAATTGGAGAGATCTAGGATTTAACCCTGTCATAAAGATTGGTCACGTGCATATAAAAACACAGCAGCCCTCACAAGGTGGGGTTTCCTCTTCACTCTTTCCTCTGGAGGAAGCCTGCCATATGACTGAAGTCAGTATTCCTTCCTCCCTGGATAGCAGGCCCTGTGTCTTCCCCAGGTCAGGGACGGACTGTCAAATCACAAGACTCTGCAGTTTTTCTGTGCAGGTGCCAGGCATCCTCAGAAATCTGAGTGCTGTCCTGCTTGGAGCTCTCACTGGCAACCAGCGCTGCATTTGAGTTGGGAGCAGGCAGGAAGGCCCCCTTTGATTGGCATTTCCTTTATTAGCTGGGAGCCTACAAACAATCAACCCTTCCAGCATGCCAACATTCAGTGTTTGGCCCGCGAGTATCTCTTGGTGACCTTTATTTGCATTGGCCTGCAGATAATAGTTTCCTTAGTGAAGAGGAGGCGGGAGGAGGTAAAGAGCATACATGAAGCCTAAGTATTAACTGTGAGGACTTAAGTATAGGATGTGGGGCCAGGTCTGGCAACCTCAGTTCCGCTGCCCTTTGTGGAGGAGACAGAGACTGTATCATTAGCCACCCTGGCCAAGCACCACTGCAAGGGCACTTACAGGTTCAAAGATTTTAGAGAGTAAATAGCCAGTGACCTTCAGAGGTCCCTAAACCAGGAGGCCACACCTGACAACTATGGAAGGAACCAAAGTCAGCAATCTAGAAGAGATTGCCAACTGGCAGCCTGCAGACGAGTTTCATTCAACTTCAGAAAGTTTGAAAAAAAAATTTAGTTGTCAACATATCTCCTGCTAAATATCAGGAGACTTCATGCTTAAAAACAAACAAGCAAAACAAAACAAAAAAACACCAAACATCAGTTTCTGGCTTCTCTTGAGAAACCAGAGGCCTGGAAACCATTGGCTGGAGCTGAGTGGCAGCTGCCCCCTAATTCAGGGAACTGTGTCCTTCTCCTTGCCATAGTCCTCCCTCTCCTCTACCATTAGTTATGATCTTTTTCCTGGATTATTCCCATCAGCATACAAACTTACTGTTAGTTCTCCTTTCTTAAAAAAGTCAACCTTTCCTTGACTTTGCTTCCCCTACCAGCTGCTCCCCACTTTCTTTCTCTTCTTTGCAGCAAAAACTCTGTAAATTCAGTGTCTGTTCTTCTGCTCCTGTTCTCTTTGCAGTCAAGCTTTGGCCCCCATGGCTCCACCCAGCGCCATGTGATGTATGTCACAGTGTGATAACCTTTGTGATCATCTTCAGCCTTGTGGCTTTAAAAAGCCTGTGAGTCCCAGATGCATCTCCAGCTCAGGCCTTCCTCTGGAACTGCAGTCATAGATCCAGCTGCCCACCTGATATCTCTTCTTGGTGACTAATTGACCTCCCATATCTGGCACATCCAAACTGAACTCTTGACCTTTCCACTTTTACCAGCCAGCTTCCATGTGCCTCTCAGTGTCCACTCTCCACCTCCCGCAACCTCCCTCACTTTCAGCCCTAGGAGAATGACTTGTATGTGCCCTTCTACTCTCTGGCTTCTGGTTGCCAGATCCAGAGAGAGAGGAGAGCAAGGTCAGAGTGTTGATTCCTCAGGGTAGTCCAGGGCTGACTGCATCCCTCTATCAAAGGCAAGTCAACACAGCCATCTCCACAGGATCCTTTCCTTTCTGAGCAGTTAGGCCTAGGGCTGGTCACTGCCCACTGTTTACCAGCCTTGGGGTATCGTGCTCTCGCTTGTGGTTTCCCTACACCCTGCCCAAACCTTTGTAAATAGCCTCTTCATGAAACCCTCCATGAATTAACCTAATTTGAGTGTGCCATCTGTTTCCTGCTAGGACCTTGATTGTACCCCATATTGTCACCCTTTTTATTTGAAAAGGATATTATGGAGAGTGACCACCCCTTGCATGAGGACAGTTGGAAAGGTGAACATGTCCCCATCATTTTAATGTTACATTTTGATGGAAGCCGGAGGGGAAAGCAGAGCCACACAGTCATTCCAATAAATACCTGTAACTAGACCTTCACCCAGGGGGACAGATAACAATTTGGAAGTAAATGCAAATGAGATGAAAGAGCATTTGCCTTAGATAATAACTCTTTTGTACAAGTCGTAGACTCATGTGATTCACTCCAGCTGTGGGAATGTAAAATTGTGATTCATAGAAACCTCCAATGAAGGCTGTGAACTGCATTCCTATGCATTTCCAGCCATTTTTGCCAAGATACATGTACTAGGGGAATATTGCATCTCCTTACTCTGAAGAGTTGACATTGTGTTAGCCGCCAGAGACAGAGAAAGCCATTATTAATTTATCTACAGACACTGACCCAAGCCACTCAGTAAACAGGATGATCAATGCAAGGATTGTTTCATGGATGCCATTGTTTATTCTTGTTAATGCTATTTATATGCTCAGCAAAAACTCCTGCAAGATCCCAGTGCTTCAGTTTTTTAAAAAAACTGATTGATTATAAATGGAAGAAATATGGTAGCTCATCTACTGGGGATGGTTGGGACAGCAGAAGGGGAGACTTCCCCTCAGTGTGGAATTTTGAGGGATGCAGAGATTTTATTTCAATTTCACGTCCACCTTCTGTTCCTCACTACTCCTCATTCCCCCAGAATTCCTTTTACTTCTGGTTTCTAGGATTTATATACAGCTTTGTTTTTCCTTTCCGCAAATCAAACAATCTGATAAATGCATTAACAGGAAGTCTTCAGAGAAAAGAGTTATGGACTTTTCCAAGAGCATTTTTGTTTTTAAAACAACAAAAGGAATAGTAAAGAAGCATATAAAACATATATCAAGATTAAATAAGGATCAATTCTTGTATCATTTAGAGAAGTCAAAAAATCTTTTAAAAATTCTGTTTTGAAGAAGCCTAGAAAAAGGAAAATGAAAGCAAAAGGACAAATAGAGGCAAATATTTATGTACCAGGATGTTTATTCTAGAATTATGCATTCTGGTAGAAGCAACAAAAATATCCTTCAATAAAGGAATAATTAAGTAAATTGTGATATATCCATATAATATTTAAATAAGTTGTTTTATATCCATAAGCACTCATCAAATATCTTTTGTTTAATTTTATAGAAAAAAATTACATGCTCTATGTAAGTTAATGGGTCATCATCAAATATCTTTTTAAAGTATATTTGAACACATAGGAACCTGTTCAAGGCAAAATGTTAGGTGGAAAAAAGTAATACATAATACATAATTTATGTATTGATATATAGATATAACAGAAATAATAAAATAAAAAATTGGGAGGACATATACCAAAATGCCAGCAGTGAATTATGTTTGGATGATAGGATTATCGATGATCAATATTTGATTCTTTTTTTTTTTTTTTGAGATGGAGTCTTGCCCTGTCACCCAGGATGGAGTGTAGTGGTGTGATCTTGGCTCACTGCAACCTCCACCTCCCGAGTTCAAGCAATTCTTCTGCCTCAGTCTCCTGAGTAGCTGGGATTACAGGCGTGCGCCACCACACCTGGCTAATTTTTGTATTTTTATTAGAGACAGGATTTCACCATGTTGGCCAAGGTGATCTCGAACTGTTGACCTTGCGAGCAGCCCACCTCAGCCTCCCAAAGTGCTGGGATTACAGGCATGAGCCACTGCACCCAGCCTGAATCTTCATAAGTTTTCTATTTTATAATTTGCAACAGACACATAAACACGTTAATTTTATAATTAAGTGTGGAAGTTACTCTTTAAAGGAAAAGGCATTGATTTACATAAAGGAATGGTGGAATTTCAGACTGCAAGGAGTGGGCTTTTTTTCTCTTTTTAGGCAGTGTCGCATTCTGTTGTCCAGGTTGGAGTGTAAAGACACAATCATAGCTCATTGCAGCCTTCAACTCCTGGGCTCAAGCGATCCTCCTGCCTCAGCCTTCCAAGCAGCCAAGACGACAGGCAAGAACTGCTAATGCCCAGCTAATTTTTTTTTTTTTTTTTTTGCTTTTATTTTTTAATAGTAGAGACAGGATCTCAGTATGTTGCCCAGTCTGGTCTTGAATTCCTCCTGCTTCGGCCTCCCAAAGTATTGGGATTACAGGCATAAGCCACTGTGCCCAGCCAGTGTGGGCATTTTAATGTGTGTGTAAGAGCCTTCTATGATATTGCACATAATAGGCAACAGTAATTAACAACAGGTTTCATAGAATAATAGGTAATGAACCTTTATTGTGTACTTACCATTTGCTAGGCACTATGCATTAGCACACTTTATATTCATTGTTTCTCTTTCAGTCTTCTTAACAGCACTATGTACTGGAATTATCTGAAGAGGTGACTGAAGTTTAGAAAAGTTAAGTATGTTGATTAGGTTAAAACAAACTAACACAAACCTGAAATCTCACAAAAGAGAAGATTATTTCTTCATCTTGTAAAGGCTATTTTGTAATTGTGTGAAATTCTATTGGCAGCACCAGTGGGGGTGGGGGTTTTCCATGTCATGCACTGATAGAAGCCTTGCTGTCTTTAACACATGGCTTCCAGGGTTGCCCTGGACATTCCTATCAAGCCAGCAGCCAGCACAATTGAGAGACTGGAGGCCTGTGCAGTTTCTACAGACCGGCCCTGAAACTGGTAAAATTTCCAATTACATTACAGTGGCAAGAGCGCAATCATGTGGTCACTCCTCACTGCAAGAAGGCTAGGAAAGAGAGTCTAGTTGTATCCTCAGAAGAAAAGAGAAAAGGATTTGGTAAACAGCTTACTAATTTCTGCCATGTGAGGCATCTTACTAGAGATCACACACCCAGTAAGTGACAGAGTCAGGATTTGAATACAGTCAGTCCTGTTCTAAGCTGACCATCTTAACCACAGGGCTTTGCCTCCACGTTACAGAAGACTAAAGGTTTAAAAACTGGCTCCCTTAGTTATTGGCTTATAGAACAGCAGATTCATTGTCTTTGGAAATGAGATATTCAACCTTTTGCTTCTACTTACTTTTAAAAAGGAAAGTTTTAACATTCCTCACCAGAGTTAAATATTCATTATAATTGATAGGCCCACACTGACACATCGTAATCACCCAAAGTCCATAGTTTACATTAGAGTTCATTCTTGGGGTTGTTCATTATATGAGTTTGGACAAATGTATAATGACATATATCTATATCTATAGAGAGAGTAACTTCTGTGCTCCATCTATTCATCTTTCCCCCAACTTTATAATGGGGAGGCTGTGCATGTGTGGGGGCAGGCAGTACACAGGAAATCTCTCTCTTCCTCCCAATTTTGCTATGAACCTAAAACTTCTCCAGAAATATGAAGTATTTCTTTAAAAATAATCCCAAGGAAATTTGTCCTTCTCAAGACTTATAAAAACTAAAATTTTAATAGAAGTTATCTATTATGATTGCTGATTTCCTCCTGCTTCGGCCTCTCAAAGTATTAGGATTACAGTATTTAGAATTTTCTGTCCATTGTTCTGTAACTTCAAGTTTGAAGAATACTGCTGATAGATCCTACTGATACATACTTATTTACATTTATGAAATACCATATATGTAACTTTTAAAAAAACGTTTTACTTTGTTTTTTTAAGGTCAGATTCAAAATGAAAGGAGAGATTGAGGTATGAAGCTAAATGCTCAAGAGTGGGACAAACATTCAAGAATTATAGCTAGGATGAGCTATGTGGGGAAAAAATGCTTTCAATAGTAATATGATAGATTTTTAAATCGTGTCTGCAAGATCAGTAGGCTATAAACTGATGACAAAGAAAAGTTAACACATGTTCTATCAAGAATAGTGTCTGAATGAGAAATAGCAGAACAAACATAATTAAGAGGGAACGAAGTCAGTGAGATGCAAAACAACTGAGTGTCCAGTTCCTTGTTTGATAGAGTGAGTCACAGGTCATCTGCTTCATGAAGATGGACTGGGCACACACATTTATCTTCCATTACTCCCCAAGTCCAACTAAAATAAAAAAATACAAGTACCAAAAGGAATAAACCTGTAACAGGGAAAAGAATGGAATTGGGGTTCACAAAAGAATGAGATATTTTAATAAGTATCTGGAAGAAGAAAAGTAGTTTACAGTAAGTTGACAGATGAGAGGCAGGGAAAAGCAACAGTCTAGCATGAGTTTCAGGGAAGGAGGGAGCCACCTGCCCAGTGGAGGAGGCTTTGAGTTAAGAGTCAACAGGTCCTACGGAAGGCAGATGTGAGTAGTAGAACCAAAAATGGGGACAGAGGAACGTGGGGAGGCAGGTACAGATATTGAAGATTCATCTGTTGACAAATTTGTCAGTATTTAGCTGGGAATGGTGGCAGGCGCCTCTAGTCCCCGCTATTCAGGAGGCTGAGGCATGAGAATTACTTGAACTCGGGAGACAGAGGTTGCAGAGAGCTGATATCACACCACTGCACTCCAGCCTAGGAGACAGAGGGAGACTCCATCTTAAAAAAATAAAAAATAAATAAATGTCAATACTAAAGTCAAAATGGACCTGACACAAGGTGGGATATAGAAGGGAGGAGGAAAGGTAGGGAGTCAAAACAGGATGTCAAATTTTATGTGAAATGAAATAGAGGTTTAAATGTTATTTTATGTTATAGTGGTTATCAATAAAAAAAAACTTAAAAAACTTAAAACATTAAGAGGAGAAAGGAATGAGGTAGTATAAACAAAATCCTTGTCTCTCAGGGAGTCTATTAAAATTGCTTTCACTGATAAATTAAGAAATAGCAATGTTTCTTAATTTTATCCAACAAATTATCCAGTGGAGACAACTTCCAGAAGAATAAAATAAAATATTTAAAAGTTTGCCATGGGTACTCTACTTACCATGATGTGATTATTATGCATTGTATATGTATATGTATGTATCACATAGATGTGTATTAAAATATCTCAGGTACCCCATAAGTATATAACCCTAAAAATAAAAACACCCAGTTACCTCTGCACAAATTGAAGTTGGGTTCAGTTCACACTGGACCCTCTTTCCTACTGTAATAGTATAACCAGACCTGAGTATTTTTGTTAAGCTTCGATTAAAATCTCATCTTACCACTTTAAAAGGAATAAAAATAAGGAAGGTACAAGCTCTGAACTGTAATTGCCATTCTCTTAGCATGGAAGGGGAAAAGGAGTTAAAACAGAAACCCATAAAGCAAAACACTGTGAAGGAAATTCAGTAATAAAAGCCTTTCATCTGGGGAAAAAAAAGAGTTTGCCTTTGGGTAATGCCACTAGTATTAGTACTAGTAATGCCATCATGTATTATCTTGATGAGAAGTCAGTCAGTTCAACTCTCTAAATTCTCTTATTTCATAGTGCATAATATTTTCTCAGCGAGCCTATAAGAATGTGGATTTCTGGCCCTACTTCCAGATACTATAATTTAGCAGGGATTACATGTGGTCCATGGGCCATGCATTAAGAACCATGGTTCTGGGGTGTGAGAAATTATATCCATGTCACTGCCAACATCATGGATGTGAGAGCATCCGCTCACTCTCACACTTTTTTGAAATGTGGTGTTCAAGGCTGGCTACTCACTTCCTGGAGTTAGAAGGGTCTTCAGGGAAAGGTCTGATGACCTGTGTGCAGAGTTGAGCCTGAGAAGATGACTCCACCTTAGGGCCTTCCCTATGGTCCGTGGACTGAGGAGGCTTCAGTTATAAGTTCAGAGACAGTCGTGTCTGTGCCCCCAGAGAGCTGTTCCACTGCACATGACCACAGTCACTTTCCTCATTTAGAATAAGAAGGTGACTGCCACTTGGAGTAGACATTTGGATTGCCCTGACACATACTCTCATCTTGTGACAAAACCATTTAGAGAACCAAAATAAATCTAGAAATGAGCTTTGTTAGATGTGGAGTTAAAGTTTATTGGATGAAGAAAGTATTTCCAAGAGTATGACTCTGCTGGCCCACCCATCTCCACAGCATAGATATGCCTGGTAGACTAGCACTTCCCAACTTCAGGTGCACATCACATTCACAAAAGGAGCTTTTCAAAAGTACCAGCATGGGCTCCCCTTTAGCTTAACTGAATCAGAATCTCTGAAGATGGGGCCCAGGCATGGGCATTTTTGTGAAGCTTTCCAGGACAGCATAATATCCAGCCAGAGTGAGGACTGTGGTATACAGGAGTTACAGGGAATGTTCACTGGGTTGTCTAGGCCTCCCTTTCCCCTAAACCATATGGGAGATCAACTAATATGTATTCCAGGGAAAGGCCTAAATGCCTGTGGCACCACTTTGGTGTTTAGTTCTTTAATATAACAGTTCCAAAAACTCAATGTTGTCTGTCATAAAAGTAAAATCTTGCTTCATGCACATAAATTCAGTTAATAATCATAGCAACCCTATGAGATAGGTACTGTTATTATCTGCATTTCATAGATGTAGAAGCTGAGAAAACAGATGATAAGTAACTTGTCCAAGGTCACACAATTTTCAAATAGGAGAGCTAGAATATGAATTCAGGTGGCCGCAGTCTGGACTCTCAAACATTCTGTTCTATTTCTTTAAAATCACTGACTCTGACGGTTCCCTGCTTCTCATTTTGGCAGATGGCCTTGATTCTTCTTGAGAAAACCAAGGCAATCAGAGAGGAACTCCCTGCTTCCACAATCACATATGCTAGCCTACTGCATCCCTGACTCTATCTTCTATTTGTACACTAGATCTCATCTCTTCTTGTCAACTCAGGGATGCTGTTCAAGCACTTAAACCACCTCTCCTCACATCAGTTATTTCCTCAGTTGGCTCTTTCTCACTAGCTGTACACATATTAGCTATTACACATTTGTTGTAACATCTTTCATGAGGAAAAATCCCTCCCTTGATTGCACATCTCTCTCTAGCTGCCACCCCGTTTTTCTTTTCTCCTATACAGCATAGTTCCTCCAAAAGAGTGGTCTGTACCTGTCTTCACTTATTCTTCCATTCTACTCCTGTCAGACTTTAGAGCTCCTCTCCCTGACTGTACACAGGCTCATTAAAACAGTGCTTATCCAGTGCTCCACTCTGAGTCACTCTCTACCTATCAGCAGCATGAGTCAGTGTTAATACCCTCACCTGGAAACTCTGGGGCTCTCTATCAGTTTTCTCCTCCTGCCTACCTGGCCATCTACTCTTTCTCAGTTTCATTGCCAGTTCCCTTCACCCCTTTGTTTTCTAAGCATTGACATACCCTGGACCTATGAGTCGTAGATTTCTTCTCTTTCTGTAGTCATTCCATAGGTTTTCTTATCCAGAAAGCTGATGATACTCAAATTTATATTTTTGTATATCTTCATGACATAGGGTAGGAAAAGATTTCTTAAACAGAACTTAAAATGTACTAACCTTAAAGGGAAAATAACAAGTTAAACTGCATTAAAATTTAGACTGTAAATCAAGAGACACTCTTCACAGTGAAAAAATAAGCCACAGAGTAGGGGATATTTGTAATGCATATATCTGAGAAAAGACCTCTATCTATATAATATAAACAACTCCCACAGATAATAAGAAGGTAAACAAAGCAATAGAAAAATGGATGAAGGGCTGGAACAGCCCAGATCTCCCCCACAAACTTTAGACTTGAATGTACAACTGCATATTCATGATCTCCATTGACTAGGTATCTTATATTTAACCCACCCAAAACAATTCCTGCTTCCTCTTCTCCATCTCAACCTGCTACTTTTCCAGTAAATGGCAACTCCGGGTGCCAGCTACACAGGCCAAATCCTGTGGCGTCATCCTCAACTATTCTCTTACATCTCATATCCAACCTATATTAATTATCTATTGCAGCAAATATCACTTCAGTTTCTGTGGGTCAGGAATGTGGGCACAGCTTAGCTGGGTCTCAGGCTCAGGGTCTCATTTAGACTATAAATCTACAATCCTGGCATTGGACAGGGCTAGTCACCTCAAGGTTTGATTAGGAAGGATCACTTCCAAGCTCACACATGTGGCTGTTGGCAGGCCTCAGGTTCTTGCTGGCTGTTAGCTGGAGACAACAATTCCTTGCCACATGGGCCTCTCCAAATGCAGATCACAGTATGGCATCTGGTCTCCCCCAGAGTGAGCCAGAGAGAGGGAGGGCAGCTAGATGGAAGTCACATTTTGTAACCTAACTCACAATTGATATACTATCACTTTTGCCACATTCCTTTCATTGGAAGTGAGTCAGTAGGTCAAACCTACATGCAGGGGGAGGTACCAGATCACTGTGGGCCAGCATAAAGGCTGCCAGTCACACAATCTAACAACACATTCTGTCATTTCTACTTTCAAAATATAAGCAGAATCTAAGTACTTCTCACCGCTTCCATTGCTAAGCACCCTGGTCCAGGCCTCTGTCTTCTTCCACTTGGGTTCTTGCAATAGCTTCTTAAATGGCATCCTTCCTCCCTAACTCCTACTTCACACACACTGCTTGCCACACAATAGTGAGAATAAACCTTTTAAAATAAGAGTGAAATCATGCTAATGATTTGCAAAAAAAATCTCCAGCGTTCTAGAAGGCCCTGTATACTCTATTCGTGTCCTGATCTTTACTCCTGCTATTCTTCCCTTCACTCATTCTGCTCCAACTACATTGGCCTTCCTGATGTTCCCTGAACACACCAAGCATGCACCCACCTTGGACCTTAGACCCCTTTCATGTGTGTATCTTCTCTTCGATATCTGCAAGACTGGGAAAATGTCACCTTTCAGTGAGGTCTTCCCAGAACGTCCCTTATAAAATAGCAATATGTACACTCTCCCCTCTCCTTTACTCCCTATTCTCTTAACTAGCTTTATTTTTATCTGTAACAATTGCCACCTTCCTTGTTTTTCTTACTTGTTTATTTTCTGTTTCCGAGTATCATTTAGTGGCATATAATACGAGTTCAATCAATATTTATTAAATAAAGAAACATCCTTGATTGGGTTAAACAAAGTTCTTGTTCTTCCTATGACTGATATGGAAAGATATTGTGTATGTATGACACCTTTTGCATGTGATTGATCTCATCTGGATTGTGTTGAACTCATCATTGAACCCTAGATAAATTCATCATTTAACTGTATCATAAGTGAGGGAGTGGTGTTGTGAAAGAGGCAGGGGGGGAAGGAATTGGCTGATTTGTCCCCAGTCCCCGGACAGCCACTTCTAACCCACTGGTTCTTCATCCTCTTGCAAAAACCCTTCCTCCTCTGGGCCTCATGGTACCTGTCAAGAAGCTGCCTTTTTGCTGTCATTTCTAGACCCCACATTCACCCAGGGTCTTACCCAAACACCCTTCAATTCAGACCCATCATGTGGTACGTTGGTGGTATAGTGGTAAGCATAGCTGCCTTCAGACCCATGGCCCCTGCTTTAGCTCTGAAATCCTAAACTATCAATACCACTCTTTGACCCCAGCCTTGTACTCTTTCAGTTTATTCCCCTTCTATTTGCCCTCGAAACATGCCAAGACCTCCACCTGAGTCTCCTCCGTTTTCTAGCAATCATCCCCTTTTGGCTTTATGTCCTGCTGTATCTGCCCTAAATACCTGATTCATTACCTCATTTTATATAGAAAAAATGCGCTTCAGTGATGGAAAGCAAAGGCTTTAGAGACCCAAACACAGGTTCATAGTCCAGCTCTACCACGTGTTAAATCATGTGATCTTGGGCAAATTAATTAATCTGTCTGAACCCCACTTTCCTTGAGTATAAAATGAGAATAACAGCTTCCTTATAGGGAGGTTGTAAGGACTGCATGTGATTTAGAAAAGCATGAAGTTCATAGACAGCAATAAATGTAAATGACTATTAATTATAAACATTTTAAAATAAATTTTATTGTATATAGTTAAGGTATACAAATGATGTTACCTAGGATGCATACAGATAGTAAAAGGGTTACCATAGTGAAACAAATTGAAATATCTATCATCTCACATAGTTACCCTTTTTTTGTTTAGAGCAGCTAAAATTGACTCAGCATGAATTCTACATACAGTACAATTGTATTACCTCTAGTCTTCATAGGGTACATTAGATCTCTAGACTTGTTCATCCTACACATCTGATGGTTTGTATCCTCTTGAACTATGTCTTCCCATTTTCTCTCCCCAGTGCCCCATCCCTGACAACCACTGTTTTGTTTTCTCTGTATAATTGAAATTTTTTATGTTGTACATATTAATGAGATCATGAGTGTCTGGCTTGTTTCATTTAGCATAATGTCCTCTAGGCTCACCCATGCTGTGGCAAATGGCAAGATCTCATTCTTGTTTAGGGCTGAATAATATTCAGTGTTATTGTATGTATCACAATTTCTTTATCCATTCATCTGTCAACAGACACTTAAGTTGTTCCATGTCTTGGCTATTGTGAATAATGCTGCAATAAACATGAGAGTGCAGATATCTTTGTGAGGTGGTAATTTTATTTCCTTTTGGTGTATGCCCAGAAGAGGGATTGCTAGATCACATGGTAGTTCTAATTTTGATTTCTTTAGAAGTCTCCATACTATTCTTTATAATGGCTCTACCAATCGACATTTCCACCAGCAGTGTACAAGAGTTCCCTTTTCTCCACATCCTTACCAACACTTGTTATCTTTTGACTTTTTATTAATAACCATCCTAACAGGGTGAGGTGGTATCTTAGAGTGGTTTTGATTTGCATTTCCCTGATGATTAATGATGAGGAACACCTGTTCCTATACCTGTTGGCCATTTTTATGTCTTTGGAGAAATGTCTGTTCAAGTCTTTTCCCTATTTTTTAAATCAGGTTACAGATGCTCCTTAACTTACATTGTGTTTGAATAAGCCTATTGTAAATTGAAAATACCCTAAATCAAAAGTGCATTTTCCACTTACAGTATGGGAACACGATCATAAGTGGAGAAGCTTACTGAATGTGTGTTATACTCCCACCAACCTAAAGTTGAAAAATTGTAAGTTAAACCATTGTTAAGTCAGGAACAGTATCTGTTTTTCTACTACTGAGTTGTATGAGCTTTTTATAAAATGTGGATATTATCACCTTATTAGATATATGGTTTGCAAAATTTTTCTAAGTTCTTAGGATACCATTTTATTTTGTTGATTGTTTCCTTTGCTCTGCAGAAGCTTTTAAGTTTGATGTACAGCTGACCCATGAACAACACAGGTTTGAACTTCATAGGTCCATGAAGATTTTCTTCTTCTTCTGCCACCCCTGAGACAGTAAGCCCTCGTCTTATTCCTCCTCCTCAGCCTACTCAATGTGAAGACAATGAGGATGAAGACCTTCATGATGGATCCACTCTCAATTGATATTAAATATATTTTCTCTTCCTTATGATTTTCTTAATAACATTTCTTTCCTCTAGCTTACTTTGTTGTAAGAATACGGTATATAATACATATTACATACAAAATATGTGTTAATCAACTATTTATGTTATCAGTAAGGCTTCTGGTCAACAGTAGACTATTAATTTTTTTGAAAGTCAGAAGTTACATGTGGATTTTTGACTGTGCAAGGGTTAGCATTTCTAACATCCATGTTGTTCAAGAGTCAACTGTAGTTCCATTTATATATTTTTGCTTCTGTGGCCTGAGCTTTTAGAAAAATGTTTAAATTTTATTTTAGATTCAGGGGGTGCATGTGCAGGTGTGTTACATGGGTATATTGCATGATGCTGAGGTTTGGGGTATGATTGATCCTGTCACCCAGATAGTGAGCATAGTACCCAATAGGTAGTTTTTCAGCCCTTGCCTCATTCCCTCCTCTAGTAGTCCCCAGTGTCTGTAGTTCCCATTGTTATGTCCATGTGTACCCAGTGTTTAGCTCTCACTTGTAAGAACCTGTGGTATTTGGTTTTCAGTTTGTGTTAATTTGCTTAGGATAATGGCCTCCAGCTGCATCCATGTTGCTCCAAAGGACATGATTTTGTTCTTTTCATGATGTTCATTCTTTTTATGGCTGCATAGTATTCTGTGGTGTATATGTACTACATTTTCTTTATCCAGTCCACAGTTGATGGCGCCTAGGTTGAATCCATGTCTTTACTATTGTGAACAGCACTGCAATGAACATACAAACATATCTACCAAAAAAGATAGAATGATTTGTTTTCCTATGGGTATATAACAGTAATGGGATTACTGGGTCAAATGGTAGTTTTATTTTTAGTTCTTTGAGAAATCTCCAAACTGCTTTACAGTGGCTGAACTAATTTACCTTCCCACCAAAGTGTATAAGCATTCCGTTTTCTCTGCAGCCTCACCAACATCTGTTATTTTTGATTTTTTGATAATAGCTATTCTGACTGGTGTGAGATGTTATCTCATTGTGGTTTTGATTTACATTTCTCTTATAAAGAGTGAAGTTGAACATTTTTTTCATGTTTGTTGGCTGCTTGTTTGTCTTTTGTGAAGTGTCTGTTAATATCCTTTGCCCACTTTTTAACAGGATTATTATTTTTTTGCTTATTGAATTATTTAAGTTCTATATAGATTCTGGGTATTAGATCTTTGTTGGATGCATGGTTTTGTGAATATTTTCTCCCATTGTGTAGGTTGTCTGTTTACTCTGTTGATAGTTTACTCTGTTAATAGTTTATTTTGCTGTGCAGAAGCTCTTTAGTTTAATTAAGTCCCACTGTCAATTTTGTTTTTGTTACAATTGTTTTTGAGGACTTAGTCATAAATTCTTTGCCAAGGTCAATGTTCAGAAGGATATTTCCTAGATTTTCTTCTAGGTTTTTTGTTTGTTTGTTTGTTTTTTGAGATGGAGTCTCACTCTGTCACCCAGGCTGGAGTGCAATGGCATGGTCTCAGCTCACTGCAACCTCCGCCTCTCGGGCTCAAGTGATTCTCCTGCCTTAGCCTCCCGAGTAGCTGGGATTACAGGCTCCCGCCACCACACCCAGCTAATTTTTGTATTTTTAGTAGAGGCAGAGTTTCACCATGTTGACCAGGCTGGTCTAGAACTCCTGACCTCAGGTAAATCCGCCCGCCTTGGCCTCCCAAAGTGCTGGAGCCACTGTGCCCAGCCCTAGGTTTTTTTTATAGCTTGAAGTTTTTAAGTCTTTAAAGTTATCTTGAGTTAATTTTTGTATATACTGAAAGGTGGGGATCCAATTTCATTCCTCTGTATATGGATAGCCAGTTATCCTAGCACCATTTATTGAATAGAGAATCCTTTCCCCATTGCATATTTTCATTGACTTTGTCAAAGATCAGTTGGTTGTAGGTGTGCAGCTTCATTTCTGGATTCTCTATATTTTGTTCCATTTGTCTATGTGTCTTTTTTGTGCCAGTACTATGATGTGGCCATTTTGGTTACTGTAACCTTATAGTATAGCTTGAAGTCAGGTAATGTGAGGCTTCCAGCTTTGTTCTTTTTGCTTAGGATTGTTTTGACTGTTTGGGCTCTTTTTTGGTTCTGTATGAATTTTAGAATTTTTTTTTTTAATTCTGTGAAAAATGACATTGGCGTTTTGATAGGAATAGCATTAAATCTGTAGATTGCTTTGGGCAGAATGGTATTGTGGCCTAAGCTTTTTGTGTAATACCCAAAAAGCCATTGCCAAGACCAGTGTCCAGGAGATTTGCCTCATGTTCTCTTCTGGGAGTTTTATAGTTTCTGGTCTTACATTTAGGTATTTTAGCTCCTTTGAGTTGATTTTTGTGTATACTATAAAAATAGGATCCAATTTCATTCTTTTGCATGTGGAAACCCAGTTTCCCCAGTGCCATTTATTGAAGAGACTATTCTTTCCCCATTTTGTCCTTTGGTGCCATTAGTTGACGTATATGTTTTGATTTGTTTCTGGGTTCTCCATTCTGTTCCACTGGTTTGTGTGTCTGTTTTTATGCTAGTGCCACACTATTTTAGCTTTGTAGTATAATTTTAAATCAGTAAGCGTAATGTCTTTAACTTTGTTTTCCTTTGTCAGAATTGTTTTGACTATTTAGTCTTTTATGTTTTCATGCAAATTTTAGGACTTTTTTCTATTTCTCTGAAGAATGTCATTGGGATTTTGATAGGGATTGTATTGAATCTGTATATTGCCTGGATAGTATGGACATTTTAACAATATTAATTATTTTAATCCATATCTTCCCATCTATTTATTTGTGTCTTCTTCAACACTTTTCTTCATCCATGTTATATAATTTCCAGTGTACATATCTTTCACTTGCTTGGTTAAATTTACCCTAGGTATTTTATTTTGTTTGTTGCTTTGGTAAATAGAATTTCTTTCTTTCTTTTTCAGTCAAGGTTGTTATTCATGTATAAAATGCTACTGATTTTGTATGTTGATTTTTGTGTCCTGTAAGTTCACTGAATTCATAGAGTCAATTTTACTTTTCCCTTTCTGATTTGGATGCTCAGTCTTTCTTTCTTTCTTTCTTTCTTTCTTTCTTTCTTTCTTTCTTTCTTTCTTTCTTTCTTTCTTTCTTTCTTTCTTTCTTGGTATAATATGCTTTATCAAATATAAAAATATCCCTGCTCTCTTTTGGTTACCATTTGCATAGAATATCTTCTTGTATCCCTTCTCTTTCAGCCTGTGTGTGTCATTAAAGCTTAAGTGTCATTAAAGCTTATTTTTTAGGCAGTATATAGTTGGACCTTAATTTTTTTTAACCCATTCAGACACTCTATGTCTTTTGTTTGGATAATTTAATCAATTTACCTTCGAGGTTATTATTGATAGGTAACAACTTACTACTGACATTTTCTTATTTGTTTTCTGGGTTTTTTTAAAATTATACTTTAAGTTCTAGGGTACATGTGCACAACGTGCAGGTTTGTTACATATGTATACATGTGCCATGTTGGTGTGCTGCACCCATTAACTTGTCATTTACATTAGGTGTATCTCCGAATGCTATCCCTTCCCCCCCACCGCCACAATAGGACCCGGTGTGTGATGTTCCCTTTCCTGTGTCCAAGTGATCTCATTGTTCAATTCCCACCTATGAGTGAGAACATGCGGTATTTGGTTTTCTGTTCCTGCGATAGTTTGCTGAGAATGATGGTTTCCAGCTGCATCCATGTCCCTACAAAGGACACAAACTCATCCTTTTTTATGGCTGCATAGTATTCCATGGTATATATGTGCCACATTTTCTTAATCCAGTCTGTCACTGATGGACATTTGGGTTGATTCCAAGTCTTTGCTATTGTGAATAGTGCCACAATAAACATAGGTGTGCCTGTGTCTTTATAGCAGCATGACTTATAATCCTTTGGGTATATCCCCAGTAATGGGATGGCTGGGTCAAATAGTATTTCTAGTTCTAGATCCTTGAGGAATCGCCACACTGTTTTCAACAATGGTTGAACTAGTTTACAGTCCCACCAACAGTGTAAAAGTGTTCCTATTTCTCCACATCCTCTCCAGCACCTGTTGTTTCCTGATTTTTTAATGATTGCCATTCTAACTGGTGTGAGATGGTATCTCATTGTGGTTTTGATTTACATTTCTCTGATGGCAAGTGATATGAGTACTTTTTTTCTGGTTGTTTTATAGCTCCTCTGTTCCTTTCTTCCTCTCTTGTTGTCTACCTTTGTGAATTTATAATTTTCTGTAGTACTAAGCTTTGATATCTTTTTGTTTATTGTTTGTTTATCTTCTGTAGTTTTTTTGTTTTTTGGTTATTATGAGGCTTACAGAAAACATCTTATAATCTACCACTTTAAACTGATAATTTCTGTCACATACAAAAAACTCTAGACTTTTACTCTCCATCACCATTTGTGTTTTTAATGTGTCAACAAAAAGAATCAGACTCTGTAAAATATTTGAAGAGATTTATTCTAAGCCAAATATGCATGACCAATGGCTCATGACACAGCCCTCAGGAGATCCTGAAAACATGTGCCCAAGGTGATTGGGCTCCAGCTTGGTTTATGCGTTTTAGGGAGACATAAGACATCTATCAATATGTATAAGATGTACATTGGTTTGATCTGGAAAGGCAGGACAACTCTAAGCAGGGGCTTCCAGGTCATAGGTGGATTCAAAGATTTTCTGATTGGCAATTGATTGAAAAAGTTATTATCTAAAGACCTAGAATCAATAGAAAGGAATGTCTAGATTAAGAGAAGGGTTTGTGGAGACCAAGGTTTTATTGTGCAAGTGAAACCTGCTGGTAGCAGGCTTCAGAGCTCTCATCAGACCCCAAAAAGGGACCAAACTCAGTTAATTTTCCCTGGATCAGGGAAAAGACATGGAAAGAAATGAGGATTGTCTACATAAAGTATATTTTCCTCACAAGAGACAGGTTTGCAAGGCCATTTCAAAATATATCAAAGAAATATAATTTGGGGCAAAATACTTTGATTTCTTTTAGGGTCTGCTGTCTGTCATGTGATGCTACACTGGAGGCAGGCTGGAATTCGGTCTTATTGCTATGAAGAATCTGCTTTGTCAGTCTTAACATCTGTTTAATGTTAATGCTAGTCAGCTTTGCCTGAATTCCAAAAGGGAGAAGGGAATAATAAGGCATGGCCCACCCTGGTTCCTATCATAGCCTGAACTAGTTTTTCAGGTTAACTTTGGAATGCCATTGGCCAAGAGGAGGATCCATCTGTTTGTTGGGGGCTTTGAATTTTATTTTTGGTTTACAAATGTCACAACTTACATCTTTTATATTGTGTATCCCTTAATGACTATCATAGTCTTTTTTTACTGTCTCAACTTTTAACCTCCATACTAGAGGTATGCATGATTTAAACACTACCATTACAGCATTTGAGTGTTCTGAATATGACTATGTGTTTACCTCTGCTAGTGAGTTGTATACTTTCATGTGTATTCATGATAGTAATTATCCTTTTAGTTCTGCTTAAAGAACTCTCTCAAGCATTTCTTATAAGGCAGGTATAATGGCAATAAATTTCCCCAGCTTTTTCTTGTCTGTGAAAATCTGTATTTCTCCTTCATTTCTGAAATACAGCTTTGCTGAGTATAGTATTTTTGGCTAGCAAGTTTTATTTTTTCTTTTTTCTTTGATTTTTCTTTCAGAATTTTGAATATATCCTCCATTCTCTACTTGATTGTAAACTTACCACTGTGAAATCCACTGATAGTCTAATGGGGATTCACTTATATGTGACCTGACACTTTTTTTTTGTAGCTTTAAAAATTATCTCTTTGTTTTGACTTTTGATGGTTTGATTATAATGTATCTCAGAAAGGACTTCTTTGTGTTGAATCTGCTCGAGGATCTTTGAGCTTCATGAATCTGGGTGTACATATCTCTCCCAAGACTTGAGATGTTTTCAGCAATTATTTCATTACATAACCTGTCTGTCCCTTTCTCAGTCTCTTTTCCTTCTGAAACTCCCCTAATGCAAAATTTACTTAATGGTGTCCCATAAGTTCCATAGGCCATCTTCGCTCTTTTTCATTCTCCGTTTTCTCCTGAGTCATTTCAAAAGATCTATCTTTAAGTTTACAGATTCTTTCTCCTCTGCTTGATCTAGTTTGCTGCTGAAGCTTTCTATTGTATTGTTTTTTATCTCATTGATTAAATTCTTCAGCTCTAAGATTTCTGTTTGGTTCTTTTGTATGATGTTGGTATTGTTTCGATGTGTATCCCTGCCCAAATCTCTTGATCCCCAATATTGGAGGTGGTTCCTGGTTGAATCATGAAGACAGATTTCTCATATATGGTTTAGCACCATTCCCCTTGGTACTGTCTTCATGATAGTGAGTGAGTTCTCATGAGATTTGGTCATTTAACAGTGTGTAGCACCTCTCCCCTCATTCTCTTGCCCCTGCTTTCACCGTGTGATGTGTCTGCTCCCCCTTCATCTTCTGCAATGATTGTAAGCTTCCTGAGGTCTCCCCAGAAGCAGGTGCTGCTGTGTTTCCTGTACAGCCTGCAGAACCATGAACCAGTTAAGCCTCTTTTATCTATAAGTTACCCAGTCTTGGGTATTTCTTTATAGCAGTAGAAGAACAGACGAATACAGATATCTATCTCTTAGTTGAATTTTTCATTCACACCATGTGTTGTTTTCCTGATTTAATTGAATTGTCTGTGTTCTCTTGTATCTCACTAAGTTTCTTTAAGATTATTATTTTGAATTCCTTTTCAGGCATTGTGTAAATTTCCTGGGGTCAGTTACTGGAGAATTATTGTGTTCTTTTGGTGGTGTCATGTTTCCTTGTTTCTTGTGTCCCTGCATTGATGTCTGCTCATCTAGTGGTGCAGTTACCTATTCCAAATTTAACAGAGTGGCTTTTGTAAGGGAAGACTTTTACCTCCAGAGGGCCTAAGGGTGTCACTTGGGCAGGGTGTGGTGGTTCTGGCTTTCTTTGGGTTACTGGTGTAGTCTCTTTGTAGCTTCTTCAGTTGTTATTTATGTTAACAATGACTGTGAGTGCCTCAAATGGCCTAGGCTACAGGAGTTTGTGGCAGTGATCATGGCTGAGTAGGTTATTAGGGAAAGGGCTTTAGGGGTCCTTTTTTCTTGTCTTCCTCAGAGTAGGAAATCTTAGCTAAGGAGATCTCTTGATATTGGGTCTGGGAGACTCATAGGCAGCCACAGCAGCACTGCAATCCAGGATATAGGTTCTCCGAGGGACTATGCAGCTAGGTTCCTGGTCTCAAGGTCTTGTGAAACTACTGTATCACCTGGGACTTGCCATGCAGGTTCACATTCCAAGGCACGAGTTGATGCGGTTCTTTCACTAAGCCAGAGTCTGTTGCTGTGAGCCACACCCCAGCAGCTTGGGCCCAGAAGCCTGAGATGTAGCTGTAGTTCTAACATGGGGAGCCAGGGCATAGCACTGACACAGCTCTGAGGAAGAAGGGGTATACTCAGGCTTGGGCCCTGAGGAGCAGGGAACAGTTTCAATTTGGAACCTGGAACCAGCAAGAGACGGGCAGCTCGGGATCTGAGAAATGAGGTACTATGTAGTGGTGACTCTGGGCCCTGGGATGGTAGGACACAGCAGTAGCCCAGGCTCTGTGAGACCAGGTATAGCAGCAGCAAGGACCCAGGAATGGCAAGATGTTGCTGTGTCTTGGGCCCCAGGGGGAGGGGAGCAGTACAGCAATGACCATTCCCTGGAGAAGTGGGGTACCTCATTAGCTGGGACTGTGATGGGGCTAATCTAGTTCCATGTAGGTGGGGTGCTTTGGCTGCAGCCTGGAGAGCAGGGTGGTATAGCTCAGCCAAGTCTCTGATTTCCTGAGTTGTGAAACACTGCATCTTTTCAGTCCCAGAAAGCACAGCTACGTGGCTCAGCAGTACCTCCTGTTGTGCTGGGAAGTACAACTGTTCCACTATGCAGGATGCCTGAAGTCCCTGAGGTTGGGGCACTGCTTCAGCTGTAGCACCGGGTCGGAGGTGTGGCTGCTCCAGTAGTTCAATGTTCCAGGTCCCCAGGGATGGGGCAACACTGCAGCTTGGCTATAAGGGGAGGATGTACCAATGACTGGGTTGGGTGGAATGGAGCAGGTCTGTAGTAGCTTGGCCCTAGCGAATAGGAGATAGCAGCAGCTCAGCTTTGGGATAGTAAGCTATTAGTTGGGCATGGTTCGGTGGTAGTTGGGCCTCAGGGATAGGGGGGTGCAATGGCTGCTTGCCTCCAGAGCAGGACACACCATAGCAGTGGCTCTGGTTCCAAGACGGCACAGAGCAGTAGCAGCATGGGCCACAGTGGGGCAGGGCACAGTGTTGGCTGTTTCTCTGGGGGTAGCTAAGTGTGTGGACTCCAGGGAGCCCGTGAAGCTGGGCTCTGATCCTGTGAGGACTACTGGAGTCTCCAGGAGTAAAGACTGCAGGTGTTCACAGTGGTGATGGGGGCTGCTGGGATCCTCCTGGTTACCTCTTCCCTGCAAGGAGTTCTTCCTACTTCTGAGCTGATTTCACCCAGGGAGATGGGTGGCAGAGGCAAGGTGTTTCCTTCCCTTCTCCATGTGGCCATCTTAGGATTTCGTGCATTACATTATTTCTCGACTTCCTTGGTGTTCTCTGGAGCTCTCCTTTAGTTATTTTGGTCAAAATGTAGTTTATTTGTTGTTTTGGAGGGTTTTTGTTGAGTAGGGGAAAGAGCTAAGAGTTTCTAGTTGGCCATCTCGCTGACAACTCAATGATAATTTTTAAAGGAGTTAATATTTAGAAATGTTTAGAACAATGCCTGGCATATAGTAATTACCATTTAGTGTTTGTTAAATTAATATTTTGATTTATTTCCGATATGCTGTTTTTTGTTTTTGTTTTTGTTTTCTTTTGTTTTGTTTTTTTGAGATGGAATATTGCCCAGTTGCCCAGGCTGGAGTGCAGGGGTGCGATCTCAGCTCACTGCAACTTCTGCCCCCCGGGTTCAAGTGATTCTCCTGCCTCAGCCTCCTGAGTAGCTGGGCTGTAGGCGCCCGCCACCACACCCAGCTAATTTTTTGTATTTTTAGTAGAGATGGGGTTTCACTGTGTTAGCCAGGATGGTCTCCATCTCCTACCCTCGGGATCCACCCTCCTCGGCCTCCCAAAGTGCTGGGATTACAGGCATGAGCCGTCGCGCCCGGCCTCTCCAATATGTTAATTTTCTTAACTTTCCCTCACTTTGAAAAACTCCCAGTTTCTGTCACCCCAACAGTTCTGTTCAGTAAAATCACCCATCAGGCAGAGTGAGGGCAGTGAAAACTTATGAGCTCTGGCATCAGCTGAGACCCCATGCAGATCCTCAGTTCTTTAGTTGTCTCTCGGTAATGCCTGCTGTTGTCCTATGCCCAGCAGTTATCTCAGCCCTTCACTGCTCATGTCAAGGGCTTTACCTTACTATGTCCTCTCTCACTGAGTAGATGTTCTTACCTCTTATTGGACAGAAAAAAAGGAGGTCTAGTGTATACAACATCTACTTTTAGACCCCTGCAGCTATAACTTTTTTCATTTGTATTCATTCTCACTATTTTCTTCCTCCTAAGAACTCTGTCTTATCTAGGCTCCTTGCAAATGCCTTACTCTCCAGCATCTTCAACTTTTTCCTCTCCTCTGCTTTTTCTGATCATCCTGTAGGTGTGAGAGACAGTAAAGCCCAAGACTATGCAGGTACCCTTGTAACCTGATTTTTTGAGTATGGACCTTGGCATTGCTGCTTCCTAACTTTGTGACCTTGGACAGATTACTTTGTTTAATAATTTCACTGTTGCTCACCTTCCTCTTCTGTATAATGGGGAGAACAGTGTACCTATGTCATAGGGTGGTTGTAAGGATTGTATGAATTAATGTAAAACACATGGAACAGTGCCTGGCATGCAGCAAGTTCTCAATAATTACACATTATTGTGAGACATTCCAATAAAAAAAACTTTCATACATATGTCTTCTCTTAGCAACTCCCTTATCTCTCTTCCCTTCACATTTGAGTTTCTTGAAAAAAATAAGCAGCCTTTGATATTTTCACCTTGCTCTAGCGCTTACTTTTTCCTCTTTGTCAAATGCATTTCTCAATTCTCCCATTAAGTTACTTTTGCTTATAGCTTATAAAAACCAATTTCTGTGTGTGTGTGCAAGTGTGCATATGCTTATACTGACCATTCTGGGGCATCTGACATTAAACCACTTCTTCATTCTTTAAGTCTCTCCTGTGACCTTCCAAGATACCATTTTCTTTTCTTCTCTTGTCTTCCTGGCCCAATCTTCCCATCTTTTTCTATGCTTCTCTGATATGGTTGTTATTCTCAGGGCTGTCATTAGCCCTGCCTTCTTTTTATTTTATTTTTTTATTTGTATAAATTTATGGGGTACTAGTGTAATTTGGTACATGCATAGATTGTGTAGTGGTGAAGTCAGGGCTTTTAGGGTATCTATCACCCAAATAATGTACAGTGTACCCATTAAGAAATCTCTCACCATCCACCCGCCTCCTGCTTCCTCACCTTTCTGAGCCTCACTGTCTTATCACTGGACACTCCGCATCCAGGTGAACCCTGCCTTCTTTTCAGGGTACCCATTGTCCTATAATCTTACCCACATCTTCATTGTCCACTTACATGAGAGGACTATCAAACTGAACTCTGAATTCCCAACTCATCTATCCCAAGGCCTACGTACAGTTTTACTTAGTTGTGTCCCAGGCTCCTTAAAATTTCTCACATCCAAACTTAAACTATTCATTTTCCCACTGAACATACTACCCCTTATTTATTCCATATACACATAAATAGCACCACCATCCACCTGTTGCCAAAAGCCAGAAAATGGAGTGCCGTCCTCCACAACACCTTACTCATACTACCTTGATATCTAGATGGTCTTAAAATCTTAAAGATTCTGCTGCCTTATTACTTCTAAAATCTGTTCCCACCACTCTACTTCTACTGTCTTTTAGCTAATCTCACAATATTCAATATTTCTTGCCAGGATTATTGCAATTCCCTCCTGTTAAGTCTCCCCACTTATACTCCAGCTGTGCCAATCTACACTTTACAATTCTGCAGAGATGTCTTTTTAACATGCAAATATGCTTATATTATTTCTTTGCTTACACATTCCAATAACTCCTCTAAATAAAACTCTTAAGTTGCTTAGACTGACACAAGGCTCTCGTGAATGTGTCCCTGCCTGCCCTTCTGCCTCTCCCTTCTAGCATTCCCCTTTGTAAATCCTATGCACTTCTCGGAACACAACATTTTCCATATTTTCTTTTTTTCTTTTTCTTCAAGATGAGGTCTAGCAACATTGCCTAGGCTGGTCTCAAACTCCTGGTCTCAAGTGATCCTCTCGCCTCAACCTCCTGAGTAGCTGGGACTACAGGCACGCACCACCATGCCCTGTGATTCTCTCTCTTCTTTACTTTCCTGACTTTGCCTGGAATCTTCTCCTGGTAGCCTTCCCTGACCACCTCTAGCCTGTGTTAAATATCCCTTTGATTCAGTTAGAAATTAGTTGCAGCTAACAATCTGTTTAGCTAGCTTTTAACAAAAAAGGCAGGGAGTCGGGAGGATTCGGTGCTTATAAAATTATTGGAAGGGTTAGAGGAGCAGACTATAGGCTGGGTTTCCAGGAGTGACTCCCAAATTAACACTGCAGAACTGGCTCACCAAGGGATCACTGCCTCTGCCGTGATCAGGAAGCCAGAAAAGAAGGAAGGTGCCACCACAATTCTTAGCTCTAGGTCCATCTGCCTCTGCCGAGATCCATGTCAGCATAGTGTCTAGGAAGCCAGGGGGCAAACACTGGCACCACTGTCACTGAAAAATCAGAAACCTCCACAGCCATGCATGTCAGTCTAAACAATGGCAGCAGTAATAGATGGTCTCTCCCTTGTGGTAGCCACACACATGTTCCAAGTCTTTCAGTCTTTGCTTCTGTTTGGCAGAGGCTAGGTCCATGAGGGGAAATGGAGCTGCACAGTAACTATGATGTGTAGTCTTTAGTTTTCCAGTCCCAAAGAAGCAGAAAGGCATGCTAGAAGGAGGTTGGAATAAAGTACAGGGAGCCAGAACATGTATCTGCCTCCCACTTCTTTATGCTCTCATACTATCATGTACACCTTTCATAATATTACCTACCACTCCTGTTCTACTACCTGCCTCATTACTTATCCCTCTCATTTGACTAGACTGTAACCTGTTTGAAGGCAAAAACTATTCTTATTCATCTCTAAATCATATCTGGCACATATTAATTTATCAGCAAATGCCCATTAAATGAATGAATGAACAAGAAATTTTGCCATTATCTTAGAATTCTACTTTAATCCAACAACCAGCAACTCTTACTAATTCCATCCCTGAAACAGCCTGCCCACAAGCTCGCATCATCTCACCTGTTGCAATAATCTCATTATAAACTTCTATAATTTTGTTCCATTCTGTGGTATAAACTCTGTATCACCAAATGCCACTAATTTTAGGGAGGTTTTCTCTGTTACCTGCTCTTTATACCATCACCCCCTCCCCAGCACTCTACATCTAACCAGCAGTTACTTTCACCCTCTTCTCAAGTTTTAGAGCAGTGCTTGTTACACTGCGTTGTCTGGGTCCCTGGGGTCCCATGGGTGTTTCTAGGGCCTCTAAACGGAATAGAGGGAGGCTGAGCAGGTGAGGTTCTGAACCCCATCATCCCCCTTCAACCAGAGCAGCTCTGCTTCAGTCCAATTTGTGTATTGTGTTCCCATAAGATTGTGAAAAAGTTTATATTGCTATGGGAAAAAAATTAAAATACTTTAAAAAGCAGTGTCTAAAGGGCTTTGTATGTGGATATAGCAGTCATCTTCTTGTATTAAGTTTAATTATGTATGTCTGCCACATACGGGATTTTTGAACCCCCTATGTTGAACCTGATAGAGGTAACCAATAAGCGTTGTTCTTTCAGATTGAAGAGCTAAGGCTTAAAGAGGACGTTATGGTAGGCATCAACTTCATGCAGAGCTCTAAGGGACAAACAGGCTAGACTTGTTCTATTTCCCAAGAAAAACAAAAAATGAGACCCAAAAGGTATGTTACAGGGATGAATGTTTTAGATCCATCTGAACAACTGTCAGTTTGACCCAAGCAGCCGTGGACTGCCTTGCAAAAGGCAGTGGAATCATTTGCCAGGAATAACATAGAAGTGATCTCTGTGGGGTTGGCTGTCCCCTCAGAAGACCCTTTGACTTTTGCACCTCCTGATCTGTTTTCTTGCAAGCAGTCCACACTGAGACTCCGGATGGCTCAGTATCTGAATTTTTTGAGACTGTAATATCAGCAGTATCTTTTTGAACCTGGAAAATGAATTGGTTTGATGCTTTTATTTTATTGAATTGGTGTTGTGTGCTTCTAACTAAAGAAAGTCCCCTAAGGCTATTTTAGAAAGGCAGTCCCAGAACTGAAGTGCTGTCAGATGGGGGAGCCAAGGCTGTTGCCAAAGCAGTGTTGGCGTCTTCTGGTCACAGATTTGCTAGGGGAGCACATTTATAGGAAAATTTATAGCTTCTACCCCTTAGGAATAAATGGGAATTCACTTGACTGAGCTGATGAATTGTGGGGGCTTCTGTAATGGTCTCTGGGTGGTCGGCAGCTACTTGTCAGCAGCATTAGAACTCAAGGGCTTACTTTGCTGCCTATTTTACCTGAAGCTTTTACTGCACTTTGATTGAGTTTTCGCACTTGGAGGTTGGGTAAAAGTACATTTTATTCCCAGAACAACTAACTTTTTAGTAGAAACCAAAAGATTGCTTATTTATTTCCCTGTCTTGGGATCTTTTGTGTGGTGTGTTTTCGAATGTACTGGCAGGGGAAACTAACAATGACCCTGGCGTTGCCATGGTTCTCAGAGAATTTTGACACAATATATTTAGAAATGTTGAAAGAAATTACTCACTACTGAACCAAGTACCCATCTTTCCTGGAAATGTTTTATCAGATTGAAAAGTACCAGATGTAGCTTGATAATTCTGTTTCATTAATATTATTCTAAATAATTCCAGAAGACCTGGCTAATGTCCTCAGGGAAGAATAGTTAGCACAATTAATTGTATTTCTATTTACCTTTTTATTTCCAGAGGTAGTTGTTTAATTAAAGGCTTGTGGCATAATATTTTTCTTTATAAGGAAAACTGATTTCATGAATCTCATATATTACACTAAGGAAACATACTCAACAAATAAACTTTGAAGAACATATCTTCATATTAAGACAGGACATCCTCCTTTATCCTCAATTAGCCTTGGAATAGAAACCTAAACAAAAGTACAATGTATGAATTATGTTATAGATATTAGCTAACCTAGACATTCATACTAAATACATGACTTGTGTACAGCACTGTATAATTTCTAATAGTCAGAATATTTTATTCTGTAGCTTAGTCTGTCCTATATCGCTTAGCATCTCAGACATATATGCATACATACTGTGTTTGCTGCCCCATCCTGTTACGTTACCCTGTTACTTATTTGAACCACCAGCTCTTGGAATGGGTGTTCTTTCTCATTAAACCATTGTTGTGTAGCTAAAGATCCACCGTTACATTCTGGTAAAATCACTAGATGTCTCATTTTCTTAAATGTGATGCTTCATTAGCAAGATAGTTTAGTTATTCAGCATTTGCAACACAGTGAATAAGAAAGGAGTTTATTTAATTGTCCATGGCTTAAGCTAACAGGATTAAAAACCCAGATAGTATGTGTTATAAGCATATGGCCCCTTTTCGTGACTAATCACTTGAGATATGTAAATGGTGTCACCATAGAAGCAGCAGAAGGAAATATAAAAATATGTGATATAATTATATTTCAGAAGAGGAATAACCAATTATATTATACAGGATCAGCTCTAAAAGAATCGAGAAATGTCTTGTATGTGGCTAGGACCAAACAGTGTTTTATTTTATATGCTCAAGCAAATAAGTTCCAAAACCAAAGTCCAGGATTAAAAGGACTGTCATGAGGGATACAAAATGCTTAGTACAGACACAATCTTTGATGCAAATGTCACAGTTCTAAAAATCACTTGGTAGCACCGGGCAGCCTTTGAAATTTGGTTCGTATGTCGCGCTTGTCAGTACACTACCCGTTCTGCCACAGGCTTAAAATTGGTTCTTTCGTGGTTCATTTGGGGTGGGGGGGAGGGAATGAAAAATGTGTTGCTCATTCATTATATGTACATGGCAACATCTGTTCCCTGCTAATGTTTCGGCTGTGGTTCTGCCGTTAGAGTATGTTAAGTAACCATAGAAATGAACTTCCTGGTTGAAATTACTAAGGTAAAGGTGAAAATAGGTAGGCATGTTACTTGGGCTAATGTTCAGCTGGGATGCAACAGCTGCTGAAACACTAAACGTTTTCCTGTTGTTCAGTAAATAGTGATGATCCTGACGCCTCCAAATGCAATCTGCCCTGGCTGCCTCAGCTCCTCCCTTGGGACCCTCTAGATTTTACTATAATCCAGCCACTAAAGGGATAATGCCTGGTGCAGCAAGGACTCCAGGACCCTGCTGGAGCATTATGTTCAGTATTTTGAATAGCACCCCTGCATATTACCAAACTTTCTGGGAAGGAGACTTCCAGTAAAAGACTGGAATGTTTCTACCCCTCAATATTGAGCAGTATAGAATTATCCATTCAAGTTCCTAACAGGAAAGGGATGCACACTGAAATTAATATAATTTGATCAGAGTCTATCTATAAGGGAACTATTTACAAGATGTTCATGGGCAGCTGGGTGTGTGGTTGGGGCAGGGGAGAACCACAGGGGTAGCGCAGTAACCCAGGGCCAAGAGCAGCAAAGCTGCCCTCACCCTGGGCCCTAGTGCATGGAGGAGGGGTGGCTATAATCTAGAGAAGGCTGCCTTGAGAGAAGTGACCTTAAATCAAGGACAGTCAACCTGAAGCAACTCTAAAGGCAGGGATTGCAATTAGCCATGGACAATATGGAGGCCTATTTCCTTTAAGATCCCCATTGGCAGAACCCAATGGGAAGCTAAGAAGTATGATAACTCATTGACATTGTCTGTAGGTTGTGGCTCCTGGAGCAGTGCTCAGAGTGGAAAGGGTGGAGAATGGACCTGGATGGGCAAAGGGAAGACACCCAGCCCACCGTCCATTCATTACCCTTCTCCTGTGGAATTTTTTAAAATAGTTCATATCCCACTTGTGCTCAACATCTCACAAGGATGAAATATTAAAAGATTTAACTCGTTTCTTTAGGTGTATCACATTGGACTAGGAAATGTATATCTTTTTGTTAACTAAGTTCATTCTGCACATTATACTTAATACCACACCAAATGCATTTCTCTCAAATTGATTTTTCACAGATTTACACAAAGTTTCGATATTAACATGTTAGAGAACAAATAGGTATGCAATTGTTCAGCAGAGATTCCTGAAAATAAAGTCACAGAAACTGACAGATGTAATTACTCCTGAGGTAGGCAGTGAAATAATTTATTCTCCATAAGATTGAGTCCTTGTGATGTCTGCAAGTGTGAAAATACATCTCTGTGGGTAAAAACATACTATTTGTCTTGGAGAGTTCACAGTTATTTCTGACCACACTAACTCATGTTTCGTCCCCATACAAGAACAGATGCTTACTATTACATATTGAAAGACCAAGAGATAGATAGATTGTAGGCCAAAGAGAAACTGTGCTTCTTTTTGCCTTTGTTCCTTTCTAGTCCCACCTTCAAAATGTTGAGCATCCAGCAGCCTTGGTCAGAGTAGATTTGTGCTGCCTGCTACTTGCCTCCAGGTTCCAATTATCTATTGCCACGTACACTCCTTTGGCACTTTCAGACTTTGAGGAAGCAACAAGGTAGTGGAGCACATGTGTGGCTAGCCAGCAGCAGGAGAAATGACTTTCAAGATGTGGGACAGAAAAAATCCTATTGCCCCAATGATATAGTTAATTTGGGAATATTGCCACTCCCTTAATCCGTGAGGGACCCTTGACCACACTGGGGTGTTTGGACCAGTTACTCCCAGGGGTAAATTTTTTTTTTTTTTTTTTTTTTTGAGACCGAGTCTCGCTCTGTCACCCAGGCTGAAGTGCAGTGGCACGATCTCAGCTCACTGCAACCTCCGCCTCCTGGGTTCAGGTAATTCTCCTGCCTCAGCCTTCCGAGTAGCTGGGACTACAGGGGTACACCACCACACCCGGCTAATTTTTGTATTTTTAGTAAAGACAGGGTTTCACCATGGTGGCCAAGCTGGCCTTGAACTACTGACCCCATGATCCACCCACCTCAACCTCCCAAAGTGTTGGGATTACAGACGTGATCCACCACCCCCGGCCTCCCAGGAGTACCATTTGTATCCCCATTTCTGATGACAGAGGAGAGCTGAGTTATAGATTCCAGTTAGGCAAATCACGTAACTTCTTGCAAGATGGCTATCATATTTGACTTAGGAAGAGTTTTGTGAGGACTACTCAGCACTCCTGTGGCCTGCCCTGGCCAGAGGGACACTTTCCTTTTAGCCGAGATCCTGGAATGCCATTTCTACTCCTTTGTCAACTACAGCTTTTGCACTCAGGGTGCTGTCAGCTCTTCTTGTACTCACTAAGGAGATTATAATGTCCTCACCTCCTAGGATAAAACCTAGTGCAAATATATACAACTTTGGATTTGGAGAAGTGTTTCATCCCAGTGGAAGAGGAAAAGAAATGAGTTTTAAAATTTTCTGAACATTGAGTTGTTGTTTAACTCTATGTTTCAGCTGGGTAGCAAGAAACTTGGATAATGAAAAAGTTACAGATAATTCTAAGTCACCAAACGTTAGTTAAGAGCCTACTGAGTGCCCAGCACTATACCAAGTACTAAAACATGGCAGAATGTGATGTCTACCTTGGCCTCAAGAGGCCTGTGGTCTGATAGGAGAGCACATTTAGACTTAGGAGCACCAGGAGTACAGAGTAGGGAGTGTTTAGCTGTTAGAAGGAGAGTGAAAGCAGGGAAGACACCACTTTTTAGAAAACCTGGACTTTGACAGATAACCTGACCTGGACTTTGACAGATAAATTCTTAGCAGAGGAAACAACTTAGGCAAAGGTATGGAGTATGAAAAAGAGCATGGTCGGTTCGGAGAAGGCATGGTTGAGGCAGATGGGTCTGGAGAAGAGCAGAGATTGTCATGGAGAGCCTGGTGCTAGGATTTTGGACTTTATCCATTATGGAATGGGGAGGTCATTATGAGGTCTTAAACCAGGCAGGGACATGATCAGTTGGATGTGAACCATCAGCCTTGTATGCAGGAGATTAACTGAATATTCCTTTTCCAAACATTTGTATTGTACCTTAGCATACACTAAATAGCTTTCCAATGTGCTTTAATTTAAATAACAGTGAAATTAATTGTATGTCAGTCAACAGACAGAAACCACATCAATTATTTTAACAGAGAATTCAATATAAAGAATTGTTAACTAGGTGTGGAAGAACTGAAAAGACTAAGAGTACATTACAGTATTCATGTTGGTAGTAACTGAAGGACAGCCCTAGGACTAGAGGGACATGGGAAGAGGTCAGAATTATTAAAACTTAAAAAGCTTTTGGGGATGGGGAGGATGGTGGTGGGAGGTTGTACACTATGAAGTTTGTGAGTATTAGAGAAACTGCAAACTAGAATCAACTGTTGATACCAAATGAACTGCCTCTGCCAGAGTGAAGAAGTAGACTGCAGAGGCAGTGACAAGTGGGAAGCAAACAGAAAGGAAACAGAAAAAGGCAGGTTCCTTCTTCCTTTTCCAGCCTTGCTGTCTCTGTCTAGCACTCCTTGATAGAGCCTACTCTGGAGCCAGCAGGCCAGAGAGTCCCAGCCCAGAGCACAAGTCAGAGCATAGAAGTTTAGAGCTGAGAGATTATAGTTTCGTAACTAGCACAATTGCCATTCTCAGAGTGGATATCAGTGGATTACAAAAAACAGGACAGGCATCCTAGGAACTAAAGGTTAACATGGCATTCCAGGATCTCAGCTAAAAGGAAAGTGTCCGTCGGCTAAAAGGAAAGTGTTTCATTGTTAATGCCTTAAACATTAACAGATAATCACATTTTAGACTTATTTTCATCATTATCTATGGATGCTACAGCTGTCTTTGTGACTTCTAATTCTCGTTTTCTTTAATGTGTGAAGACTTACTGTATAGGACTTATTCACATCCCACCCCTCAAGACTGTTGGCTTGTAGACCATGGAACTTCAGGTGTAAGACAAGAATGGACCTAGCACTTCAAAAGGTGAGCAGTGTCATCTTGGGCCTACATCGCGCCTCTCTTCTCAGTCATCTTGGATTATCTGAGGCATATATGTCATTGACAGAAAAATATTTACCTCCTTTAGTTCTTCTACTCCATTAATGTCCCTGCAAGTACTTTGCTTAGAGCCTTGCTTTTTGTAGGCCTTTGTATTTGTTTGTAGAATTAAACCCAGGCGTCTTGGAGTCATGTGGATTAAGCATTTGGTTATGTGCTGCTTGTTTTTCTCTAGTTGATTTATATACCTGAGTCTTGTCATACTCACTAGGTGGCAGTCTTCTTGACGGCAGGTCTGTGTGGTGGGAAAGCACGGATTTAGAGTCAACGGCACGAAGTTCAAATCCCAGTTCTGACACTTACTAAATTAGTGAGTATCACTTAACTAAAGTTAGCAAGTGACATAATCTGTCTTAGTCCCTCATCTGCAAAATGGTGGACAGTATCTATTTTTATTAGGTTGTGCTGGTGAAGTGAAATGATATCATATCATAGAATCTGGTACTTAATTGGTGTTAAATGACAAGCTTACCTTTTCCTTTCTTTATTTTCTATCTCTGTAACATGTCTTTTTTTTTTTTTTTTTTTTTTTTTTTTTACCAGGAATGCAGTAATATTGGCAACCTGACTAACCAAATAGAGTAGTTGTGGAATCCTTTTAGGAGAGAAACTGAAATATCTTTATACAATGTCCCTTCTCCCCAAGCACCTAGAACATTGGGTACACCAATAACATTTTAAAATATATATATAATGACGGGAACTATTTCTAAAGAGGAAGGTCATCTTCAGTGTATGTAGACATGAGCTGCCGGATATTCTGTCAGAACAATAGCTATTCATTGTGTTAGTTTCAAAGCTGGCACTGACAAGCTAGTATTGCAGTGTTATTCCCACACAAACAAATCTCGAGCAAAATTTCCATGACCCAATAGTTTGAGGTAAACAACTCGCTGCAAGAACTTTTTACATGTAAACCCATGTCATCCATTCAAACGTTCAGTGCTTTCAGGGAGTTTTGTAAGTGCAGCCTAAGAATTAATGATTTTTTAAAAAAGCAAAAACGAAAAACAAATGCTCATCAACCCCTACCCTCAGGATTGTGTTTTGTTGCAGAGTATATGTGGTAAATAGCTCAGTTCCTTCCACCATAACTGTAGATGGGAGATAGAGCCATCAGATAACATAGTCTGATGGGAAAGTCCTTTAAAGGCACTGAAACATTAACAGGCTGGCCGAGGCGTGCAGGCTGCCAGAGGTCCTGACTCCTGGGCCAAAGAATAATGACAGGCTTTCTATTTTTAAATAGTAGTTAGCATTTGATAGCACTTAATATTTGCAGTGACCTTTACAGCTATTGTTATTAGTTATTCCTCCCAGCAGTTCTTTGAACAAAGTGACACAACTATTTTTACTCAACTCCCCCAACTCCTTCTCCTTCCACTGCACTCACAGGATCAGTGGGGTTCTCAGCACGTCGTGATGACATTTGCTTAGATGTAAGCTCCGTTTCCTCATGAGCAGTGATCTCAGGGATAAAGAATCTTTTCAAGTCAAAACAATGTTAAATACGGTGTGTTTTAATATATCCCATGTGAGTCAGATCATGTCACTTCTCTGCTTAAAACCCTGCAGTGCTTCCCCATCTCACTCAGTGTAAAGCCAGGGTCTTTAAAGTGGCCTGGAAGACTTGTATAATCAACCCCTCCTTCACTACTTGCACTGACTTCCCACTCCTCACCCCCTCCCCAACCCTGCCCTAGTCACATAGGCCTCCCTGTAGCAACTCCAGCCACACAGGCTCTTGTCTTAGACCTTTGCACTGGATGTTTCTTCTGCCTGAAATGTTCTTCTTTCATATGTGGCTGCCTCTGACGCCTTCAGCTTTTGCTTAGATGTCACCTTTTCAATGAGGTCTCCCCTGCCAACCTAATTTAAAACTGCAGCTGTGATCAAGTACTTATTGCCTCCTAATGTACTGCATTATTTACTCAGTTACTATGTTTACTGTTTACTTTCTCTCCCCCACAAGACTGTAAAATCCACAAAAGCAGAGATCTTTGTCCATTTCACTTTGTTCACTGCTATATACCAAGCACCTAGAACAATACATGTAGAAGGCATGTAATGAATAGTTACTGGATGAACAAATGCTATTTCTCTAAAGGTTGTTGTAATAGGTTTGACCTGTAGACTTAGAATGCATCTCAATATGTGGTTTATCTTTATATTCCTTAGCAGTAGTTCCTAAGCTTGTTTTCCAACCATAGCAAACAGTTCATTTTGATAGTAATTCTGTAGAGCTAAATGAAGCACACAAATTCTTAAGGTTGAACAGAAGTGCTGCAACGAAGAAATAGATTTTATAGGTGTTGTAGTCCAACCACCCATCTATTCTAATCCCATCAACTGCATCCCCATGGGGCATTGCATCTCTCCGTCTTTACAGAAAGGGAGAAGAGGACAGAGGTAAAAGAATAGGTTCTGTGATCAGGAGGCCCTATCATGTAATTCTTGTCCCACCCATGTCTACTGTGTGACCTTGAACAAGATACTTTAGCCTCTTTCTGCCTCAGTTTCCTCATCTGTAAAATGGTGATAAAAACAACTCATAGCCGTTTTTTTCCCTAACATTTTTTTTTTAAATTGTGGTAAAATACATATGAAATGTATCATCTTACTCAACTTTAAGTGAACAGTCTAGTAATATTAAATATATTCATAATGTTCTGCAATCATTACCACCATCCATCTCCATAACTCTTTTCATCTTGCAACATGGAAACTCTATACCTCTTAAACAATAACTTCCATTTCTACCTCCTCCCAGCCACTGGGAATTACCATTCTACTTTCTGTCTTTATGATTTTTTATACTCTAAGTGCCTTATATATGTGGAAAATATAGTCTTTTTGTGACTGGCTCATTTCACTTAGCATAATGTCTTCCAAGTTTATCCATTTTGTAGCATATGTCAGAATTTCCCTCCTTTTTGAGGTTGAATAGTATTCCTTTGTGTGTGTGTGTATATATATATATATATATGCCATATTTTGTTTATCCATGTATCCATCCATGGACTCTTGTGTTGCTTTGACATTCATAGGGTTTTGTGATGATTAATGAGCTAAGGGAGGTAGAATTTGGCATATAGTAAGCAGCAAATAAATACTAGCTGCTATTATTATTATTAATTCTGGTTTTTAGAAAGCCCTTAACATTAAGCTTATTTAAGTTTTATTAAGTTATATACAACTGATATAACCCATGATATAACCCACTTTAATGACCTGGGGAGTACAAATAATAGATATATCTTTTATTCCCCTATTAGTTGCCAGAACATCTTCCTGATAATACTAATAGGAAGCCCAATATCTCTCTTAAGGCCCTACCACCTCTCACCTCTTCTAAACATCCGAGATTGCCAAGAACAGTCTGGTCTTAATTCATTCCAAAAGGGCCAGTTCCAGTTCTAAAAGCAAGCAGAGACAAAACTGAGGAGTCCAAGTGGTCTGCCAATACTGCTGCTTCTTCCTGTGGGGTAATATTGAAAACTGGCTCTACACAGGCCAGCAGCTACTTCCCCCACTGCTGCAGGGATTCTCTCACTGACCTAGGTCTTCTTCATGGATCTAGGACTTGGACCTCAAGGTTACAGCTCTTTTAGTTCACAGTGCTCAATCATTGTTCTCCAATCACACCCACAACCAGAAGGGTTTCTAGTCTCAACCATGGGATACATGGGAGCAGCCTCCTCATACCCCTGGTACCCTTAATCCTGCTGGTAACACTGGATCATCAGTCTAGACTGTCCCTTTTCTCATGGTGAGTTTCCCCTTTGGAATTTATGGTGTCCTTTTCTCCTCCGGGCTTCTTGTGGGGTCTATCCTAACCCATCAGGAAGATTCTAAAAATGTCTCCCCCTAGGAGGCTCCTTGACCTCCCTGCAATTGTTCCATCTTTCGTCAGAGAACAGCTCTGCATAACAGGGGTATTGGAGGGGCAGGCTTTGTCAGGCCATACTTAGCTTCTACTAGACTCTCCTCTCCAGGGCAACAAGGTGTTAAATATCTTACAGCATCATAAGTAAGAGTGGCCACTTAATGATTCTTCATCAAATGGGGAAGATCAGTGTCCACTTAGACAGAAAAGTAACTGTTTAATTTCAGAGTGCTTCCTACCAGATTCCCTGTTACACTTCTGTTCACTGAGTCTGGTTCTACTTTTTTTTTTTTTAGACATAGGGTCTTGCTGTGTTGCCCAGGCTAGAGTACAGTGGTGAGAGCATAGCTCACTGCAGCCTCTAATTCCTTGGCTCAGGTGATCCTACTGCCTCTACCTTCCAAGTAGCTAGGACTTGGAAGGTGCATGCCATGATATCAGAAGGTGCATGCCACGATGTCTGGCTGATTTATTATTTATTTTATTTTATTTTTTTAGAGAAGAGATCTCTCTATGTTGCCCAGGCTGGTCTCAAACTCCTGGCCTCAAGTGATTTTCTCACCTTGACCTCCCAAATTATTGGGATTACAGGCATGAACCAACTCACCCAGCCTGGTTCTACTTCCTGATGTCAGTAGGAACCTCTTCCCTATGACAAAACTTCATCAAATTAATACCCAGGGACCTCAGATTATTTTGTTCTCCACTGACTCCCAGCTTACTCATTGGTTAATCTTAGTCACATTTTTAACAATCACAGTTGATGTTTATTGACCTTACTATTTGCCCAGTACTGTGCTAAGTGCTGTAATATATTAACAAATTTAGTCTTTAAACAACCCTGTCTGCAAAAAGGCCACCATTTTGTAGATGAGGTAACTGAAACTTAGGAAGGCTTAGTAGTAAGCCTAAGGTCACATATCTGTTAGGATTTGAACACAGGCTCTCGGGCTCCAGAGCCCACAGTGATGCAATACTGTATCCCTAACTCAAATTTATAGAACAGAGATGTTTATCTCAGAGTGTTGTGGTGAGAATTAGATGCACTAAAATATGAAAAGCGATTAGCCCTGGCTCTGTAAGTGTTCAAAAAATGTTCATTTGCCACCCTTTTTCTTCCATTCAAGTGAGCATCTCATATCTTAAATACTGCACATTTTTTAAGTGCCTGACACAGAGTGGGTGCTCAGTGGGTGGTAACTACCCCCCTTATTACAGTGCATGCTTTGAAGGCCCCTACCAGTCCTGACTGTCCTCTCCTTCAGTTGGACCCTTCCTTCCTTCCTTCCTTCCTTCCTTCCTTCCTTCCTTCCTTCCAGGTTCTCACTCTGTCACCCAGGCTGGAGTACAGTGATGCAATCATGGCTCACTAAGGTCTCAAACTCCTGGACTCAAAGAATCCTCCCACCTCAGCCACTAAAGTAGCCACCATGCCCAGCTTTTTTTTTTTTTTTTTTTAATTCTTTGTAGAAACAGGGTCTCACTATGTTTGCCAAGCTGGTCCTGAACTCCTGGCCTCAAGTGATCCTTCTGCCTCAGCCTCTCAAAATGCTGGGATCTAAGATCCAATCTAAGATCCAGCTAAGGCACGAGCCACCACACCCAGCCTCAGTTGGATCTTAGATGTTGGTGCCCAGAACTGCATATGCTATACCAGGTGGGCTTGAATAAAGCAGAGTGGAAGGGAACAATCACCTCCTCCCCAGGGTGCATGATGTCCTATTACCTACAGTCTTAGGAGACATTACTATTTCTGCTAGTCATTTACACTGTCAGTATTGAAATTGTAGTCAGTCAGATCCTTGACATCTCTTTACTTAGGCTATTGCTCGTCCACACTTCACTTGGCCTGCCTTTGATTTTCCTTTTAGAGAAAAGAGATATTTTTTCCAAAAATATCTTCTTTTTTTCTGATTAAATACTACAAGTTTGTTGTGGAAACTTTGAAATACAGAAACATACAAAGAAGGAAATCAGTTACCATGAATAGCATGATCCAGAGATAACCTCTATTAATATCTGCATATATATATTTCCAATATGTGTATGTGTTTCTTTTTTATAAAATTAGGATCATGCTGTTTGCCGTTCAAAATATATCCTGAGCCTGACACTTTTCACCATTTTTTCCCAACGTAAGCCACCTCTATCTTTTTCTTAAACTACTGTAAAACTACTAAACTACTATCCCTTAAAATTGGTTTCCCTGCTTCCATTCTCACTCCCCTACACTCTATTCTCCAAAAAACAACCATTGTGATCCTTTAAAATCCTGACTGTCTCCTGCTGAGAGTCGTCCAGGGGCTTCCCATATCACATAAAATGAAACCCCAGTCGCTCCTTACTCTGGCCTGCAGGGGCCTGTGTGATGGGCCTTCAACTTCGTTCTTCGTTTCCTTCTGTTCTCTCCTTTGCTTACCTACTCCATCTCCAGGGCTTCTTTCCACTTCAAGCTCTTTCCTGTTGAGAGCCTTTGCTCTTCCCAGCGCTACATGGCTCAGTCCATTTCAGCACCTGATCCCATACCCTCTCTCAGGGACCACTTTGCCCAAACAGTACCTCTGCCTCCATCATTCTCCTTTCCCTTTCCCTGATTCATTTTCCTTATTAGAGTAATTAAATATTCTTCTGTAACATGACTATATTTTTATTTATGTACATATTTATTTGCTTATTTATTTGTACCCTGTGATCTACATCTTCCTATTCTCCCACCCCTGGCCACTGAGTAATGACTGTTCTACTCTCTGCTTCTATGTATTTGATTTTTTTTTTTTTTTTTTTTGAGATGGAGTCTCATTCTGTCATCCAGGCTGGAGTGCAGTGGCACCATCTTGGCTCACTGCAACCTCCACCTCCTGGGTTCAAGCGATTCTCCTGCCTCAGCTTCCCAAGTAGGTGGGACTACAGACACCTGCTACCAAGCCCAGCTAATTTTTGTATTTTTAGTAGAGACAGGGTTTCACCATATTGACCAGGCTGATCTTGAACTCCTGACCTTGTGATCCACCCACCTTGGCCTCTCAAAGTGCTAGGATTACAGGTGTGAGCCACCGCGCCCAGTGTATTTGATTTTTTTTAAAATTCCACACGAAAGTGAGATAATACAATATTTTCTCTGTGTCTGGCTTATTTCACGTAGCATAATGTCCTTTTTATGTTGTCACAAATGTCCGGATCTCCTTTTTTAAGGGTGACTAATATCCCATTGTGTGTCCCAACACAATTTCTGTGTTCATTCATCTGTTGAAGGACAACTTTAGTTGTTCCATATCTTGGCTATTGTGAATAATGCAATGAACATAAGAGCACGGTTGTCTTTACGAGGCGGTGATTTCATTTCCTTTGGGTATATACCCAGAAGAGGATGCCAGGTCATATTATAGTTCTATTTTTAGTTTATTTAGGAACCTCCATACTGTTTTCCACAATGGCTGCACCAATCTACATTCCCACCACATTGCAAAGGGGTTCCTTTTCTCCATCCCGTTGTCAACACTGATCTCTTGTCTTTTTATAATAGCCAACCTAACAGGTGTGAGATGATATCTCATTGTGATTTTGATTTGCATTTTCCTGATGATTAGTGATGCTGAGTACCTTTTCATATACCTGTTGGCCATTTTTATACTTTCTTTAAAGAAATGTCTATTCAGGTCCTTTGCCTATATTTTAATCTGGTTATTCATTTTTTTGCTTTTGAGTTGTGTGTGTTCCTTATGTTTTAGATATTAACCCCTTATCAAATATATGGTTTGCAAATGTTTTTTCCCAACCTGTAGGCTGCCTTTTCATTTCGATTGTTTTCTTTGCTGTGCAGAAGCTTTTTAATTTGATGTAGTCCACTTGTTTATTTTTGCTTTTGTTGCCTGCCACATGATTTTAATGGCTGTAATATTCTATCATATATATGTACTGTAATTCTCCTGTTGTTAGACTTTTAAGCTGTTTTCCTTTGTGGTAGTATAAGTTATAGTCAATATCTTATTTGTATAGCTTTCATCTTGTGAGATTCCATCACTTCGTGACAGAAGTGATTGGGATCCTATTTATAATGACAATTTCTATAATCAGATACTGTTCTAAATGCTTTATGTACTAATTTAATCTACCTCATATATGAGGTAGATACAATCATTATCCCCATTTTCCAGATAGGGAAATTGAGTCCGAGAGTGTAAGTAACCTCTTTAACATCACACAGTAAGTGGTAGAGCTGGGATTCAAACAGTTCTCTACTTCCGCAGCCTGAGCTCTCAACCCCTCCTCCACCTCACCAGCTGCCTCCTGATCATTCTCCCAGCAGATGTCAGCAGACTTCCTTTGTCTTGCAGGTCATTACTGTTTTTGTATAGAGAGGCACTGAAGACCAAGTCATGTGCCCATTCACATCTTTGTAGAGAATAATATTATCCTGTTCTCCAGTCCTTTTGGGGGATTATAGTTGAGCTCCTCTGAGTGTTCCTTATTGTATTATCATGGAGCTTGTATTTCTCTACCTTGTCCACAAAGAAAGTGTGCAGACTTGTTTGTCACCATTTTCTAACTAGACAATGGAACAGTTACTACCTGAGGAACCCTGTCAGAGAGGAGATGAGGTTAGTCTGACCAGCATTCATCTTCCTCGTCAACACAAAGTATCTAAGCTGCATTAGAATTTTGCTAAAAGTCCCCGTTAATAAAATTGAGATATTTGCCCCTCTGCAAGTTTCTGTAAGTTCTACCGTGCTTCATAAAGTCTCATATATTATAACATTTCCATTTTTTTCAGATGTCAGATATTGTAAATGAATTCCTGTTATTTTAGGGTCCTAGGGCTTCTTATTTTACTGTTCCTGTTGCAGTGAGTATTGGGGTGCATGTACAGATGGTGTTAAGATGTAATTAATCTGAGCCTGGAGACTTAAATGCAGCAGCCAGGTGCTCTCCTCCTATCTTCTCACTATCACAGACTTTAATTTCCTCTTGGCCAATGTTTTTGCTCTTCTTTCTGGCTCAAAGGTCATTCCTGATAAAGAAGATGGAAGCAAACTAGGAGTTGAGTAATTCTGTTTTCACTGTATCATCTCTAAATTAACTGTATCATCTGCCCCAAGCAGGAGGCCAACTCTTCTCTTCTTCTTTTTCTTGTTCCGAACCCATCCCAATGGCTCTCATTGTATTTTATGTGTGCATTATCTTGTGCCCCAGCCTTCTACTTCCGTGACTTGATTCTTTCTTTTTATGCCACTCCTTTGTATCTGCTGTCAGCTGCAAATTCCTACTTCCTGCCTTTGTGAGTCTCCTTGTAAAATATAAGCTCATTGGAGACAGTAATTTATATGGATAGTTCCCTCTCTTCCTCCTCTCCAGAGTAGAGTCAGAATTAAATTAGATGGAGCCTCCAATCTTTCTAGAACCAAGTTCTACATGATTAAAGTCTCTGACCATGGAATCAAAGAGCGTCTAGCCTCATGTCTTACACACAGGAAGTCTACAATAATGGTAACAATAATAACAACAATAACCTTTATTGAGTGTTCACCGTAATTGTAAACCATACTAGGGGCTTTATATATGTGATCTCATTTAATTCTCACTGTTGACATATGAGGTAGGTCTTATTATTCACAATTACAGATAAGGAAATTGAGATACAGAGAGGTGACATTTGCACAGCCGTAAGGACAGCGCCAAGAGCCTGACTCAGGTCTGTCCAGCTTCCTGAGCATGTACTCTAGCCTCCACATTCTTCTGCCCTCTGAGATTTAATCCACTGAATCACCTTCTTTTCTCTGGGCTTGTAGAGTCCTTTATTCTTGCAGTCTCAGGAACATAGATGGCTCGCATTCACTTCTTTGGCTCTTGAGAATCATATGGTGACAAGGTCCTTTTCTGTCTAAGTGCCAGTCACTTCTATTGTGTTATCCACCTAGTTCACCTTCAATGGCCAAAATTAGATCCAAGCAGTAGCTCTCTTACAACATCCTTGTCCCTCTGTGACATGAAGTTGTCAGTAGAGCAAGGCCTGAGTGAACTGGATGCTCTGCTTCTGACAGAGTGGGGCTCCTAACAGACCTCTGGATTGTCTTCCATCATCCCTCAGCCTGCAGAGGACAGAGCCTGATGGTGGGAGTGACAGGCACACCTAGTGGGTAGGCCCGAGGGCAACCAGCCTCTCCTTGCCCCCTCCTCACTGAGCTTTCTGTGCTCTGGAAATATTATGCTGGCTTGAAGGTTTTTCTTCACTATGGTTTACATACCACCTATTCTCAAAAAGAATGTGAAGTAGTTTACAATAAAACATGTCTAAAACAAGACAATTAAAACATATTTTAAAAAGAGAGGCAGATGGAGAGAGGTCAGAAATCACTTGGTTTGAATCCCTGACAAGAAGTTATAGCACATGAATGCATTTTGATCAATTCCTGATACAAATGTCTGGGTGTGTAGGAATGGGGAAAGAACTCTGCAGAAGGGGAACCTAGAACCTCATGGGCCCCATCCTACACCTGGAGTCAAAATCAAGTGACATCATGCCTAGCAATGCCTGTGAAAATATTCATTCCTAATATCTGTCTCAGGAAGCCTCAGGGAATGCAGCAGCAGAACCACCGCATGTCTTAACTCTAAGTTTAGTGTAGCCAGTTTGTCCAAGGATCAGAGCCAAGATAATTCATCATTGTCACAGACAAGAGACCTCCATAAATTTGTCTTTACATTTTAATACCTAAATCATATATTATACAGATAGAACTCTTACAACCCATCTATTGCTCTGTTATAATTTTTAAGGACAAAAATGGTATAAATCGTAACAGAACTTTTAAAAGTATCACACTTGTTTCAAGAGATGCTATGCTATGGCTTTTCTGTTAGACAAGATTCCGGTAGGAAATGGATGACTGAAGAATGAATGAATGAATGAGTGCCCACATGGTCCCATGACAGCAGTGAATCAGTTTCATACTAGCTGTGACAAACAGTTCATTCAGTAGAGCTGAGCATGACCTCTGGTAGCACTTCCTGTCATGATGTAGGCTGATACTATGGCAGCTCTGAGTCAGAACTGCAGCCAGCAACATGACTCAGGGCATCAAGGTCGGGACAGGGGAGCTCAGGCACTCCTCTGACCCTTGTCTAGATGTGCACCTACAACTCCCTTGATAGGTGTACATATGACCAACTTCATCTGATAGACAGAAAAATAGAGAAGGAACGTTGGTGATGGAGGGTTGGTTTATGAATTTCTGTATCGTTAGAGATGTAACAAACACTCACAGTGACCAGATGAATCAGAAGGAAGATTCCTTGAGGTCCCTGGTAGGGATATTTCCTCTTACCTTCAATTCTATGGGGCATTTCTGTAGTTTGTTGAATGGAATCAAAGTGTTAAGGCAACCTACAAACTAAGTAGTAGTCGGGTTTGGTTAAAAGCAAACAAACAATGAAATATCAGGCAACAGATTTAACTAAAACTATTCTCTTAATCATTGTTTTTTTTTGTTGTTGTTGTTTTGGTTTTTTTAGATGGAGTCTTGCTCTGTCACCCAGGCTGGAGTGCAGTGATGCGATCTCAGCTCAAGCTCACTGTAACCTCCGCCTGCCGGGTTCAAGCAATTCTCCTGCCTCAGCCTCCCGAGTAAGCTGGCACTACAGGCACCCACCACCACGCCCAGCTAATTTTTTGTATCTTTAGTAGAGACAGGGTTTCACCGTGTTAGCCAGGATGGTCTCCATCTCTTCACCTAGTGATCCACCCGCCTCAGCCTCCCAAAGTGCTGGGATTACAGGCATGGGGCACCGTGCCCGGCCTCCTGTTTTCTTAATGCGAAGGTTTTAAGTATGTAGGTATTCATGGGAGAAGTAGTAGTTATTTGTTGTAGGCAAATACTGATATTCTCTCAGCTAGAGGAAGTCATTAAAGATGGGAATGATTAGGATAGGGAAATGGCGTTAGTAAATATGGGTGTGGCTATTTTTTGTTAGCTTGATAGAATTTGATAGGCAATGATTTTTAAACTTTCTTGTAAGGCTGGATTAAAATGTATAATTTAAAATCTTTGGGGTGATATTATAGTAAAACCCAGTCTCCACAAGTGATTGTGTAAATTTACTCAATGCATCAGGTATTTGTTGATCACCTGGTTATTCACCATCCATCCATCCATTCATGTGTCCACCTGTTCATCCACCCATCCATCCACCATTTATGCATACACTACTTACTCAGCATATGTTGTGGGCTGAATTATCCCCCTACCATTCCAAATTCATATGTTGAAGTCCTAACCCTCAGTACCTCAGAATGTGACTATACTTGGAGATACGTCTATAAAGAGGTAATTAAAGTGAGATCATTAGGGTGGGCCACAATCCAATTTTGCTAGTATCTGGAAGGGGAAATTTGGACAGGTGTGTATAGAGAGGAGACTACGAGAAGACACAGACAGAAGATGGCCTTTTACAAGCCAAGGAGAGAGGCCTTCAAAGAAACTAATCCTGCCGACACCTCAATCTCAGGCTTCTAGCCTCCAAACTTGTAAGAAAATAAATCTCCATTGTTTAAACCACTCAGTCTGCAGTATTTGGTTATGGTAACCCTAGCAAACTAATACATGTACGTCCAATATACCAGTGCACTGTGCTAGATATGAATGAAGTATCATCTCTGCCTGCAAACAGCTGCCAGCCTGCTAGGTACAAAACACTGCTAAGTGTTGAGGAAACTATAAACTACAGTGATGAATCAAACCCTTAGTTTCGTGAGCGCTTAACATTCTATAAAACAAGCTCTTGCCCCCATTGGTTTGTATGGGGCTACAATTGGTATGTGCCCCTATTTTATTTTGAATTCTGATCCAAAAAAATGTTTTTGGGGACGTCAGTTGGGAGTTAAGTGAATTTTACATCAGCCACAAGAAACTAAAACCTGAAGTATCAGAGGTTGTGTTTTACTTTTTAATTCATATAGCACGATTTAGGTATAAAACAGCCTTCAGAGTATTTTTGCTGCTTTAAACTCATCAGAAAACTCATTTTTGCAGTAAAATCCTACCTTCATGGCAGATCCATTTATTCTCGGATCACACAGCTTCAGCCTACCTCCAGAGTAAGCAGAAGATACAGCAGTGACAGCTGGCAGCCTGGCTCACTTAGATCCTGTTTGTGCAACTGCTGTTAATATGGAGCCACTAACCGAGGAAACAAATCATGGCTTGAACGAAGGTGGAGGACATGCAGCAGGGTCCTGTGGCTTTTGGAGTAGAAGTGGTCACACATGTTAACAAACAGCATGAACCCAAACTAAAGAAAGATAGAATTTTGAGAGCTCTAAGGAGCTTTGGATGTTATCTGGTCAAAGCCCTCATTTTGTAGATTTGGAGCCAGACACACAGGTTAAATGTTAAGTGGCTTGCCTATGGTGTTAAAAAAAAAAAAAAAAAAAAAAAAAAAAAAAAAAAAAAGCTAGTAACAGAAATAGGATGAAGTCTTGTCTCTTGCTCTGAGTTCAGCTGTCTTTTCTGCCACTGTAGGTTTGGGTCTGGGAAATTAGTAGTCCAGAGCTGATTCCCACACAAACGCCGTGTCTGTAATTCAGGTGTGTTGCTGCTAAATAGAGAGTGTTGTCTATTCTTAGTGTTGGTCTGAACTGCTGGGCTTCCTATCTGTGTTGGAAACTGAGTCAAGCAAGTATAGCCCTCTTTTCCACCCAAAATAGAGCTGTTTATCCCTCACCCCCTCCCACCCCCTCTGCTCAGGTGATGGGTGCACCAAAATCTCAGAAATCATTACTAAAGAACTCATTCTTGTAACCAAACACCACCTGTTCCCCAAAAACCTACTTAAATTTTTTAAAAAAGAGAGTTGTTTAATATAACAAATGTAGAATGAATGCAGAGAGAAAATGAATGCCTCTTGGGTACCACCTGTGTGGCTGACACTGTGCTGGCCTTTCACAGCAACTATGAAGAAACTGAGGTTGAAGATACTGTATCTCTTGTTTAAGATCTCACAGTACCAATTGACAGTTCTAGGATTTGTTCTATTCCACAGCCTATAAGTCTTCCACCAATCTATGTTCCCTCCCTTAGCATAATTAATAATTTTTATATTATAAGGCTAAACTAAATTTATATCAAGATGTCCCAGAGAGTTATATCTTATTTGTTAACCATTAGCTTTTCCCAATCAGACACTTAATGCAGCACTAGTTCCATCTTAAGGCCAGAACAGAACACCGTGGATGATGGTTTTGAACCTCTTTTGGCCAGAAATGTGCCCAGAGTTCTAAACCTTGGACAGCTTTGCATCAAGACCTTTGGAGGCAGCTTTCACTTACCCACATACGTACGTGATTCACCATCTCCATGGGGGTCTTCCTTTCTCGATTATCAGGTCTGACTTTATTTACAGCTGAAATGTGATTCCCTTTTATGAAGATCGTTTTTTATTCCAGAAAAGACCTTGGGTATTATGTCCTGTTCTCATGGTCAGAAATCTGAATGCTTCGATATACTGTATTTTGCTTTTCTTTCATGGCCAAGTGAAAGAGAAAGACCACAGTTATACATAGTGTGTCAGTCTGGCTCACTCAGATTATGTTTGTGAAATTCCTTTTTCTATCGAGCTAATATTTACTCAGCACTGGTGTCCCAGGCACCACATGGTATCCCAGGGACCATACTACGCCCTTTCTATGGATGGTCTCTCTTAAGACTCAGAATAACCTTTTGTTTATAAACTGTCACCTAGGAGGGTCAAACAACTCAGCCTGGTTCATACTGCCATCAAAAAGCAAAGCTGAGCTTTGAACCCAGGCTGTCTTTGCAAACCCCTGAGCTTTCAAACCACTGCACATGCTGCCTCCTGACTTTGTTTTTTGTGCCTTTCTCTAGTCAGGAGGTTTTTCTCCATCTGCCCAGTTTATCTTCCGTAATTCTTGCTCTTGGGACAGATGATTTCCAAGGTCCCTTCAAGTATTGAGATTCCATGACTGATTAAAAATTGTAATGTATGCAGTTTGATTAATTTGCACTAATGCCTGAGTTCATTCACAATGTTAATTTCTTTACAAGGTTCCAACAGTTTTTTAACTTACAGATCTCCTTCTGATGTTAAAGGAATCATATGGCTTTTCCTATAATAATATTTAAGTCCCCAATTTTAAAATGTAAGGTTTAAAAACATATCTGAAAGGATTTTACCATGCATGCAACACACCAATTTTCCATATGGACCAAAATAGTCTTTTTAAGCCCCTGTTCTCTCAGTTGTCTTTCCCAAGTCTCACAGATGCAGCGCTAATTGCATGCAGCTTCAGGTCCTTTATAACATGAGGTAACAATTTCAGTGTCTTGGGCTTGAATGCTGCATTTGTTAGACATGCCAGGCCTGGAATTGGTGTCAGCTCATCAGGATTCTGAATCCACATGGAGAGCAACTCATCTGAACGTTGGGAAGCTTCCTGGAGAAACTCCTGTTGTGCTCCTTTCAGGTGTGGCGTGAGAGCCAGTGGTGTGACTGGTTCCTTAGCTAGGATGCCTCTTGGTCAGACTTGGCAGCACTGGGTGATGGCTCTCTGGGACCAGTGCGGGCATTTGAGTCTTTCTAGTCAAGCTATACTTGTTGAAGAATGATTCCAGAAGTGACGTTTATTCACAGACCTACTACTTGGGCACTTGGGCTAGCTCCAAGTGTCTGAGTGGCTCTTCACAACTGAAGGCAGACTGCACTTGGGACACATCTAAAATTCATTCTGACTGGATTGAGGAAACAAGGAGACCAAAAAGAAAAGAAATGTCAGGATTCTGCAATCACATCTGTAACTGAGGAGCCACGGGATGTAACTTTGGAGAATATCTTGACCTGATCTTGCTTTGCAGCTTGTCTGTAGTTCCAGTCTTTAGAGTCATGGAAGCCTGAGTTCCCACCAAGCTCTGCTCTTAATGGCTGTGTGATAATGAAGCTGTCACTTGGTCTTCCTGAGCCTCAGTTTCCTCATCTGTAAATTGGGATGATGTACCTCCCTCGTGGGTCTGTTGTGAGGACAACATGTGATGATCCTGCCAAAACTCTCTAGGCACTCTGTGCTTAGCTGTGTGGCCAGTGCACAGTCAGCAGCTACACAATGCTATTTTTACTGCCTTCTTTCCCTTCTTCCCCAACAGGACGCACTCCTCTAGAAAACTGAGGTTCATGCAAGCCTGCACTTTAAGAGCACTTATACAGATGTGCACAATGCAATGCATGTGTCTTGATGGGGCTTTGTTAAACTGAATTTTAAAATTGTATTTTATATATACTTAGGGAAGTACAGAAGGTACCCCAGAACAGGTTGTTTTATAAAGACAATAATTTCTGAATTATTTTCATTTCAGCTTTTTATATACTGTGTATTCACAAAATGAGAGACCTTTCCCCACTTACCCCACCCTCACAACTCCCCAGAAGAACAACAGCCATGAGCAGACAGTGCTTGCCTCCTGACCTGTGTTTCTCCTAAAGCTAGTTCATTTAAGGGCAGCAGTCAGGGGCTTGCTACTCTTTGTAGCCCTGTTTCTTTTCTTGTGATGAGAAGAAACAAGCCCAGACTAGCAGAGGGAAAGGAACTGTCCTCCGGGGAGCTGAGGAGTGAGGGTGGTCCTCACCTCGATCCAGCGATCAAATTCCCCAAGTAAATCCATGTAAAGCATGAGAACTGTGGCCAGCACTTGTTAAGCAAGGAATGTTAAAAATCATTGTCATTACTGCTACTATTATTGCTACAGGCTTGTTCCAAGACTCTGGGTTTTGGCTCAGCTTGTCTAAATGGCTCTTCACATCTTATGGAATCATGGGGTACATTTTGGAACCACTAGTTCCATAACCAAAGAAGGAGCAATCCAGCAACGTAGGCATTGATTCCGCAAGCCGTCTCAGAGCCTCTGTGTAGTCCTTACTTTCCCTAAATTGCCAAGACTAGCTGGCTCAAGTTAGGCCTTTCTAATTTACCTGGACTGTTGCTGTCTCCTGTGCACGGCTGCAGGGATGAGCACCTTGTTGTGTGTTCCTCCGCTGGGCTGACTGAAATGGTTTGCAGCTAGACTGCTACACCACACAGTCTGGCATTTAGTCCTCAGAAATCTGATTTAGAGGATGTATACATTGCATCACAATCTAGATTTCAGAGGAAAGCTTTGGATAGAATAACCCAGACCCAAGTCTGGGTAATTTAAAGCCTGGGTGAAATGGGGCAGAAAGAGCCCAGAATATACAGGTCTAAATCTTGGCTGGGGAGATGTGGAAGACTGGAGGCGCCAGACGGCTGGCCTCCCTCCAAGTGTTTACCATGCTGGTGCCATGGGGCTGGGGCTGGGCAGCCCATGTGCTCATTCTCTCCCTTCTCTCCTCCTCCTCCTCCCCCTCCATCTCTCCCCCTCCTCCTCATGTTTCCTATAGGCTAGAGAAAGTCAGGAACTACTGACCCACAGGGAAGGCAAGCGGAGATATGAGACAGAGGAATCAAATGCTGCTCTGGTGGAGGACGCTGTGGGTTCACAGTGGATGATTCCCTCTGCCTATGAGATAAAAGGGCTGGCTCTGTACTTTGAACCCCAGCCTCACCCACCTCTGTCTGGGTGTGGCCCTTACTCTCTGGAAGCCTTACTCAGGGGAGAGGACAGGAGAGTGTGAGGCTTGAATCTCCAGGAAATAGTCTGTGGGCAGCCATTGACTCCAAGTCAATGAGAACAAGGTGTGCTGTTTCCTCTGTGCTGTTTCTTCCCTGCCCCACTCTCCACCCCTTTATCCTGTGATGCCCAGGCTGCCTGCACTGCTCAGATACCACAGGCCTTGCCAGGGGCCTCCTGAGAGGTTTCCGAGGCTTGCAGCCGGTGGTCCCATTAGTCTGCACATCTTTGAGTCCCCCTCCCAGAGGAGAAAGCATATGCTGCTGGGACCGACTGCAGCTCCTCATGGATGCACCTGCCACCAGAAAATTGTTGTTCAGTCTGGGATTGCTTTCTCTTCCCGAAGCACAATCTCACATGCAGTCCTGAGCCCAGTCCAGCCTCTGGGACAGAAGATTTCGTGCTTTATAAACCAACAGCACTGCAGGTGCTGCACAAGGGAAGTGTCTCCCTTATGTCTTTCCCTCCCTGGATGCCTATCAAACTAGGAGTTACCTTAATAGGGTAAAAGGAGGGTGTGGCTGTTTCACTTCCTGTTGTCAGCAGCCAAGTGTGCCTGGGGACAGAGGGTGGGCAGGCACCGATTGTGTGTAGGGAGGCAGGTATTATACTGCCCTGGAACACACAGAGGGGGTGGCGGGTCCTCTGACTTCCCTGAAACCTCCCTGGGCAGGCTGCTGCAAGGCACCCAGATGTCAGTCGTCTTCCCACAACCTAATCATTCACAGCTGCTCCAGGGCCACACTTAGGATCTCTTTCCAGTGGTCCGCTTAGTCTGCCCCAGGGGCACGCAAAGGAGGGCCTTTCATCCAGGGATCTCACAAAGAGACTTCACATTTGGATTTTAAAAAATTTATCTCTGAAGATATGCTAATAAGACTGAAAGATGGAAATGATCATCAGCTTTAAACTTATGCCTGATTTTGGTACCAGGCCCATGAATTTTTAAAATTAATCCTGCTATTATCCTGTGAATAGGATGGTTATATTACCCTGTGCGTTTTTTTTTTTTTTTAAACTTACACGTGTTAAAGCCTTAATTTATTAAATGTAAACTTCTAAAATATAGGATATCACAATTTCTGAAACCCTCTTTGGGCATTTCTTCATTTTAATATACCTGAAACCTCAGAGAATGAATGTGTCCCTGGTCTTTGTCCTCCAAGCGGCCCACTGACCACTCCCCTCTTGATGGACTGTGGAGAGAAGCTGTTCCCTTTCCACATTGTCATTTCAACTTCAGAAAAATCTCAGGTGCCATTGCCTGTTTCATTACAGCAGCCAGCCTATAATGAAAGAGTCCTTCGAAGCTCAGGCATGCCCAGTTTGGCCCCTTTCTTCATTTTACACACAGTTTTCTCCTCCCACAGGAAGGCTTCTCTCTGCTGGGCCCAAAGCTACAGGCTCTCTACCATAGGGAAAATGACTGACTAATATTCTTGAGTTCTTTACCCTTAGGCAATGGGGCTCAACTGTGACTGCACATTGGAATCAAGTGGAGAGTTCCAAAAATCCAGTGCCTGGGTTCTACCCCCAGAGAACCTGATTTACTTGGCCTGGGGTGTGGCCTGGGCATTGGAATTTTTTAAAGCAGCCCACATGATTTTAATACGCTGCAAAGTTTCGGTACCCTAAGACCCTGGTTCTCAAACATTAGAATTCATCAGAATAATGTCCTTGTGGGGAGGGGCTTGTTAAAACATAGATTACTGGGCAGTTTCTGATTCAGATTTCTGGATGGTACCTGGCAATCTGCATTTCTAACAAGTTCCCAGGTGATGTGATGCTGCTGTTCTGGGGATCATGTATTTAGAACAGCTGTGCTAAAAGAAAGACAGCTAGAGAGGTGGGCTGGGAGGAGAAATGTGAGTGAATGCGTGAAAATGTAGTTATTTCTTGTTTTCAGCCTCTGCAGTTGGCTTCAGAGGCAGGGACACCCCTAAATTACAGCAGTTACAGAGTATATTGGTCACCAAAGCTGCCACTGTGCGGAGACCCAAGCTGGGATAGAGCTGAGCCCCAGCAGCTGGACCCTGGTTGATGGGGTAAGGCATGGTCTGAAACAGTCTGGGGCTACAGGTCAGCTCTGTCCAGTGAGAATATAATACAGGTCACAAGAGTGAGTCACTTATGTAACTTCATATAACCACACTGGAGAAACTAGAAACAGGTGAGATTAGGTTTAATAATCTATATTATTTAACTTAACCCTCCAAAATCTTATTTTAACAGTCATCAACATAAACAATGATTAATAAGATATTTGGCATTCCTTTTTCATGCTAAGTCTTTGGAATCATACATGTGTTTTACACTTACAGGACATCTCAGTTCACACCAGTCACATTTCAATGGCCGCATGTGGACAGTGACAGCCTGGATAGACCTAAGTACTGAGGCCGTCTGCCCCTGAAGTAGGACTGATCACAAAGGTCCTCACTTCTCCCAGCAGCACATGGCTCCTCCTTTCATGCCTCTCAGGGCTCCTGGAATCTGTTCTCAGCATCTGAGAATCCCTCTTGCATTCTTTACCATCAGTGCTCTGGACAGCACAAAAGGTTAACTGGGTTTAATCGGGTCTGCAGGGCTTGTTCCCTCATGTCTGTGCATCTGAGGTCAGAATCCAAGAGGTTTTCATAGCCACTCCCACTCTCTTTCCTGACTTCACTATCTATAGAGATGAGTTGAGCGCCGGGTTTTTGTTGGAGAAAAGTGGGTGTCTGAAATGGATTGAGGAAAAGAGTGAGGGGAAAGCTGTAGTTGGGCCGAACAGTAGAACGAGGATGGAGTTTCTTTTGAATGCTGCAAGCAAAAGTGACGCTGATACTTCTGGTGCCTACCCCTGCCAAAGGAGTCCAGAGCACTGTGAGGTTTGTGACAGGACCAGGGCAACAGTCATTGTGCTCTTCCAGCAGCATGCTGACCTGTCTCCATTTAAACTCATTAAACATATAAGTATTGAATGCCTACTGCGTTCTCAAGTATACTGATAAGGCAGTGAGTTACAATTATTGGAACTACACGTTTTGGAATCAGTCAAGTCTGAGTTCAAATCCCCACTTTTGTAATATGATCTTAAGCAAGTTATTTAATCTCTAAGCTGTGGTTGCTTCATTTGCAAAGTGTGGGTAATACCTACATAGTAAACTCCTGTGAAGATAAAGTGAAGTGATATATGGCCTTTCTTAGTACAGTGCCTGACGCACTCAGTGAAGGCATTCAATGAGTGGTAGTAGGCTGGGACTAGGTAGGTGAGCAAAGTGCCTAGGGTGCAAAATTTAGGGAGGCACCCACTCTCATGGTTGTGCAGGTGGCACTGTGTGGTGCTGTCAGCACCATCATCATTGTTGCAGTTGTGTAATTACGCTGTAGTAAGTGTCACAGGCATTCCTGAGCTACATAAGGCATGGCCTTTTCTCTCAAGGAGCATAGGGTCCCTGAGGGGAGAGAAGACATGTATACAAGCAAACCAAGACTGGCAGATGTGATGATTGCCTTGAGAGAGGGAGGAGACATCACTTCCACCAAGGGATTCAGAGACTACATCCTTGAAGAGTGGACAGGATATCTATAGGCATAGATTGGAAGGAATGACAATTTATAGAGGGAATGACTTAAAGCCGTGGAGGCAAAACACTGCTCAGGGAACATGGAATGGTTGCTATACTGGTGCACAGAGGCAGCTAAAAGGGAACGCTAACGGTCTGGTTGCAATCCAGTTGTATAGGGCTTTAAATACCAGGCTAAGGAGTTTAGACTGTATTTGGTTAAAAAAAAAAAAAAAAAAAAAAAAAAAAAAGCTAGGGAGAGTCATAGATAGCATCCCGGGAAAGAGGGACCAGAAAATGAGAATACCTTTTCCTTTTGAGATGCAGAGGGTTTTGAGAGTCAGAATTTATTGCCATTGCCCTATCAAACACAAGGCTTCATGCCTTGAGGCACATGAAACTTGTAAATTGTGTCATCCATTACCACCCCTTCATGTTCCTACTCCCCTAGAGTAACCCCTATTACTGTTGTCGTATATATCCTTTCAGACTTCCCTCTATACGTAGACAATATATAGATTCAAAATTTTTAACCAAAATGGGATCATGCTATATTTACTGTTCTGTCATTTACTTTTTTTAAGTGTCATAAAATATATATAACAAAACTTAGCATTTTAACCATCTTTAAGAGCATAGGTCAGTGGCATTAAGTACATTTCCAATGTTGTGCAACCATCACCACCATCCATCTCCACAACTTTTTTCATCTTCCCAAGCTGAAACCCTGTACCCATTACAGTGCCAATTCCACATTCTTCTCTCCCTCTAGACCATGACAGTCACCATTCACTTTCTGTTTCTATGGATTTCACTACTTTAAGTACCTCATATATGGAATCACACAGTATTTGTTTGTAACTGGCTTATTTTACTTAGCAGAACGTCTTCAAGGTTCATCCATGCTGTAGGATGTGTCAAAATTTCCTTTCTTTTCATGGTTGAATAATATTCCATTGTATGCATATATCACATTTTGTTTATCTATGTATCCATCATCAGAGCTGCTTCTGCCTTTTGGCAGTTGTCTGCTATTTACTTTTAAGTAATATATTGTGGACATCTTTCCATGTGAGTTCCTGTAGATCACCTCATTCTTCTTAATGGCTGACTAATAGTTTGTTGTATGACAGTGACTAGTGTAGAATCACAACACCAGCTAGTGGGACAGCTGGGATTTGAACTCAGTTTTTTTCTGGCTCCAAAAGCTGAGTGTTTTTCACCATTCCAGGAGACATGAGGGATGTGTACATTTTGAACTATCACATGGCTGGCATGGTGTTATGTAAGTATAAAATAATGTGCTACAATTTGATTAGGTTTTGAGGGGCTTCTGATAAATGAAGTGATGAGTGTGTATGAGGCCAGGTCTAGCTCTTATTTTGGAGTCCCTACTCTGTGCACTCCCACAACACAGTCATAACCAGCTTTTAGCTACTGCTGACCTGGCCACCTCTCAGGGTAACTCTGGAAGAGTATTGAATAATAGCATCCTTAGGAAAGAAAGGACCACGAGTTCATCTGGCTCAACCCTTTGTTTTAGGGAAGGAGAAAACTGGAGCCTGAGAGGTGAGCCCCAAGGCTACCTGTGAGTTTCCCTCTGCCTCCATTGAGAGGGTGTGGCTGCTAAGTCCTATCAGAAGATGTCCCACACTGTTTTCATTCCAATTTTACTGACTCATAGTTACTCTATTTATGCTGGAAACTCATTTCACCAAGTGCATTGTTTTTATTGTTTATTTCTCTTGTATACATGTATCCTTCCAGCAGCCTGCCCGGGTTTATTTTAAAAAATTTATGTTTTCTGATCACTTCTACTTCCTTCTCTTCCTCCCAGGAATGGAAAATCAGTCTGAGTGTCATTAAGAGCATATTACCTGAAGAAGATTGCTGATGACAGTGGATTTGTCACCCAACTCAGTGTCTTTTCCTGAGCAATCGGAATTTCTTCCATGGGGAATGAAACCTAGTGTTTCCCTGCCTGAATCCAGGCCTTTCACTGGCCTACCAAGTTTTCATTCCATTGTCTCACTGTCACTGGCTGATCTCATCTCTACGTTGATTAATTAGTTTCAAGGCCCTTCATACTGACCTAATAAAATTGGCTTGTTGAATTTGTGTCAGGAATTTTCTGAGAATGTTTCATTTAGACTCGGATAAGGTACTTTTTTTTTTTAATGTCCTGCTGGAGACATCCCTTAGGAGGGAGAGCTTGTCCTTCCTGCCATCTCTTGAATTACACAGAGCAAACGCCGAAAGGATGGCGGGATTTCCTGCTGCTAGGGTCAAATGCTTCCACAACAAGCAGATCTGCCTTGCATGGGCAGTTTTTTATGTCCTCTCACCAGAAACACATGAGAATGCCATCTTTCCACCTCTGGAGGTTGTCTGAGCTGCTGGTAAGCATCAAAACATAGCCATCCAGGGCCAGGACAGAGCCATGGCCACCTCACTAGCTCCAGTCTCATGCCACTTGATTTATAAATGCCTTTTTTTTAATTGGCTGTCATCCTCTTAGGAGAGGTTGGAGTAAAAGTCTCAAAGTTGAGTGTTTGCTCTTCTGTCACAAAGAGAAATGGATGGGAAGAACAATACAAATGGCCTAAAGGCGAGCAGGGGACTCTGCAGAGCCGAGCCCCATCCAGGCCTGATTCAGGCACTCAGTAAGCCTGAATGGGGCGCGGTTACCCACTGGCTGGGCTGAGAATTCTCATAACTATGTACCCAGTCAGCAACTGCCAGGATGCAGGGAGCTTGTTTAGTTAACACTATGAGACCACTGGATCCAACTAATCTCTATTTGCACGTCTCCCCTAAGATAACTTTCATAAAAATGTGTAAACATGCTCTGAGAGTCTTCTGAAAGTTCCCTCAAAGCCCCCTGACCGCCTGCCCCCTAGCTGGGGCTGTGGAGGCAGTGGCTGAGACACCCCCCTCCGTGGGAGGCTCCTCATACATCTCTGTCAGGAAAGGCAAGAGCTGCAGCCAGAAATGAGCTCCCCCCACAAAGCAGCCTCCCTGCGTGCTGCTGTGCAAGCTGCAGCATTTGGCTGATTCATTTGTCTTCATTAATGTTGCTTATAGTGGAGGTCTTTGTCACATATATGATTATGTGAGATTCGATTCTCTCGAATGTGTAAACACAGAGCTCTAGTGTGAGGCTCCAAGGAGGCGAAGCAGCTTTTCTGCTCTTGTGGGGATGGCTTATGTGATCAACCCCTAGGGATGGGGCCACACTGTCAGGGACTGGTTCTTGCAGTGATAAGGGAAGAGCTGCCTGGCTCTTACACCCCAGGCTTCAGGGCTTGCCTCTCCCTCCAGTCCCCTCACAGAGTATATCCTCCCCCATGCCTCCCTCCTGTCCATGCCACATGCCCCAGGCTCCCTGAACATTACCACCTTAATGTCTTCTCACTTCATTTCTTCCTGTCTCCCCCTCCAGGGTCCCACCTTCATCTCAGGTCGTCATCATCCCATGGCTGGATTCCTGCAACAGCTTCTTAATCACACTCCCTCTCTCCAGTCTTGTTTCCTCCTAACCTGTTCAACACCCTGCTGATATCTTCATCTCTATCATGCATAGCAGTTTGGGTCATTCCCCTTCTCTAGGAAAAGGTCAAACTGTTTAATAGAATGGTCTAGGAGGCTCTTCAGGACTAGGCCCCCAGAACCATTTCAAGCATCAGACCACCAATGTGCTCGTTCTCCTACCTCTCTCTTCCTCCCTGTTTTGGGGTTATACTTTGTCACAGGGTTCCAAAACAATTCTAATTCGTGCCTAATATCTTAGGGCTTTTAGATAAAGCAATTTTTAAGATTTTGAATTTACCCATGCCACGATTTCTCAGATTAAAATGAGAACTTGGGAAGCTGGACCAAGTGAAATGTCCATGTCACTCCTTTACTAGGCATCATTCTGCAGGTTTCTTTTTGAGCTGTCATACTCAGACCACTTTAGTGAAGGAAAAGAAGTCATTACCAGAGGAAAGAAAGAAGGGGCACTTATTAAAGGATGTGCATGTGTGGATGGATCCCAGAGAAGTCTGGCTTCAGGAAGGGCGAAACCAAGACAATACTAGGGCCCGGCTGCACCCCGCCCTCTTGGCCACTTTGCCTCTTTCTGTCCTCCTTGCTTTCTTGTGACCAGCATCCTCTGTTTACTTATCTTGTATACAACCCAGAATAACAGCCACATGCCAGGGTCTACATGAACTTCTAAATTAGCACCCACCACCCACTATAGCTTTTTATTGTCTAAGAATGTAATGGTGCTGAGTCTTCTCTCTGTGGATTGGTTGTCCTTGGCTCAGAACTCCTTCCCACTCTCTTCCCCCATAGCTTGGACCCAAGCTGGGGGCTACAAGGGTCCCCTGCTTTCTTATTAGGCTGGGAGTGGGGCAGCTTCTCAGTGGGAGACTACAGTGGTTTGCCAGGGCTGTTGTAATGAAATACCACACACTAGGTGGCTTGAACAGCAGAAACGCATTGTCTCAGTGCTGGAGATTAGAAGTCCAAAATCAAGGTGTCAGCAGGAATGTAGTCTTTCTGTTTTGTAAGATTTGTAGGGAAAGATCATTTATACCAAGGATTGGTCTATAGCCCTGAAAGCAAATGTGAACGTGGTCAATAATAATTATACTGAGCAAATCATACTGTACACTACTGTCGTGCGTTGTCAAAACATTTTCACATACATTATTTTATTTGATCCTAACAATAACTGTGTGAAGTAGGAAAAGTAGATTTTTGCTGTATTCCCTCTTTATGCCTCCATTTCTTCATCTGTGAAAAGAGGATAGTAACGATATCTACTCAGAGGATTGTTGCATGAGTCAAACGCATTAATACTGTAAAGCACTGGCACCCACAGCCACCACAGAGCTGGGGCTGGCCCTCACAGCTCAGGGGTGGGAAGATCAAATGCAAAGCCAGAAGGGAGATACTTCTCCATTCCTGTCCCCTAGTCCTGTCTTAATATCCTAAAGTTAGTTGGCTAAAAGGTCATTTAATGGTATTTCTTTAAACTGTGTTTTCACTTATTTTATTTCCCGTCAAAGCTATAGTCATACCTTGTCTTATTATCCTTTACTTTATTGCCCTTCACAGATACTGCTCGCTTTCTCTCTCTCCTTTCTTTCTTTCCCTTCCTTCCTTCCTTCCTTTCTCTCTCTCTCTTTCTCTTTTCTTTCTTTCCTTTTTTCTTTCTTTCTCTTCTCTCTTTCTCTCTCTCTTCTTTCTTTTCTTTCTTTTTCTTCTTTCCTTCTCTTCTCTCTCTCTCTCTCTTTCTAACAATTGAAGATTTGTGGCAACCCTGCATTGAGCAAGTCTATTTGTGCCGTTTTTCCAACAGCATGTGCTTACCTGGTGTCTCTGTGTTACATTTTGATATTCTTGCAGTATTTTGAACTTTTTCATTATTATTATATATATTTCAGTGATCAGTAATCTTTGATGCTACTATTGTCATTGTTTTATGGCACTGTGAATTGCATCCATATAAGATGGTGAATTAGTTGAGAAATGTGCATGTTCTGACTGCTCTACCCATCAGCCATTCCCCCAACTCTCTCCTTTCCCTCAGGCCTCCCTATACCCTGAGACACAACAATATTGAAATTAGGCCAGTGAATAACCCTACAGTGGCCTCTAAATGTGCAAGTGAAAGGAAGAGTTGCATGTTCTCACTTTAAATCAAAAGCTAGAAATAATTAAGCTTATGAGGAAGGTATGTCGAAAGCCCAGAAAGACCAAAAGCTAGGCCTCTTGTGCCAACCAGCTAGCCAAGTTGTAAATATAAAGGAAAAGCTCTTGAAGGAAATTAAACATGAATACATGAATGATAAGAAAGCAAAGCACCCTTATTGCTGATATGGAAAAAGTTTTAGTTGTCTAGATAGAAGATTAAACCAGCCACAACATTCTCTTAACCCAAAGCCTAATCCAGAACAAGACCCTAACTCTCTTCAATTCTATGAAGACTGAGAGAGAGGAAGAAGCTGTAGAAAAGTTGGAAACTAACAAAGGTTGGCTTACGAGGTTTAAGGAAAGAAGCCATCTTCATAACATAAAAGTGCAAGGTGAAGCAGCAAGTGCTGATGGAGAAGCTGCAGCAAGTTCTCCAGAAGATCTAACTAAGATCATTGATGAAGGTGGCTACACCAAACAGATTTTCAATGTAGATGAAACAGCCATCTATTGAAACAAGATGGCATCTAGGATATTCATAGCTAGAGGAAGTAACGGCAGATGTGGAGCCTGAAGATGGGACTGAATTGCTACAAACTTGGAAAGGTAAGAGTGGCTTCTTTTTGTTTTAGATGGAGTCTCACTCTGTCACCCAGACTGGAATGCAGTGGCGCAATCTCTGCTCACTAACTTCTGCCTCCTGGGTTCAAGCAATTCCCCTGCCTCAGCCTCCTGAGTAGCTGGGACTGCAGGTGTGCACCACCACCCTGACTCATTTTTGTATTTTTCGTAGAAACAGGGTTTTACCATGTTGGTCAGGCTGGTCTCTAACTCCTGACCTCAGGTGATGTGCCCACCTCGGCCTCCTAAAGTGCTGGGATTACAGGTGTGAGCTACCACGCCTAGCCAAGAGTGGCTTCTTAAGGATGAGCAATGAAAGTGGTTTCTGGAGATGGAACCTACTCCTGGTGAAGATGCTGTGATCATTGTTGAAATGACAACAAAGTATTTAGAATATTACATAAACCTATTTGATAAAGCAGTGACAAGGTTTGAGAGGATTTACTCCAATTTTGAAAGAAGTTCTATTGTGAGTAAATGCTGTCAAACAGCATCACATACTACAGAGAAATCTCTCCTGAAAGGAAGAGTCAATTGATGTGGCAAACTTCATCATTGTCTTATTTTAAGAAATTTCCACAGCCATCCCATCCTTTAGTAACCACCACCCTGGTGAGTCGGCAGCCATCAACATAGAGGCAAGACTTTCCATCAGCAAAACGATTATGGTTCACTGAAGGCTCAGACGATTGTTAACATGTTTTAGCAATAAGGTATTTTTAAATTTAAGGTATGTACATTTTTTAGACATAATGCTATGACACTGAATAGACTACATTATAGTATAAAGATAACTTTTGTATGCACTGGGAAACCAAAAAATTTGCTTTTTTGCAATATTTGCTTTACTGTGGTTATCTGGAACCAAACCCACAATGTCTCTGAGGTATGCCTGTATTTGTTTTTTACCAAAATTAGGAAAGTATAAAGAATATATATTTTAGAATAAAATAATATGCAACTCTTCAGTTATGCCTGTATCTGAAGGGCATGCAATGCAGACCTTTAGCAGAGAGAGGGAAAAACACACACCCACATGTGAGTGTGTGCACACACAGCTTCTTCTTAGAAGACACAAGGGATCTGGAAGATGGTACAAAATGTTTCTTTAGTTGTCCAACAAGGCTCCTTTCAGTCCATGTGTCAAGCCCTTCGCTCTCATTTTCCTTCTACGTATCCTGTCCTGCCACCTCTTGGAGATTATTTTCTTTTCCCTCCCTGCAACCTCTTAGCTCCATTCTAGAGTGTCTTGTTCTTCAGAGGCTGCCTCTGAGAAAATGAATCATGTGAAAGTGATTTATTAGGAAGCATTTCTAGGAAAATTTGGTGGTGGAGTGGGATCGGGAGGGGAAGTGTAGAGAGGTATCAAGCAAAGTCCCACAGAGGCACTCTTGGAGACAGAGAAGATCACACATCAGAGTCATCATCATTGGGAAGGGGTGAACAAAGAACTGAAGTCATTTACACCCCTGCAACCAACAGTCATTTGTTGTTTAGGCAAGACTCCTGTCTTCCTCCCCCAGATAGAAATTCCCAGATACTTCAGCTCTCTGTGCAGGCCTGAAGGTGATCCTTTAACAGGAGAACAGGGGCTGCCTGCTGGGAGGGAAAGCACAGCCAAAGCTGGTATGAGAGGGGAAGGGGATCTGCTCCACTGGCTGTGTGATGAATCCCGAAGATTCTAGTTCTTGATGCTGCCCGGTAAGGGATGTCATAAAGTCTGTCCCGCGCAAGGTTGAGGGAGTGTTTAGATTCTTAGACTGGAGAATCTACAAAACAAACATGCCTTTCTACTACTCATGTATGTGTGCTGTTTCTCCTGGCAAATTCTTTGATGTGTTTTGGGCTAAACAGGGTCTGTTTTTTAATTTGTCTTAGAAAACTCAGAGGAGGGAAATGACAAAAGTGATGAGGAGAGAAAGCCCCACCAGTCCACAAACATAAGCATATTTTAGTTCCACCTTCTCAATTATTACGTAAAATCAAGGATCGATGAGCCTAATTTTCATGCCGATTAAAAACATGTCTCTGGTCCGTGAGCTGATAGTCTCTGCCCTGCTTGGAGCGGTTCCTGATTCAGCTTCCAGTGCCTACCCCTCACCGTGTCCTAAGATTCTCCCCCCACATCTTGGTTTTTCTTTCACCCTCTCATTGTTTCCTCTCTGTCCACAATTGGTCTTAATTTCCTTATTTCCTTGTTTTTTTCTTCTTTGAAAGACATGGGTTGAATAATCAGGAAGAGATGCTGAGAGAGGAGACTCAAACACCAAGTCTGGATCATTTTGGAAACCAGGGTTTTATGTGAGGCAACAAGAGACATGGTGAGGTAACATTCAATGGCAGGAATTTTAAAATATGCAAATGAATGGAAGCAGGGGTCCCCAAGCCCAAGGCCATGGGACCAGTTCCTGCCCAGCCGGAGGTGAGTGGCAGATGAGGGAGCATTCCTGCCTGAGCTTTGCCTCCTGTCAGATCAGTGGTGGCATTAGACTCTTACAGGAGCACGAACCCTGTTGTGAGCTGTGCATGTGAGGAAGCTGGGTTGTGTTCTTCTTATGAGAATCTAATACCTGATGATCTGAGGTGAAACAGGTTCATCCCCAAACCATTCCCCACTGCCCCCACTCCCTGTCTGTGGAAAATGTCTTCCAGTCCCCGGTGCCAAATGGTTGGGGCCCACTGAATGAAAGGGAATGGGGAGGTACGGAAAGAGCCTGCTGTTCAGGCCCAGCATGTCAGGGTGATTTCTGAAGAAAAGACATTATCCCTAAAGAGGAATATGGGGTTTTGGCCTCCAGAAGCCAGAGTGGTGGAGGGGGAAGTGCATGGCAGAGAGGAGGCTGCTGGCAGCCAGCACCTGTGGCAGGGAATTGGGCCACTCACCTTTGGTGCCCCTTGGCAGAAAGGCAAGGTACTTCCTAATGGGGACTGATGAAGACGGAACTCAGAGAGATAATGAACTGAAACAGGATTCTTCTCTGAACTGAAAGTCAGGGCTGGCGATAATGAATGCAGTTGTCTCTGCTGAGCCCAGAAGCTCCACTATGCATGGGACTTTGTGAAATGAGGCCTTCCTTGTAGAACAACAGATTGTAAGGAGAGGAATCTATGTTTAAATTGCTGTTACACTGAGCTAAGAAAAGTCAAGCAATAGCCTTCCAACTCAACAGATTAATCCTGCAAGCTAGGTGCTTGGAAAACTCTAAGAGGCTTGAAGGCTTCTCAAATCTGGCAACCTCTGAAAGGGAACAGGTGCAAAATTCCTTCTGTCGTGAAGGAGATTAAGCATCTCAAGGGCAACTGACAACTTCAAGGTTGTTTTTCTGAATGAAGGGACATCCTTAAATTGGAAGCTTGTAAGATTATGGGGCAAACAAAAGGAGACAGAATTTCAGCCTTAAGCACTTCAGTGAGAATCTAGAGAGATGTTTTCTGGTCTGGGGTGGTATCAACAAAATATCCCAGACTTTGAGGCACATTAAAAAAGGGACTGGAGGAATGTTGATCTTTTTTTTTTTTTGAGACGGTGTCTTGTTATGTTGCCCAGAATGGAGTGCAGTAGCAGGATCACGGCTCACTGTAGCCTCCCCCTCCCAGGTTCAAGCGATTCTTCCACCTCAGCCTCCTGAGTAGCTGGGATTACAGTTATTCACCACCATGCCCAGCTAATTTTTGTATTTTTAGTAGAGACGGGTTTTCACCATGTTGGCCAAACTGGTCTTGAACTCTTGACCTCAGGTGATCCACCCACCTTGGCCTCCCAAAGTGCTGGGATTACACGTGTGAGCCACCGCACCCAGCCAGGAATGTTTATCTTTTGACAACGTCAGATAACAAATCTATGATCCTGGACTCCCAGCATAACTCCCAACATCACTAACATTTCTACTCTGCAAAGCAGGAGAAGTGTGGTCTGTACTGGAGAGATTTGATTTACAGAAAGGATATTTCATTGATTTTTAAAATTGATATTTATCTGTATATATATATATTTTTTTTTCTTTTTGATAGTCTCGCTCTGTCGCCCAGGCTGGAGTGCCATGGCACAATCTTGGCTCACTGCAACCTTCCCCTCCCAGGTTCAAGTGATTCTCTTTCTCAGCCTCCCAAGTAGCTGGGAGTATAGGCATGCGCCACCATGCCCAGCTAATTTTTGTCTTTTTTTTGTAGAGACAGGGTTTTGCCGTGTTGGCCAGGCTGGTCACGAACTCCTGGCTTAGTGTGACCTCCCAGAGTGCTGGGATTACGGGTGTGAGCCACTGCTCCCAGCCTGTGTAGCATGTGATATTTGCATTGTCATTCACTAAATTTCTAACTCCTGCCTTGCATGAATGCCGATAATATGTACGGTTTGTGCTTTAGAAAATTTTGTGTACGTTGAACTTTTTTAAGTCAATCATAATTTTAATGACTAAAGGGTAGTAGTAACACCATACATTTATAAATTACTTCTAAAATTTACAAAACATTATAGTATATAGAATCTCAGTTTTCATAATGTCTTTGTGAGGAGATATTGTCATCTCTATTTACCAAACGAGGAAACTAAGACTCACAGGGATTGAGTGATGTGCTCAGCCAGCTGCTGCTTCCTGGCTTGTATTTAGAAATCAGTTCTCCTGACTGTAAATCTTAATTTTTGTTTATTCTGTACTCATTAGTTAAATTAATTCCTTCATAGAGTAAATGGTCATTCTGCCAAGTTAATTTTTCTATTGTATATATGTGTATGTAATGTCAACAGGTATTTATTTTTATTTACCAAGTTGTTGTAAGGTGGCATACACCCATAATGTACCCCATAATGGGTCAATATTCGATGTCAACTAAGACTAAAATAAGAATTATCATCCTCACTGTTGTGGGTAAAAAAAAAAAAAAAAGAAAGAATCGTGAGGTTAAGTGGATTTCCTAAATGCCTGGTGAAATGTTGGTATCAGCACTGGGTATTTTAAGCCTCCTGGTTAGCCCATAAAGCACCCCTAGATTTTCATGTCTTGCTTTGATAGGCTGGTTATCATAATGCCCATAAGAACTGCTCCTGTAGAGTTATAACTTATAACTTGTTTGAGCTTACACAAGAGTCAGGGACAGATCCAGGTCCCTGACACAGTTTGGCAGACCAATTTTCAGAAAAAGAATACAAAACTCATGAGGAATCTGAAGGTTAAACTTCCTTAGCTTCACGGTAAATCCACTTCTGCCAAAACCTGGCAGGACTCTCCAGCAGCCCTCTTTCTAGCAATCACCACACACCACATCCCAGAGTCACACTGTCCCAGTGGGCAGGAATGAATTGACTTTTGTTTCCCTTCATCAATGGGGACACGCCCTGAAGAGGTGGGGTGAAGCCCCAATTGAGGGCAAAGATGTAGAGAGCAGCTAGCCATTTGAAATGCATTCAAGTCTCTAAGATCAGATAAATTCGCTTTCCAGAGAACCAAAACAATCTAAAGATATGACTGAGGAATTGTTTTTAACAGTCTTTGAACAGGTTGCCAAGGAATCAATATCTACAGATCAGAGATGAAATTGTTACCTCACATTTCAAAGGTAGATTCTGGAAATTACAGGCTGATAATCTTCACATTAGCTACCAGCAAATTTCTAGAACAGATTATCAAATAGTTTGTTAAAATATGTGAAAAAGGGAAACATGATTATTACGTTCTAATATGCATTCACCAAAAGTAAATGATCACAGGTTAACTTCATTTTTACTTTTTATTGAAATTTTGTGTGTGTTTGTTTGCATTGCTATAAAGGAATGCCTGAGGTTGGGTAATTTATTTAAAAAAAAAAGAGGTTTATTATGGATCATGCTTCTGCAAACTGTACAAGAAGTGTGTTGCTGGCATATGCTTCTGGTGAGACCTCAGGAAGCTTCCAATCATGTCAGAAGGTGAAGAGAAGCCAGCATGTCACATGGTGAGAGAGGGAGCAAGGAGTAGGGGAAGGTGCCATACTCTTTTCTTGAGATGGAGTCTCACTCTGTCACCCAGGCTGGAGTGTAGTGTCATGATGTCGACTCACTGCACCCTCTGCCTCTTGGGTTCAAGCAATTCTCCTGCCTCAGCCTTCTGAGTAGCTGAGACTACAGGCGTGTGCCACCATGCCACCATGCCCAGCTAATTTTTGTATTTTTTAGTAGAGAGGGGGTTTCACCATGTTGGCTGGGCTGGTCTTGAACTCCTGACCTCAAGTGATCTAGCCACCTCGGTCTCCCAAAGTGCTGGGATTACAGGCGTGAGCCACTGTGCCCAGCCACTTACTCTTTTTTTTTTTTTTTTTTTTTGAGATGAAGTCTCGCTCTGTTGTCCAGGCTGGAGTGCAGTGGCGTGATCTTGGCTCACTGCAACCTCTGCCTCCCTGGTTCAAGCGATTCTTCTGCCTCAGCCTCCCAAGTACCTGGGACTACAGGCACTTGTCACCATGCCTGGCTAATTTTTTGTATTTTTAGCTTACTCTTTTAAACAACCGGATGGCATGTGAAGTTGTAGAGTGAGACTCACTCTTTACTGTGTGGAGGGCACAAAGCCATTCATGAGGGATCTGTCCCCATGACATAAGCACCTCCCACTAGGCCCCACCTCCAACTGAGGTCACATTTCAACATGAGATTTGGAGGGGACACACATCCAAACCATATTAAATATTACACCCAAAGATCAGGGGGGTACATTCAGGTTAAAGGAGGCTATTGGACAGAATATTTTATGATATGTTTACAGATAAGTCGGAGAAATGTATATTGAATTATGGCATAGTTAAGTAGATTGGTTTGGCGGACTGATAGAGTGAGGTGGATTAGTGCTGAAATAGAAAGAAGAATTGCTCATTTCTTTTCAGCATTTGTCAGGGACAATGGAGATACAAGATGAATAAGACAGGGCTCCTGCCTTCAGGAGTTCAGCAGAGAAAAAATATATATAAACAACTAGTTCTGATGATCATGGAGACAGCTGCACCAGGGATATGTGAGGAATATGAGATGACAGAGGAGAGCCACTGGGTGAGGGGTGGGAGACCTGTATGGCAATTAGTGATGTCCGACTTTCGCAGACTCGCTTATCAAGCAGTGAGGATTTCAAGTAGAGTGGAGATTACTGTCTGTCAGGGAAGAATATTGAACCAGATGGACCTCTCAAATGCTTAGGCCTGAATTTGCTCATGGTTAAGCCACAACAGCTGGTCTCAGCATACCCACGCCTGCTCAGAGCTCTGAGCATAGGAATCCACAACCAGATTGGTGGAACCGAATGGTAGATAATGGAGTCTGCTTGGAGAGTACAACCACATCAAGATTAGAGAGGGACTGAAAGCTTGTTAGCTTGTTCAGATTATTGGGATCCTCATAAAAGGGAATATATTTGGCTACTGAAAAAATTACAAACTAAAGGGTTCCAGGAATTAAGGGGAACTTCCAGTATGGCAAATGAAAGCTGACAAAATGGGCAGGAGGCACCCCATTCAGAGGGATTATATTTATGTCTGAAGAGTGCTAAAATTCTCCATACTCTCCTCATTTCAAGGCTTTTTCAAGCCATTGAAAAGACTGATTCTGCCTTTCTAAAGAACAATGTGAGTTATTTAGCATTTATAAGAAATATTTCTGGCCGGGTGCGGTGGCTCAAGCCTGTAATCCCAGCACTTTGGGAGGCCGAGACGGGCGGATCATGAGGTCAGGAGATCGAGACCATCCTGGCTAACACAGTGAAACCCCGTCTGTACTAAAAAAATACAAAAAACTAGCCGTGGTGGTGGGCGCCTGTAGTACCCAGGCTACTCGGTCAGAGGCTGAGACGAGAATGGCGTGAACCCCGGGAGGCGGAGCTTGCAGTGATCTTAGAGATCAATGCCACTGCACTCAGTCGCGGGTCAACAGAGCTGTAGACTCTTGTTCAAAAACATCTCAAAAAAAAAAAAAAAAGAAATATTTCTGTAATGCCACCTCAGGGTTTGAAAATAACCAGGATGAGGCACATGTTAAATCTGAAAATCCTAATAATGTCAACCTTGTTTCCTGTACAAAGCATGGTTTAAAATAAAATATTAAGTTGTTGAGTCATTTAAGTACCTGGAAACAATTCACATTGGACTGGGAAGAATGTATTAGGAAAACACATTTCAATCCCTCAACATAGGAGCCTGTATCTTACTGTGCACGGTGGTCACCAGCAGAGTTCTATGAGTCTATCACCTGCAAGTGGCATGGCCTAAATTCTGACTAGGAATCTTTTCCCCACCCCAAATTCACTGTAACAAGATAGTCACACATCTTCAAAATTCTTTATAAATGGATATCCCTAAGGGCTCACCCTTTCTCAGATTGGCACCCTCCTCTGAGGACAAAAACTGGGCATGTGGTGTGAACGAAGCCCTTTTCATGAGGCCAGTTCCTAATTACGCACAGGCTTTCTCCAGTGTTCTCAGCCTCAAAGCCCAGCAAGCACAATTAACTCATGTTGCAGGGCTCTGGATAATGCTGGTCATTTAATGTGGTTGAATATCACAGCCAGGGCCTTCCTGTTTCCAAACCAGTCAATAGAATTGTGGGCCCTTGAGTGTGTTTCACAGCCTTTTGCCATCCCCATGGAAAACAAAGACGAGTTTGATGTGTGTGCCCTGAATACTTAGCATACGATGCTGAAGTCTAGCCGTTTACTCTGCACGGGAATGGAAGGTTGTGGTATTTAGACAAATTAGGGTAGAGCTCAGTTTGCTAGGCAGCACCATGCCTCTGTATTCACAGGTCTCAACGTGACTAGAAGGATCTTTAGTCACAAGATATTATCTGTTCTCCTGCATAAACACACAGGCATCATACTTCAGTTCCTTCAGAAACTTAAAAATATTTGTTGAAATTAACCATCCATTTTTGTACCCTGGCATTTCATGTTTTATTTGTAAAACCACTTGTGTTCTTTAAAATTTAATGGAACAATATTAAATAAATAATCCAGAAGCAGCATAATAAAACACCAGTACATCCAGACTGTGACTCCATGCTTTGAGAAATGGGTGATGTATAAATCTTGTCTTCTTTCTATTGAAGGAACAAACTGCCCTGCTAATCTGCACATGTGAACACCCAGCTGGGATAGGCCTTAGCCCCTTGGCTCTCAGTAACAGAAGGGAATACTGATTTGTACATAGGCAGCCTCTTCATTTTATCCATAATAGCTTGGCAGTCAGATTATTCCTACGTTTTGGTTGAAAAAGAAATAGTATGAATAGCAATAGAGCATGTGGAACCAGTGGACGGGAGTGTACTGTGAGTGAGCATCCAATCCATTCCTCTCTCCTCCCTCTTCCTCCCTACCCTCCATTTGTAAGCAACATGATCTCAAACATCATAGGCAGGCAGGAATGAAAACTTACAGAGATCTTACAAAAGATGCATCCTCACACTCTTACCCAGGTTATGTCTAGCAAGTACATGGCACTTCGTGGCATACACTTAGCTAATTCACCTCCCTCTGTCTCCATTCCAAGCTCCTACCCTTATTCCATTTAACTCATTTTCACTACTGACTTCTAGTTAAGTGTCTTTAAGTCAGCCTATATCCCTTGTGGAACAAGGTAGAGAATAGATGAATGGATGGATAGATAAATTGTTAGAGACAGATAATTACATGATCATTTACTATTTATGGCATAAAACTATTTTAAATAAATAGAGAGAAACCAAGGTGACATTCCTACCAAATGATCAAGCCACACTAAATCTTTCAGTTCTTTTCAGCTACTCTTCTCTCATTCTCCCTAGACTCCCTAACCAGCTAACTCATCAAAGTCTTATTTTAAGAAACACCAACTCTGAAAACCTTTCATTGTCTCCCAGGACTAGGTTAGTTGCCCTCATTATGTGCTCCCATGGCATGCTGTCCCCCACCACAGCATCCTCATGCCTGTCTGTACTGGAACTGCTCGTGTACATACCGGTGCTCAAAAGAAGGATGCTTCAAGAAGAAGGAGATGCCACAGATGGCTGTGCCCAGTTTTGTGGCAACTTCTGTATTCAGCACAGACATCCTCTGGACCATAGCTGCAGCCATGGGAGCTGCCCCACCATCAAAGCTGGGTGAGAAGAGACTCTCAGCTGTAATGATGCTGGCTTAGAACATGCAGTAACATAACTAGAACCTGAAGTCCAGGTGCTTAGCAGGGTACAGCAGACTGTACCAGTGGTTGCTGAGGAAGAATTGTTTTTTTAAATATACCAGCCTTTGACCGCCTACTCTACGGTTTCATGGTCCCGTTTTCACACTTTCTTCCAGTGGTGTTTCATTGTGGTCTTAACAACCTTGACATCAACACCTTACTTTAAAAGAGAAGGAGCCATTCTTCAAGTATGTGCTCAGGGAGACTAACCATTTCCTGGGCACCATCATTCCCAGCTAAGCTTTTGGTCTGGAGAACCTGGGGCCTCCTTGCCATGATTTATCATTCTGGTGTCATTCCCAGACAGCCTGCCTGCTCCCCCGGTTCAGCTTTTCATTCTCATTTCGAGACTGTTTGCTCAGCCTTTGCTATAGCTGTTGCAATTGTGTTTTGGATCTTACCTCCTGGCAAGCTGTAGGGCTTGGCTGAGGAAGCTGCCAGAGGCTGAGCCCAGCAGAGGGGCGCTCCCAGAGCTCATGAGGACGGGGAGGAGGTTGGGAAGGGACTCTGAAACACACTCGTGCTTTCTGAGTCGGGAAGAGGATTCATGAAGCAAACAGCTTAGACTGTCTTTTGGAGAAGTCCCAGTGACGAGGGTCACCAACGTGGTATGGCTTCCTGCCAGGCTCTCCTTAATTCTTCCTGCCCCCTCAGACTCTCATGGTGTTGCCACTTCCAACAAAATGATTGTAATTCTCTCCAAATTGTGCTTCATTTGAAGTGACCCCAAAAGCGGCCCTGAGGGCAGGGCGCAGCTGGTGGCTGGGCCTTCCGATTCTCAAGGCTCTGGCTCCATTTAGGGCCTTGGGAGTCGGAAGGGCCATCAGCCTGCTGAGTTCTGCCTCCACCCACTTCCCCTACCCCATTCCTGAGCCTGCGGGAAGCTGAGACAGCAGAGAGATCAAGAAGAGGAAAGGGCTTTGGCTTGGACATCTAGAAACCTAGGAGTCCAGAATTGTCTCTTACAGACTTCTCCTGTGTTGCCTACTTTATAGGAACAGAGCCACCAGCCTCCATCTTTGCCTAGGATGGATGGATTTAGCATTATTTGATTATGCTTGATATGTTAAGCTATTTACGTATACTGTTAATTCTCAGGATGACACTTAAGTAATAGTATCCCAAATTTACAGTTGCTCAGAAACTGTGATTTAAGTGATTTACAGTTGCTCAGAAAGTTAAAGTAAGCACCTAAGACTGCACAGCTAGTAATGCTAAAGCTGGAATTGAGTTCTTCTTATCTACAAACCCAGACTTTTTTTCTTTTGACTGGATCTCAGATCCAGCCCTAGGGCTCTTCCTTGAGTGTGGCTGAAATTGCCCTGAACACACCCAACAATCTGCATAGAAAGCTGGAGCCAACCTGATGATCTCAGCCAGCCCAATAGGCTCCTCCCAGGTCCCTTCCTTATCTTGCTTAGATGACCTGTCACTGGCCTTGTCCTTCCTACACCCTGGCTCAGCCACAGCTAATAGGTTACATTGAGTGTATCAACACCAACCAGCCAGTAGCAACCCCATGAAATACAACATTGACAAGGAGTCTAAGGTTCAGCCTCAGTTTGGCGGGAGAGAGTAGCCTAGACTTGATTAGCAGTGTCCTCACGGCCTTGGGAGAGAGACAGCCCACATGCTCGAAGGGAATTTGCTGTCTCTGCACCAGCAGTAAGCTTGTTTCCTTGGCCTTATGTCAAGCTTTCAGTGGTTTTTTTTTTTTTTTTTTTTTTTTTTTTTTTTTTTTTTTAATCTTTATTCAGCTCACACACTTTCCCTTTGGATGTGCAGTATCATTTTTCCCCTGATAAGAGTAGCATATTTAAAAGTACACATTTACATTTTATCATAATTATCCTCCTCAATATAGCAATTTTGGAGGAAGGGTACTCTTTATGCCACTGAGTTCTGTGGAAATCTTGGAAACAGGGCCTAGAAACATTTACTCACTAAGTCTTTATTGAGTGGCCATTATGTGCCAGGCACTTTTAGGCACTGGGGATACCAAAATGAAAATGACATTGACTCTCCTTGCAAGAAGCCCATGTTCTAGTTTGGAAAAACCACATGTTAACCACCAACTGTAGACATGACATGAAGCGTCACCACTTTCTCTAATGGAAGCCTCCATGATGTTCTTGGAACTGGAGAATGCTTCTTACCAACTTTCATTTTCTGAAGCGGCTAAGCTGTTGAAGGAAGAACTACTTCCTCCAGATTATTTTCCTATCAGTGATTTTTAGTTCCCTGTATCAAAGATCCCATAGTGCCTTTAAAATGCTCTCAGGCAAACACTGCCAAACTGGGCTAATAAATCTGACTGGGGTAGCAACAGGCTATTTGGCAACAATTCTCGGAACAATCCTGTTCACCCTGTTCAGCCTCCTCAGATTCTAGTGCTCAGTACTTGACTGCCACCATGGCTCCTGGACCACCTCTGCCCTGGGCTTGAGACCTTCAGGCTATGCCCCCTGTTCCCAGGTCTACTCACCCCCCGGGCTTCAGATTGGGAACTTCCTCCCAAAACAGCGCTTGGGGCTTTTTAACGTGAATTCCATGATTAATGCTGCTGCCGCCTCCTCAATGCTGCCTTCTGAGGCTAAGCTTGACATGCTGTTATTGACCTGGCATGCCCAAATTTCATGTCTGGTAAGAGCCATTGCACCAGAATGGGTCACCCATGCAGTTGCTAAATAGTGCCAGAGCGTGGGGAAATGCCTGAATTACTTTGGCGATGTCCAGGTATTTCACATTTGCTTTCATTGTGATTCTGGGCTGAATTTCAGTGCTCATCAACATGTTTGGCAATACAGAGACACAGCCTTGGCCTAGAGAAGGCTTAAGCCATCTGTTCTTTTAAGTGATAGAAAGGATGAGACAGAATTAGCTAGAACCAGGAAAATACAAGCAATGCTTTCTGAAGAGCATGACCCTGGTAGAAATTTTGCTTTGTGTGCTCATATAGAGATCCATAAAAATGTTGAATGTAATGGTCAGAAATCTATGGTCAGAGACAGAATGTAGGTTAATATTTACCAGAGTCTGGGGGAAGGGGAGGATGAGTACAGAGTTTTTTGAGGGGGTGAGGAAACTGTTCTAAAATTAGATAGTGGTAATGGCTGTACAACTCTGTGAATATACTAAAAACCACTGAATTGAACACTTTAAAAGGGTAAATTTTATGTTATGTGACGTGTATCTCAATAAAGTCATTGTTTTCAAAAAGAAATCTATGCTCTATAGCAAAAAAAAAAAAAAAAAAAAAACCCTAATTCGCATTTAACAAACACTTGTTCAGCATCTACTATGCACCAGGCTTTGTCTGAGGCATGAGAGGCATTCAGAAATAAGGCAAACCAGAAGTTTCTGAGTCAGAGATGCACTGAAATTCCTCCTTGCCCACATCTAAGGCTTACCTGGAATTGTGTCAGTTTAGAACCAGATGTGGGCCACAGTTACTGCCTTTGCACTTCCCAGCAGAGAGACACTGCCTATCTTTGGCAACCCTGAAGCCCTTGCATCTCCAGGGAGTCTTTCATTGATGAGCTGGCTTATCTCAGTGGTTACTTGATAATCACAGAAACAGCACTGGCTGCAATGAATCTTCTTGTGGGAATTATCCAAGCTTTTCTCTGGAGCTCTATAATGCAGAAATTCAGTAGAGAGAGCTCTAAAATAAGACGTCCTCCTGAGTGGATAGCACTCCTGCGAGGTGAAATTGCCTGGCAGTTTCAAGCTCCTTAGTCATTGGACCTAATTTTCATCCTCACCTTGAGGGGTTAAGTTCACTTGAGTAGCAGTCATGACTTGGACACAATGAGGCCCTACTTTCACTTCCTCTCTGGGAGACTGGATCTGCCTTTGCAGGGGCAATGTGTTATTTGCATGAAATTGTTTCAGCCATGGGACCTGACCACACCTCCATCATGACCAAAATTAAAAGAGCTTGGAAGAATCCTACCCTCCACAGGTTAACACTTTCTAGCTTCCGGAAATGTCCAACATCTGTTCTTCAACCTTCCCTCCAACCAGAGCAAGGCCAGGGCCCTGAATGACCCCACTAAATGTAACCCAGTTGTTCAACACCCACCTCTCTCCTGAGGAGGAAAAAAATCAATTGCAACCAGATGAGAATTTCCATATGCGCCAAATGAGCCCCCAGGCAGGAGAACAAAGAGACAGTGTTGAAAAGATGTCACCCAGTAGGGAGACAGCCAGGAGCCCACATCCTGGGGGCCCACTGGTGTAAACCGCTCTGAGATGTGTGTGTGTTCTCCAGGGAAGAAAAAGCTATACAGGCAAGCACAGTCCTAGTGTTGTATTTGGGAACTCCAGAAGTGAGGACAGGCCAGTGGAAGGACGGGAGTACTTAGGGCATCTAGAAAGCAGACACTTCCAATTTGGAAGCTATCTGATCGAGCTGGGTGGGGTCTCGTGATGCCTTCTATAAAGACTTGGGCTAAGTGGAGAAGTTTGCTTGGCTGAGGCAATACAAACAAGATAGTTCATTTTTATTTTGGATAAAGTGAAACTTCAGCTTTAAAAAAAAGCTGTTGTAACCAGAGCCCATCTCACAGATAAACACAGAAAAGCACTGTTGGCTGTAGCCATCCACCCTCAGGAATTGTGCCTTGGAAGTCACAGTAAGTGGCAGTTTGAAGGTCATGAACAGGTTCTGTCCAGCTGTCTAACAGGAGGAGAAAACAGGTGAGCAGAAGGGGAAGCGTTTAAAATAACAAGGGGGCTCTTTAAATGGAGCTATAAAACTGGGTGGCAAACCTAGTCCAAGGGTTAAAAACAAGCTTTTCTTCCAAAGTTTCTATGGCAACTAGATAACATCTACAGCAAGAGTGTAGTTAATGAAATATTTCTTCTAGACCAACATGTAGCAGTAAGTAATGAAAGCTGACTTTGTGCAAGCTCCAGTACAGGTTACATTTTTAGCTGCTGATTTTTTTTTTCCTGGCCAGAACTGGGAATGGAGTTTGGTGAGACTCCATTTACTATAGGCCCTGATTTCTCTTTCTCATAGCATAAAGTCTTTAAAGCTGGGGCAGAAACTCTGGTCTTGATCCAGATCACTCCGGATGGAGAGAAACCTTCTCCCTCCCTGTTTCCCCGCCCACAGAAACAGTTTGGATTCATTTGACATAACTTGCAGTGTTAATTTGGACATTTAGAATAAATGCTCAGGACTAACTAATTTTATCTGTACACAAAGAATAAACACAATCTGGTGAGGTTAGTGGGAGCTATTCATGTTGTACATGACTAAGAAGCAATGGGAACGCCTGATTTAGAGGCCTTAGAGATATTTAACTTAGCCAGTTACAAGCAGTGGGACTTGGGGCAAATTATTTAAGCTTTCGGTGTCTCAGTTTCCCATAAATGAGCCTGAGGATGGAACCCAACTGAAAGTTTATTTAAGGATTAAAGAGATTAAAATTTTAAAGGAGAATAAAATATGCCTAGCTCTGTCTGGTATAGAGTAGGTATTCAATAAATATGTGCTGAATCTGATTAAATTTCTTTGGCTACAAACTACTTTAGGGTTCCAGAGAAGTTTCACTGTATTTCTCACCACGAAGATTGAACTCCAAGTCTTTTCTGTTAAGATGGCTTATCAGAGAACAATTTCAAATTATCACATCATTCTACATGTGGAACATAAAATTAGAGAAATAATAAAAGTAGCAGTGCTTTTTGGCACTTATTTTGTGTCAGACAATATTCTAAGCACTTTATATGCATTTGCTTATAATCCTCATAAAACCATCTGAGGCAAGCAATATTATTATCACTGTTTAACACATAAGGAAATTAAGGCATAGAGAGGTGAAAACTCTGGATAAAGTCCTGGATTGTTTAAGTTACCACCACCACTATCACTGTCATTATCGGCACTAATATTTCAAGAGCCTGTCATGGTAGCTAAGCACGTTATGTGTATTATTTCATTTCATGCTCATAATTTGTATCACCATTTTACAGTTGAGGACAAGAAAGCTTGTTAAACTAAGTAATTAGCCCAAGATCAAAAAGCTAGTAAATGGTAGAGTCATGACTCAACATAAACAATTATGCCACAAATTCATAATATGAAATAAAGCCAGTTTTATTTTTTTTTCAGATCCTTATGCCTTTTATTTCTTTTCTTGCATTATTACACTGGTTACAATATCTATGTTCAGTGATGCCTGGAAATGATAAGAATGGACGTTCTTGCCTTGTTCCTGTTCTCTAGGGGAAAGCAGCATTTCACTACTCAGTATAATGTTTGTTGTAGGTTTTTACAATGTTGTTTATCACACTCAGGAAAGTTTCCTTCTAGTTCTTATTTGCTGAAAATTTTTACCACATAAGGATGCAGAATTTGTCAAGTGCTTTTGCTGTTTTATTGAGACAATGATATAGCTTTTCTCTTGTATTCTGTTAAAGAGATGAATTTCAGTGACTGATTTTCATACATTGCACCAACTTTAATTCTGGAATCAACCTACTTGACCTTGATGTATTATCTTTTCTCTATTGCTGCATTTGATGTGCTAACATTTAATTATGAATTTTTGTGTTTATATTCATGAGAGATGTTGGTCTGAAATTTTCTTTTCCTCTATATTTTTGTTGCATATTGGTTTCATGGTTTTCTGGTCTCATAAGAGGAGCTGGGAGTGTCAATCAGAGTTCCACCTACGGTTCAGAGAAAGAACCATAGGACATATGTATATATGTATAATATATGTATATCCGTGTGTGTGTGTGTGTGTGTGTGTAGCTAGGCAGGTGGACAGACAGAAAGATAGGTACACTATAAGGAATTGGTTTATCCAATTGTGAATATTGGCTAGTCAAGTCAAAAATTTGTAGGGGAGCCCATCAGGAAGGGCAGGCTGGAAACGCTCAGGCAGGAGCTGAAGCTTCAGTCCACTGGCAGAGTTTTTTTGTCCTCAGAGGAACCTCAGTTCTACTTTTAAGGTCTTTCGACTGATTAGGTTAGGCCCACCCAGGTTATTGAGGATGATCTCCTTTACTTAAAGGCAATTGGCTGTAGGTCTTAAATCTACAAAATATCTTCAGAGCAACACTTAGATTAGTGTTTGATTGAATAACTGGGAACTATTATTTAGTAGAGTTGACACATAAAACACCATCACAGTCTACCCCTTGTCAGCTTAGCACCCATAACGCCTTAAACCATACTCAGTTTCCAAATAAAGACAACAGCAAAGCCATACTTCCATCTAACGTTATACAACTATCCTATATATATGTATATATCTGATAATGCACAGATCTTTCCTCCAGTGAAGATGTGAAGGCGTTGGGTGATGTTCAGTCTTCTCCATGATATCCAATAACTTAAATACTATGGTGTAATGTTAACTATTACTAATACATGTTATATTAGATGATCTAGGGCTAAGACAGGGAAGAAAACAAAAATATTTAAAATATATATTAAATTAGATATATACATACACGTTTATTATGACAATATAAGAAAGAGATATAACAATTACAATCCTTGTTTCTACAAGTTATCACATAGTCATAGCTGTTATTTATAACCACCTTCTTCCATGACCATTTCTGTATTACTTTTACCTGTAGCAAGCACTTCAGCTGGTTGTAGTCTTTGCCTGGTGAAGTGATCCAAACTGTCATTCCTGAAGGAACTGGGACGTTAGTAGTCCCGCTTGAGTTGAGTTGTTGTGGTTTCCCACTGACTTCAATCTTAGGGAATGGTAGTTGTCTTAGCTGAGGCTGCTAAATCAAAATACCATAAACTGGGTAGCGTAAAGAGCAAAAATTTATTTCTCACATTTCTGGAGACTGAGAAGTCCAAGGTTAAGGGATTGGCTGATTTGGTTCCTGTTGAGGATCTTGCCCTGGTTTGCAGATAGACACCTTGCTGTCCCTTCGCATGGCACAGAGAGATGGATCATCTCTCTTGCTTCTCTTCTTATAAAGGCTCTAATCCCACTTATGAGCGCTCCCCCTTCATGACCTAATTACCTCCCAAACTGTCCACCTCCAAATACCACCACCTTGGGGATTATGAACATACGAATTTTAGGGGGATGCAAACATTCCATCTATAGCAGTGGTACTAAGAGACATCCCAAAGGATCTCCTTTATTCTAGACATACTGTTCCTTACCTCAATAGTGTAGTAGCAGTCCAATTTTTCCTTAATAGTCAGGACAAGTAACCCCAGTCAGTACAGTAATCTTCTTCTTTGCCTGTGGACTCAGAGTTATGAGGAGCCCAAAGTGGCCAGATAACAGTCATAACTTCCAGTTCAATTAAATCATTCTTGTGTTTCCTGGTGGAAACATTTCTACCTTTGAAAACAAGATTTCTAGAGCAGCAGACCATAGGGTCACAAGAATGGGAAGCAGAAGTCTTGCAAGTAGAGCTATAGAGGTAATAGTGACTGGTGCTATTTCCTTCCATTGATTCCTGGATCTATGAATTTTGACTGTGGGAGGAGCACCATACATTGCCTGCTGATTAAAAGCATATACAGCCTCCTGGAGGACATTACCACAGTCCTACAAGGTATTGCCACCTGACTGGCACCATAACTGAGTTTTCAAGAGGCAATTCTGCCATTCTATCAAGCCATGTGCTTCAGAATGGCGGAGAACATAGTAATACCAGTGAATTCCATAATCATAGGCCCATTGCTGTCACAGGATATTTAGGGTGTCACTCTGCCAGCTGGAAACCTCTGTGGCCAGTGGTGCCTCTGCTTGGGTTTTGCTCGTCCCCCTTGGGCTCGTTCTGCTCACTTGGCCTGGCAGGCTGCAGTGGCTTGTGCTACTGGCCCAGATCTCATGCCTGCCAAGGGCGAGCCAGGCATGGAACGACAAGGGGTGTGTGAGTGAGCAAGCATGGGATCCAGCCACTGTGCACAGCCAGGCACAATGGCTGAGGGAGGGTGGGCAGCTCCAGGTGCTAGCACAGGTGCCCATCTCTGAGCAAGGCTGTGGCTGGACCAAGTGTACACAAGCAGCTTCCACTATAGGCACCTGGGAATGCAATGGCACCTAAAAGCTCAGAGATGCCAGGAACCTCAGAACCCCAAAGAGGGTGTTACAGCATGTCACATCCCAGGCTCGGGGAGCCCTGAGATCTGGGCCCCCAGAAAGGGTTGCAACTCTTCTGTCCTTCTTGCTGCCTGCAGCACAGTGAGCAGTGCAGGGGTGTGTTTTTAGGGGGGCATGTTTCGGCCCATTTGTGTTACAGCTCCTTCAGTCCTGTAGCCCCGCTCCAGAACACAGCTCCTGGACTGGTCTGGCCCCGCCACTGCTTCCTGTTATGTGGGGTGCCCACCCAGCACTGGCCAAGGGTGGGAGGGCTATAGTGTTACAGCAGCTCTGGCTTGGGGAACCCTGAGGTCTGGGCCCCAGAAGGGTTGCCACTCTTCACTCCTGCAGTTCAGGAGGATGTCACTGCCTGCAGCTCAGCAAGCCAGTCAGGAATGTGTCACAGCCACTTTTGCTCCTGCCATTCAGTGGGTCCTGAGCTCTTGTCCCATGACCAGGAAGAATGAGGTTATGCAGACAACTGGAGGGTGAGCAAGGTGGAAAGGAGCTTTATTGAGCGACTGAACAGCTCTCAGGAGACCTGAAGTGGGTAGCTTCTTCCCAAAGGCAGGTCATCCCTAGGAGTGTCTGAGTCTGGCTGAGACTGGGGTTTTAATATGCTTGGAATGGAGTAAGTGTATGCTGATTGGTCCATGGGCAGCCATGGGAGGGCCTGGAAAAAGCACTATTCAATTGGCCTAAAGGAATTGATGAAATTCTCACCTGGGTAGTGGACTCCAGCAGGAACTGGCAGCCTGGACCCCAGGCTTTAGGCGGTCCCTGGCTTGAAGATGGGGTTTCACCAGGGACCTGCCCCTTTCCACTTAAGAACCTGTCTGCCTCCCACCTCCAATAACATGCCATCTGCAGTGCCCAGGGTGTCTGTGCTGAGGGGCACTTGCAAGCCCTTGCCGAGCTGCCCTCAGCACCCCCCACCTCTCTCCCTGAGCTCATCAGCGCCCAAAGTTTCAGATGGGGATAAGGCAGTGGGTTGGGGGGGCACTGGTGTGTCAGTGCCACCCCAAGTGTACGCACACTTAGCTGGGTCGTGACGGTGCCCGGGATCAGCTACAACCATGCTCTGCACCAGAGCAGGCACCCAGAGTGGGGAGAGGCCAGGGAGCAGGAGCAGGCACTTTCAAACCTGCAGGGGCAGAGAGCTTCCTGGGCCTCCAAGAGTGCAGGGATGCCTGGGTCATGGGCCGCAGCTGGGCAAGGGCAGCTGCAGCTACACCCAGGAGCATGGGCTCCTGCCCCACCAACTCAGTAGGGTGTGGGGCTCCTGGTGGACCGTCTGTTCCTGGACCCTGCTGGCTCCACAGAGTGTACAGCCCTGGCCCGCGGCTCCCCCGCTGTAGCTGGCATCTCCACAGCGGCCTCTCCAGATGAGCCACCACCACCATCATTGCCACACTTAATTTGTTGTGAAGTGAGTTTCTTGTTCAGAAGCAATGCTGTGTAGAATACCATGATGTTGGATATGTCATTTTTGTAAGACCATGGATGATAGTTTTGGCAGAATCACTGTACACAAGGAAAGCAAATCCATATCCAGATTACTTATTCTGGTAAGAAGAAATCACTGCTCCTTCCATGGTGGAAGTGGTCCAGTGTAGTCAACTTGTCACCAAGTAGCTGGTTGCTCACCCCAGGGAATGGTGTCGTATCAAGGACTCTGCTGCTGGCCAATTGAGTACTCAGCCGTAACTGTATCAAGATTAACCTTGGTGAATAGAAATGCATGTTGCTGATTCCATGCATAACCTCTTCCTATGCTACCATGGCCACTTTGTTCATGAACCCTTTGAGCAATGGTATGAGTGGCTGGGAAAAGAGACCGACTTGCATCCACAGAAAGGGTTATTCTGTGTCCTTAATTATTAAAATCTTCCTCTGCTGAGGTCATCCTTCAATGAGCATTCATGTGGAACACACATGTCTTCACTTTCTCTGCCCATTCAGAGAAGACTACTCCCCTACCTCTTCCTCAGACTTTTCTTGTCACCAGTTTTCCATTCATGTTACTTATAAGTCCCTTCCCATCCGGCCAGATCATTTGCCATAGCTCATGAATCAGTATAGATTCATATCTCTGACCATTTCTTCTTCTAAGCAAAATGAACAACCAGGTGCAGTGCTCAAAGTTCTGCCCACTGGGAGAATTTCCCTTCACCACTGTTTTTCAGGAATGTCACAGAGGGGGCCTGTAGTGCTGCAGCTGTCCACTCTCAGGTGGTGCCTGCATTTCATGCAGAACAATCTGTAAACCAGTCTTGAGGTTTCCCTTCCTCAGTCAACTTATTGTAGGGAACTCCCCATGAGGTCATAGAGGTGGGATGGGAGAGACAAGGTAGTATAGCAGGAGTTGGGGCCATAGGCATTTGCACCACTTCTTCACATAACTTACTTGTGCCCAACTCAAGCCTGATCTCGTATATGCCACTTCCATTTGATGATGGAGTGCTGCTAAGCATACCCAACTTCATGGCTTGGTGGGTCAGATAACTCCTAGTTCATACTGGGAAGCTCAGGTTGCATAGATAGTAACTTGGTGGCCCATGGTTAAGCATTCGGTCTCTACTAAGGCCCAGTAGCAGGCCAAACACTGTTTCTCAAAGAAAGAATAGTTATCTACAGGAGATGGCAAGACTTCGCTCCAAAGTTTTACGAGTCTGTTGTGATTCACCTATACAGGCCTGTCAAAGGCTCCAAACAGCACCTCTATCAGCCATTGACACTTCAAGTATTATCAGATCTGCTAGATCATAAGGCCTAAGTGGCAGAGCAGCTTGGACAGTGACCTAGACTACTACAGAGCCTTCTTTTGTTCTGGTCCCACCCAAAACTAGCTGCTCTTCAGTTTCAGTTGGTAAATGGGTCAAAGTAGTGCACTGAAATGGGGAATATGTTGCCTGCATGATCCAAAGAGACCCACTAGGTGTTATGCCTTTGTTGTTGTTGTAGGAGGGGCTAGATGCAACAAATTATCCTTCACCTTACATGGTGAAGGATACCCCACACTATTGGACCCCTAGAAATTTCAGTGAGGTGGAAAGTCCCTGAATTTTTGTCAAATTTATTTCCAGCTTCTGACACTCAAATGTCTTACCAATAAGGCTAGAATAGTTGCTACTTCTTGCTCAATAGATCCAGTGAGCATAATATCATCAATGTAATGAACTAGTGTGATATGTTTTGGAAGGGAAAGATAATCACATTACCCATGTACTAAATTATAACATAGAGCTGGAGAATTGATATATCCCTGAGGTAGGACAGTGAAGGTATATTGTTTACCATTCCAGCTGAAAGCAAACTGCTGCTGGTTGTCCTTATTGACAGGAATAGAGAAAAAGGCATTTGCCAGCTCAATAGCTGCATACCAGGTACCAGTGGATGTATTAATTTGCTCAAACAATGAAACTACATGTGGAACAGCAACTGCAATTAGAATCGCCATCTGGTTAAGATTATGGTAATTGAGTGTCATTATCCAAGATCCACCTGATTTCTGTACAAATAGGCAAGTTGAGTGGGGATGTAGTAGGAATCACTACTCTGTATCTTTAAAGTCCTTGATGGTTGTAAGATTGCTTTCTTAAATGTTTAAAATAAATTTTTATAAAAAATTTTAGGCCTTACTTGGGCCTGAAGTTTCCTTTGTGGAAAAGTTTTAAATTACAAATTCAATTTCCTTAATAGGCACAAGACTAGTAAAATTTTTCTCTTTATTTTTGTTTTTATTTTGGCAATTGGAGTTTTTTTTTTTTTTTTTTTTGAGCAGAGTCGCTCTGTCACCAGGCTGGAGTGCAGTGTCATCTCGGCTTACTGCAAGCCTCCGGGCCTCCCGGTTTCACACCTCTCCTGCCTCGAGCCTCCCGGGTTAGCTGGGGACTACAGGCGCCTTGCCACCATGCCCATGCTCATTTGTTTGTATTTTTAGTAGGAGGATGGGTTTCACCGTGGTCTCGATCTGCTAAGTGCATTTGTCTTTTTTAAGATCTGCTAAAGATACAAAAAATTAGCCAGGCGTGGTGGCATGCGCCTATAATCCCAGCTACTTGTGAGGCTGAGGCAGAAGAATCACTTGAACCTGGGAGCCGGAGGTTGCAGTGAGCGGAGACTGTGCCATTGCACTCCAGCCTGGGCGACAGGGTGAGACTCCGTCTGAAAAAAAAAAAAAAAAAGAAATGTCCTTACCTTTCCGGATGTTAATAAACCACAATTGTTTTCTTATGCTTACTGTTTACGTATCTATCTTCTCTATCCTTTCACTTTTAGCCTATCTCTGTCTTTATATTTCAGGTTGATCTCTTATGGATAGTATATTCACTTTTTTTTCAACTTTTATTTTGGATTCAGAGGATGCTTGTGTAGGTGTGTTACATGGGTATATTACATGATGCAGAGGTTTGGGGTACAGATGATTCTGTCACCCGGGTAATGAATATAGTATCCAGTAGCTAGTTTTCAGCCTACACCCAACTCCCTCCCCTCTCTAGTAGTCCCTAGGGTCTATTGTTCCCATCTTTACATCTATGTGTACTCAATGTTTAGCTCGTACTTATATAAGTAAGAACACGCAGTATTCAGTTTTCTGCTCCTACGTTATTTCACTTAGGATAATGGCCTCCAGCTGCATCTATGTTGCTGCAAAGGACATGATTTAATTTTTTAAATTTTTAATATTTATTTATTTATTTATTTTGATGCAGAGTCTTGCTCTGTCGCCCAGGCTGGAGTGCAGTGGCATGATCTCCACTCACTGCAAGCTCCACCTCCTGGGTTCACACCATTCTCCTGCCTCAGCCTCCTGAGTAGCTGGGACTACAGGTGCCCACCACCACGCCTGGCTAATTTTTTGTATTTTTAGTAGTGACGGGGTTTCACCGTGTTAGCCAGGATGGTCTCGATCTCTTGACCTTGTGATCCACCCACCTTGGCCTCCCAAAGTGCTGAGATTACAGGCGTGAGCCACCGCGCCCAGCCGATTTCATTGTTTTTTGCAGCTGTGTAGTATTCCATGATGTATGTGTGCCACATTTTCTTTATCCGATTCACCATTGATGAGTACTTAGGTTGATTCCATGTTTTTGCTATTGTGAATAGCACTGCAATGGATGTATGAGTGCATGTGTCTTTTTGGTAGAATGATTTGTTTTCGTTTGTGTATATACCCAGTAATGGGATTGCTGGGTCAAATGGTTGCTCTATTTTAAGTTCTCTGAGAAATCTCCAAACACAGAGAATGTTGGCCTGTAGTTTTCTTTTTTTATTGTGCCTCTGCCAGATTTTGGTATCAGGATGATGCTGGCTTCACAGAATGAGCCAGAGAGGAGGCTCTTCTCCATTTTTTGGTATAGTTTCAGTAGGATTTGTACCAGTTCTTCTTTGTACACCTGGTAAAATTTGACTGTGAACCCATATGGTCCAGTGCTTTTTTTGGTTGGTAGGTTTTTTTAGTTACTGATTCAGTTTTGAAATTTGTTATTGGTCTGTTCACGTTTTCACTTTCTTCCTGGTTCAATCTTGAAAGGTTGTGTATTTCCAGGAATGTATCAATTTCCTCTACATTTTCTAATTTGTATATATAGAGGTGTTCATAATAGTCTCTGGGGATCTTTTGTATTTCTATGGGATCAGTTGTAATGTCATCATTGTCATATCTTATTGCACTTCTTTGGATCTTTTTCTTTTTTTGTTAATCTAGATAGTGGTCTAAATCTTGTTTATTCTTTCAAGAAGGAATTTTTGGTTTCATTGATCTTTGGTATGGATTTTGGCATCTCAATTTCATTCAGTTCTTATCTGATTTTAGTTATTTATTTTCTCCTGGTAGCTTTAGAGGTTTTTTTTTCTAGTTCTTCTAGGTGCAATGTTAGATTATTAATTTGAGATATTTCTAACGTCTTGATGATGGCATTTAGCACCATAAACTTTCCTCTTAACACTGCTTTAGCTGCATCCCAAAGATTTTGGTAATTTGTGGCTTTATTTTCATTAATGTCAAAGAATTTTTTAATTTCTGCCTAAATTTAAATTTTCACCCATGAGTTATTCAGGAGCAAGTTGTTTAATTTCCATGTTTTTGTGTAGTTTTGAGAGATCTTCTTGGTATTGATTTTTATTTTTATTACACTGTGAATTGTGAGTGTGCTTGGTGTGATTTCAGTGTTTTTTAATTTATTGAGACTTGCTTTATGACTGAGCTTGTGGTCAATCTTAGAATATTTTCTGTGTGCAGATGAGAAGAATGTGTGTTTTGTGGTTGTTGGGTAGTATTCTGTAGATATCTATTAGGTCTGACATGGTTTGGCTGTGTCCCTACTCAAATCTCATCTTTAATTATAGTTCTGATAATTCCCACATTTCATGGTAGGGACCAGGTGGAGACAATTCAATTATGGGGGTGGTTTCCCCCATACTATGCTCATGATAGTTACTCAGTTCTCATGAGATCTAATGGTTTTATAAGGAGCTTCCCGCTTCACTGAGCTCTCTTCTCTCTCCTACTGCCCTATGACGAGGTGCCTTCTGCTGTGACTGTCAGTTTCCTGAGGCCTCCCCAGCCATGTGGAACTGTGAGTCATTTAAACGTCTTTATAAATTACCCAGTCTCAGGTGTGTCTTCATAGCAGCATGAGAACGGACTAATACACTAAATTGGTACTGCAGAGAATGGGGTGCTGCTATAAAGATACCCCAAAACGAGAAAGCAACTTTGGAACTGGGTAACAGGCAGAGGTTGGAACAGTTTGGAGGTCTCAGAAGAAGACACGAAAATGTGGGAAAGTATGGGACATTTCTAGAGACTTGTTGAATGATTTTGACCAAAAGGCTGATAATGATATGGACAGTGAAGTCCAGGCTAAGGTGGTCTTAGATGGAGATGAGGAGCTTGTTGGGAACTAGAGTAAAGGTGACTCTTGCTATGATTTAGCAAAGAGACTGGTGGCATTTTGCCCCTCCTGTAGAGATCTGTGGAACTGAACTTTAGAGGATGATTTAGGGTAACTGGCAGAAGAAATTTCTAAGCAGCAAAGCATTCACAAGGAAGCAGAGCATAAAAGTTTCAAATATTCGCAACCTGATGATGCAATAGAAAAGAAAAACCCATTTTCTGGGGAGAAATTCAAGCCTACTGCAGAAATTTGCATAAGTAATGAGATATGTGAGATGTGTGATATATGAGATTTGATCCTGTTATCATGTTGTTAACTGGTTGTTTTGTAGATTTTATTGTTTATTGCTTTATATTGTCTGTGGGCTATGTGCTTAAGTGTGTTTTTGTTGTAGGAGGTATCAATCTTTCGCTTACCTGTTTAGTACTCTCTTAAGGACCACTTGTAAGACTGGTCTGCTGATAATGAATTCCCATTGTGTTTGCTTGTCTGAGAAGGATCGTATTTCTCCTTCACTTATGAAGCTCAATTTGGTGGAAAATGAAATTCTTGGTTGAAATTGCTTTTCTTTGAAGATGCTGAAAACAGGTCCCCAATCTCTTCTGTGTGTAAGATTTCTGCTGAGACGTCTGCTGCTAGCCTGATGGGGTTCTCTAGGTAAGTGATCTGACCTTTTTCTCAGGCTGCCTTTAAGGTTTTTTCTTTTGTGTTCACCTGGTGAATCTCATGACCTATGCCTTAGTGACGGTTGTTTTGTATATTATCTCACAGGGATTCTCTGTATTTCTTGAATCTGCATATCAACCTCTCCAGCAAGAGTGGGAAATTTTTCATGGATTTTATCTTCAAAAATGTTTTCCAAATTGCCTACTGTCTCTGTTCTTCCTCTCAAGAATGCCAGTGAGTTATAGATTTGTTCATTTTACATAATCTCATATTTCTCAGAGGTTTTGTTCATTTTTAAAAAATTATTTTTTCTTTATTTTGTCTGACTGAGTTGATTCAAAGACCCAGTCTTCAACCTCTGAGATTCCTTCCTTAGCTTAGCCGGTTCTACTGTTAATGCTTCTGACTATATTATGAAACTCTTATTGTGAATTTTTCATTTCCAAAAGTTTAGTTGAGTTCTTTCTTAAAATGACTATTTCACCTTTTGGTTCTTGGATTGTTTTTCCTGTATTCTTTGGATTCTATGTATTGGGTCTCAATTTTCTTCTGGATCTCGATGAACTTCCTTGCCATTTAGATTCTGAATTCTATATCTGATATTTAGTCATTTCTTGTTTCTTTTCTTTCTTTCTTTCTTTCTTTCTTTTTTTTTTTTGAGACATAGTCTAGCTCTGTCACCCAGGCTCAAGTGCAATGGTGTGGTCTTAGCTCACTGTAACCTCCACCTCCCAGGTTCAAGCAATTCTCCTGCCTCAGCCTCCCAAGTAGCTGGGACTACAGGCGCGTGCCAACACACCCGGCTAAATTTTGTATTTTTAGTAGAAATACGGTTTCACTATGTTGGCCAGACTGATCTCAAACTCCTGACCTCAGGTGATCCACCCACGTGGGCCTCCCAAAGTACTAGGATTGCAGACGTGAGCCACTGGTCATTTCAAACCAGTTAAGAACCATTGCTGGGGTACTAGGGTGCTCATTTGGTGATAAGGGGACAGCCTGGCTTTTTGAATTACCAGAGTTCTTGTACTGGTTCTTTCTCATCTGAGAGGGCTGTTGTTCCTTTAACTGTGGTGTAAGTCGAGTATAGTTAGTTGGCTTTATTTCTGGTTGCTTTCAGAGGGCCAAGGCTCTGTACAGGATCTTTATTTGTGGCTGCTTTCTTGTCTTAGGTTCACAGGTGCTGTATACTGGCAAAATATTTTTGGTGTTTTAATTAGGGCTGTGATCCAGTACAGTAGATGGCACTTAAGAGTTATGGTGGGAGGTTCCAAGATGGCTGAACAGGAACAGCTCCAGTCTACAGCTCCCAGCGTGAGCGGCACAGAAGACAGGTGATTTCTGCATTTCCAACTGAGATGCCAAGTTCATCTCACTGGGGCCTGTCAGACAGTGAGTGCAGGACAGTGAGTACAGCCCAAGGAGCATGAGCTGAAACAGGGTGAGTCATCACCTCACCCAGGAAGTGCAAGGGGTCAGGGAATTCCCTTTCCTAGCAAAGGGAAGCTGTGACAGATGGCACTTGGAAAATTGGGTCACTCTCACCCTACTACTGTGCTTTTCCAATGGTCTTAGCAAAAGGCACACCAGGAGATTATATCCCGCACCTGGTTTGGAGGGTCCCACGCCCATGGAGCCTCACTCATTGCCAGCACAGCAGTCTGAGATCAAACTGCAAGGCAGCAGTGAGGCTGGGGGAGGGGAGCCCCGCCATTGCTGAGGCTTGACTATGTAAACAAAGAGGCCAGGAAGCTCAATCTGGGTGGAACACACTGCAGCTCAAGGAGACCTGCCTGCCTCTGTAGACTCCACCTCTGGGGACAGGGCATAGCTGAACAAAAGGCAGCAGAAACTTCTGCAGACTTAAATGTCCCTGTCTGACAGCTTTGAAGAGAGTAGTAGTTCTCCCAGCACAGAGTTTGAGATCTGAGAACGGACAGACTGCTTCCTCAAGTGGGTCCCTGACCCTGAGTAGTCTAACTGGGAGGCACCTCCCAGTGGGGCCGACTGACACCTCACATGGCCAGGTGCCCCTCTGAGATGAAACTTCCAGAGGAATGATCAGGCAGCAACATTTGCTGTTCTGCAAAATTCGCAGTTCTGCAGCCTCTGCTGCTGATACCCAGGAAAGCAGGGTCTGGAGTGGACCTCCAGCAAACTCCAACAGACCTGCAGCTGAGGGTCCTGACTGTTAGAAGGAAAAATAACAAACGGAAAGGACATCCACACCAAAACCCCATCTGTACGTCACCATCATCAAAGACCAAAGGTAGATAAAACCACAAAGATGGGGAGAAACCAGAGCAGAAAAGCTGAAAATTCTAAAAATCAGAGTGCCTCTTATCCTCCAAAGGAACACAGCTCCTGACCAGCAACGGAACAAAACTGGATGGAGAATGACTTTGACAAGTTCAGAGAAGAAGGCTTCAGATGATCAAACTTCGCTGAGCTAAAGGAGGATGTCCAAACCCCTTGCAAAGAAGCTAAAAACCTTGAAAAAAGATTAGACAAATGGCTAACTAGAATAACCAGTGTAGAGAAGACCTTAAATGACCTGATGGAGACGAAAACCATGGCGCGAGAACTATGTGATGCATGCATAAGCTTCAGTAGCCAATTCGATCAACTGGAAGAAAGGGTATCAGTGATTGAAGATCAAATGAATGAAATGAAGTGAGAAGAGAAGTTTAGAGAAAAAACAGTAAAAAGAAATGAACAAAGCCTCCAAGAAATATGGGACTATGTGAAAAGACTAAATCTACATCTGATTGGTGTACATGAAAGTGACGG
>NW_016812332.1:2570129-2607821 GCF_001698545.2 Rhinopithecus bieti | reverse complement strand
AAAAGAAAACCTAGGTAATACCATTCAGGACATAGGCATAGGCAAGGACTTCATGTCTAAAACACCAAAAGCAATGGCAACAAAAGCCAAAATTGACAAATGGGATCTAATTAAACTAAAGAGCTTCTGCACAACAAAAGAAACTACCATCAGAGTGAACAGGCAACCTACAGATTGGGAGAAAATTTTTGCAATCTACCCATGTGACAAAGGGCTAATATCCAGAATCTACAAAGAACTTAAAGAAATTTACAAGGAAAAAATCAAACAACCCAATTAAAAAATGGTTGAAGGATATAAACAGACACTCTCAAAAGAAGACATTTATGCAGCCAACAGACACGTGAAAAAATGTTCATCATCAATGGCCATCAGAGAAATGCAAATCAAAACCACAATGAGATACCATCTCACACCAGTTAGAATGGTGATCATTAAAAAGTCAGGAAACAACAGGTGCTGGAGAGGCTGTGGAGAAATAGGTACACTTTTACACTGTTGGTGGGGCTGTAAACTAGTTCAACCATTGTGGAAGACAGTGTGGTGATTCCTCAAGGATCTAGAACTAGAAATACCATTTGACCCAGCCATCCCATGGTATATACCCAAAGGATTATAAATCCTGCTGCTATAAAGACACATGCACACATATGTTTATTGCGGCACTATTCACAATAGCAAAGACTTGGAACCAATCCAAATGTCCATCAGTGATAGACTGGATTAAGAAAATTTGGCATATGTACACTATGGAATACTATGCAGCCATAAAAAAGGACGAGTTCATGTCCTTTGTAGGGACATGGATGAAGCTGGAAACCGTCATTCTCAGCAAACTACCACAAGGACAGAAAACCAAACACCACATGTTCTCACTCATAGGTGGGAATTGAAGCACTTGGACACGTGATGGGGAACATCACACCTGGGCCTGTCATGGAGTGAGGGAAGAGGGGAGGGATAGCATTAGGAGATGTACCTAATGTAAATGATGGTTAATGGGTGCAGTACACCAACATGGCACATGTGCACATATGTAACAAACCTGCATGTTGTGCACAGGTACCCTAGAACTTAAAGTATATACAGAAAAAAAAAAAAAGCATTTTAACCAACTTGAGCCAAGACCTCCCAGCACACTGCAAAATCCTCCTGTCTTCCTCATCCCGAGACACAGCTTACATGCTGTGGTTCTCTCCCTTCCTGCCTTGAGTTCTGTTAACTTAGTTTTGCTTTATCAGCAGATGGTTTGATGATGCATTAGATAGCTCAACAGGTATCCCAAGAGCAAAGAGACCAATAGTGAAATGAGCTTGGGAAATACTGTATACCAATTCTACCTGTGTGGAAATTATAATCATGTTAGCATAATAAAGCTTCTGAGAAGTTCAAAAATAATAATAAATAAGTACACTCTCTATACTGAAGAGAAAAAAAAAAAGAGTGATGGCTAGGAGGTAGGCCCTTAGCCATGTGGCTCTTTTGTATTTCAGCACATTTGCTGTAGTGCTCTGTGGTGGGTCAGAGGAGAGAGATGACTCCCTCACTGGGTTCACTCTTGGGTCTTGGATTAGCCCCCTCCAATCACTGGAGCCACCCCTGTGTTTCCTTTGTTAGATGTTCTGGGCCACAGGGCTCCCTTGGGGAAAGGCCATGGCTGACAGACAGCCTACCCGCTTCCTGGGCTGGCCCTGCCCAGGAAGGCATGCCCTGCTCCCGTACCAGCCCACCAACCCAAGCATCTAACCTCTGTCAGTGTTCTGAGATTGGGGACTCTTTCCTGACTTGGGTACCACCAAGCCAGTGGGTCTTCCCCTGCTAGGAGTAGTGGGGGATAGGATTCACAGTCTGCCATCCAGGCAGTTCCCTGGGGAACGCAGAGCTGTCCCTATCCGTAGGATTCAAGTTGGGGTGGAACTCCCTGAACCCACACTGGAAGCCCAAGCCAGCAAGACTTGCCTGGCTAGGCACAGTGGGGACAGGGGGAGTCACAAGATCTGCCACCAGTGTGTTTCCCAAGGGAACACAGAGCTGTGCCCACTCACAGAATTCAAGCAGGGAGCACAGTTGCTGTTCTGGAAGCTGAGTGGAGCCTTCTCTGGCAAGGAGGAGTGGGGCAGTCGGACTGCCTCCCAGCACCATGACTGTAGCCTCTATTGGCATTATGGCATCTTGTACTGGGCTGCTCAGGGATTCAGGGACTGTGGGGCTCCCTGTGGTCTTGAGGGGTGCCTCTGCAAAAACTCCAGGTGGCTGGCTGTGTCAGTCTAGAGACTGAGAGGAGGATGTCAAAGGGCTTCTCCCCTTCCTAGGATTGCAAAGGTTCCAATGGGAGTGTGGATTCCCCAGGAACTCTTATCATATCACTCTTTCCATGTGTTAGGGAGCTTCTCCTGGCTCCCCACTAGTCCCAGGTGGGTGGCTGCTCAGAATATTTAGTTCATTTACATGTAACATAATTACTAGTTTTAAGTATACTGTCTCATTATTTTTTTGTTTAGTTGTAGCATCTGTTTTCTGTTCCTGTTTCTCCTTTTCTGACTTCTTTTAAGTTAATGGAATACTTTTTAGTGTTCCATTTCAATTCTACTAATTTTTTTTAAAGCTATACGTGTGTGTGTATGTGTGTGTGTGTGTGTGTGTGTGTGTCTGTGTTGTTGTTGTTGTTTGGTTTGGTGATTGCTCTGGAAATTACAATATGAATTCCTAATTTTCACAGTCTCTTTGGAGTAATATTGTACAACTTCATATAAAATGTGAGCATCTTGTCACAGTTAAGTTCCACTTTTCATGCCCTTATCCTTTGTGTTATTCTTGTCATATATTTTATATCTACCTAGGATATAAACTCTGTGATAAAGTTATATAATTTTTGCTTTGAACAGTCTATGGCCTTTCAAAGAAGTTAAGGGAAAGTGTTAAAACATGATGTTTTTTATTTACCCACATACTTGTGGCTACTAGTGCTCTTGATTCCTTCCTGCAGATTTGAATTTCCATTTGGTGTCATTTCTCTTTAGCCTGAAGAGCTTTCTTTAGCCTTTTTTATTAGCACATATTTACTGGTGTCCATTTCTTTCCATTTTTATTTATAAAATTTATTTCAGTCTTATTTATGGGGAATATTTTTGCTTGGTATAAAATTCTGAGTTGATAGTGTTTCTTTTATTCAGTACTCTAAAGATGGCTTGGCTTTCAATTGTCTGCTGGCCTCTAATAATTTTTATGAGAAGTTGGTAATCATATGTGTAATTTACCCCATTTGTAATTGTCTTAGCCAGTTTAGGCTGCTATAACAAATTGCCATAGACTGGATAGCTTAAACAACAGACATTTATTTCACCTAGTTCTGGAGGCTAGAAAGTCTAAGGTCAAGGCTCCAGCAGATCTGCTATCTGGTGAGGGCCCACTTCTTGGTTGCAGGTGCTGACTTCTCATTGTATCCTCACATGGCAGAAAGAGAGCAAGCTAGCTTTCTGGCTTCTTCTTATAAAGACACTAATCCCCTCCATCAAGGTTCCACCCTCATGTCTAATGATCTCCCAAAAAACCCATGTCCAAATACCATCAAGTTGGAGATTAGATTTTAACCTATGAATTTGGGAGGAGACACAAACCTCCCATCTCTAATAGTAATGTATCTCTTTGTTTCATGGCTGCTTTTAATATTGTCTCTTTATCTTTGGATTTTAGAGTTTGACTATAATGTTCCCAGATGTAGTTCTCTTTGTATTCATCCTTCTTGGAGTTTACTGAGTTTCTTGGATCTGTAGTTTGATGCTTTTCATCAGATTTGGAGAAATTTTGACTATTATTTCTTCAAATGTTTTTCCTGCTCCATTATTTCTATTATTTTTCCATAGAACTCCTGTAGTATGTATATTAGATGTGATTGTCCCATAGACCACTGAGGTCTGTTCAATTTTTAAGCCTATCCTTTATCTTCAGATCGGATGGTTTCTATTTATCTCTCTTCAAGTGTATTTATCATTTAATCTGAAGTCTCCAATCTGCTGCTAAACTTATCTGGCAAAATTTTCATTTCACATATATACTTTCAGTTTTTGAATTTCCATTTACTTATATTCTGTGTTTCCTGTTTCTGCTCAGATTCCACATCTGTATACTCATTTTGACTATCTTTCACTTTAAGTCTTTGATCCTATTTGTAGTAGCTGCTTTAAGGTCATAGTCTAATAATTCCAACATCTGGATAGTCTTGGATTCTTTTCTTATTTTTTTCTTTATTTCTTTAGTTTGGGTACAGTTTTCTGTTTGTGTGTCTAGTAAAATTTTACTGTAGCCTGAACATTATAGATGATACATTATAGGAATGCTAGTCTATGTGTTGAGTATTGAATTTTATGGTGGCTTGTTAAATCACTGGTAGATCCTTTTTGGTTCTGTCAGGCTCACTTTTGTTCTATGTTAGGGAAGGTCTATTTTGGTTTTGATTTAGTCTTAGGTATGCTCTTTCTCTGTGCTATAGTCCTTACTCCTAAGGTTCCTATTTCTAAGTAGAGACTGTGTTCCTAAGGCATCGTTTTTCTGCAATGTTGACTGAATTCTAGACTGGGAAACTCCAGTATCTCCCAGCACCACACAATCTCTGGTATTACCATTCACCTTTCAACCTTGCGGCAATCGATCTCTGCTAGACCTCAGGAAGATTTGACCTGTGCAGGGATCCATGGTGCATTCTCACTCAGACTTTTGAGACTTCCCCTCTGCACAGTTGCTTCTCTAGCACCCAGGATCACAAATTCCAACTGTTTTAGCAGCCTGGAATCTCTGCCTCACCTGTTCACTCTGCTTTCATTTCATTTCCCTATGTTGTGGCAAGAATATGTCCCAGGCAGAGAGTGGGGGAAATTGTGGGGCTCACCTCATGTTTCCCTTCTGTCAGGAATAGCAGTCCTATGATGCTGATATGGTTTAGATCTGTGTCCTCACCAAATCTCATGTGAAATGTAATCCCCAGTGTTGGAGGTCGGGCCTGGTGGGAGGTATTTGGATCATGGGGGCAGATCCCTCATGAATGACTTAGCTTCATTCCTTTAGTGATGAATGAATTCACATGAGATCTGGTTGTGTGAAAGTGTGTGGCATCTCCCACTCTCTCTTTCTCTTACTCCCACTGAAACCGTGCGAGCTGCCTGCTCTCTCTTCACCTTCTATCATGATTGTAAGTTCCCTGTGGCCTCCCCAGAAGCAAATGCTGGTGCTGTGCTTCCTGTACAGCCTACAAAACTGTGAGTCAGTTAAACCTCTTTTTTTAAAATAAATTATCCAGTCTCAGGTATTTCTTTATAGCAACACCCAAGAGTGGTCTACACAGAAAATTGGTACTAAGGAATGGAGTGTTGCTATGAAGATACCTAAAATTGTGGAAGCAGTTTTGGAACTGGGTAATGAGCAGAGACTGGAAGAGTTTGGAGGGCTCAGCAGAAGAAAGGAAGATAAGGGAAAGTTTGCAACTTCTTAGAGCCTGGTTAAATGATTGTGACCAAAATGCTGATAGTGACATGGACAATGAAGGCCAGACTGATGAGGTCCCAGATGGAAATGAGGAACTTGTTTGTGAACTAGAGCAAAGGTCTTGTGTGTTAGGCCTCAGCAAAGTGCTTGGCTGCATTCTGTTCTTGCTCCAGGGATCTGTGGGAGTTTGAACTTAAGAGTGATGATTTAGGGTATCTGGCAGTGGACATTTCTAAGCAGCCTGCACAACTGTGAGCCAATTAAACCTCTTTTCTTATAAATTATTCAGTCTCTGTATTTCTTTATAGCAATGCAAGAACAGCCTAATACAGATGCCTGTTTTTCTTTTTCCAAAACAATGGCCTCATATATTTTGCTCATTGTTACAGTTTATTTCAGTGGGAAGGAAAGTCAGGTATCAGTTATTCTGTCATTGTGGGACACTAAAGTCGATGAACACGTTATCTTAAAACCATTTTTGAAATATGATTACACACACACACAGACATACACACACACTTGCTTGTATGTGATGCTTGCCAATGAGAAGACCAAACTTCTATAAAGAAAAATAAGGTTATCTGTGATCTTCTTTAATAAATATTTTCAAAATATTGCAATTGAAAATGTAACACCATTAATTCACTCATCAAATAGCTAAGTAGTGTCTACATTTTGTATTTGTCAAAGAAAGATAAAATCAATTCCAGAAATATTCTTGATAACACTTTTATAAGGCTCTGAAAGTGGCATAAAGAAAATAAGGCAGGGCCTGAGATCGGGAGACTTTTGTTGTATCAGGAAAGACAGGTCACATGTACAAAACGAGTTAAATATGAAGGCAAGGCAGAATATGATTATATGCTAAGCCTGGTTGGAACAAATACATGAGGCAAGCCTGGCTTAAATTCCCCTTATAGCTGGAGGGGCACCTCTGCATCAAACACGATTGCCCCCACACACCCAAGTCTTAGGAACTGGACTAAAATTGGACACCTAACCCAAAGGGTACCAACCTATAGATAGGCCTTAACCAGTGAGATTTCCCACTAAGGATTTGAATGAAGAGGCTCAGAGATTGCAGTCAGTTGGTAGTAGATGTTTGGCCAGTAAGGTTATGTCGAGTTGGCAATGGAATGGGCACTAGTTCAAGCCAAAGTCATGGCCAACTTGTAGCTATGAAGGAGTAAGAACCATAGGTGAGCAGCCTTCAGAGAGACTAGGGTAGATACACCAAGAGAAATAGCAATATTCCAGGGCGGAGGGAAACTATAGCATTCTACCTGATAATTTTCCAGTTCGGTCTGCTTTGTGCTTCTGATATTAAATTCCTGTAATAGTCTACAGTATCCTTTCAATAACTCTCTTTTTACTTGAGATGGTTTTAGTGTTTGGTTTTCTTCCCATATAGTGAAATACACTCTAACTAGAATCATGGTTTAGATGAAAAGTGCTGTAGGAATTCAGCCAAGATAGAAATTACTCCAGGCTGCAGAAGTCAAAGAAGGCTTCATGGAAGAGATCAAACTGAAGATTCATCTCAAAGAAACAGCTAGTTTGAATAGAATAGTGTGTGGGTGACCTTTGCATGCCTCAAAAATGCCCTTTGTAGTCCATATTATACAAGCTTTAAAAATAAACCACTAACTTAAATTTTGTATTATGTTCCCATCAGTCATTGACGGTTTCTCCTTTATTTGCTTCCTATGTGAGAGGAACCATCTAGTTCTTTGAGCGGTGTCAGGGTTTCAATATGTTCTGTTTTACTGTCTTTTGGTTTTGTATGTTACACTTCGGCCAAAGAGCTGCAGTCAAAAGTTACAGAAAAGCTATTAAAATGCCATGGAATTATTTTTATTTTCACTCTATCTTGGCTGACCCTCATATATTTATTACCTACTTATAAAATGTAGAATCACTTTGGGTAGTACTAGCACTAAATGAGCATTGGAACACTAGGTTTTAATTCCAGTTTGAATAATTGCTTTGCTGCTTCCCAGAATTTTGACTCACTTTCCCCATCTGTAAAGAGAATGAGTATTGAAGTTCTTAGACCTTGCATCATGTCAGAATAATGTGTCATTATGGGAACTAATGAGATCATGTTCATAAGAGGATTTGATTTCTTCATTGTGGTAAAACATCAGAGATGGCAAATCCACCCAGCAATTGTTGTCATAATAATTATAGTAAGCAATTAAAAAACGTACAACAGTGGTGGTGGTCTACTTTTTCTGTAATTATAAAGAAGATTAGGAAGGGAGAAGGAAGAGGTTGAGAAATGAAAACCAGACTTGCTTTGAATGAGATAGCATCTGACTTTCCCCTGGAGGTAGAGGCAGATAAGCAGTCTCCAAAGGAATAATTTCCTAATCCTTTATTCTGCATCACTACAACCTTCCCACTGTCTCCTTTGAGAGGGCACCAATGAAAACAGCTCTGTCGTTAACTAATGCTTTCCTATTTGTTGGGATAAATGGTGACATTTGGTGTAATGGTATTGCAGGTCAGTTTGAACAATTGCTTGCTGTCAAGAGATCCTGAAGTAGAAGGCAGAAACTGTAAGCAACACCAGATAGGAACAGTATGAAATTTGCAATGCCCAAAGAAATAAGGGCTTCATTTTGCAGGTTTTGGATGGTCTGTGTTTATGTACAGAGAGCATTCTGACATGTGTTGGCAGAAATATCAGGCAAGGCTGCGTGAGTGATAATGTTCCCGGAAGAGAAAAACCAGGAACTAGAAGGCAACCAACTATCATAAAAGTAATTAATTGTTTTACTTTTTAATGGTCTGGCAAGATTGCCTTTTTAAAAAAATGAATCATACAAATGGGACCGTGATGTCAGACAGACTGTCCATTGAGACTTAAGAGACTAGTTCCTGCTATAAATTATTATAATGAGTTCATTTCTAAAATGTTTTATGAGGTTGAGAAGTGTGGTGTCAAATTATTTTTCTTAAATCTCTCATTGCTTTAAATGGCTTTCAGAGTACATTTCAGGGTAACATTTCCTTTCAGAAATTCCTTCCAAGTTTAGTGGCTGTTGTTTTACCAATCAGGTCTTTCTCCAAGGATGGTTTTAGTGCACGATTTTTCATGACTCAGCTTAAAATGAACAAGACCTCATTGTTGGCTTTCTTGTTTTTGCACCGGCATTATTGACAAGATCTGCATAACTCTTGGAAAAAGGTCTGTTGTCTAACCAAGCTACTATGGAAACCTGATCCAGGCCATTTAGAAGCCTGATGCCTTTTCCTCTTGAATTTGTGAAGAAGTTTGAGACTGGTCAAAGTTCCCTTAGAAAATATTCATCAAGGCAGAGGGGCACAGCTTGTTCACTGCATTTCACTTTTCATCTTAAATAAGCTTTGCAAATAGACTCACTGGCCCAGGGTGAAGGGGGCACTGCCTGAGAGGGCATTATAAAGCATGAAGATTTCACTTATTTTGTTCTTTATGTTCTGACTGGGCAGGAGCAGGGAGGAGCAACAGCTTGGCTTCTTTTTTTCTCTTTCTTTTTTTTTTTTTAAGCACACTTACAAAAGTGATGGTTGGAAAATATTGTAGATGCCTGCTCTACATCAGTAAATAATTCTATATTCGTTAGAAGCATTGAAGCTTTACTTCAAACCTACAGGTTCTAAAGAGAAGCCCAGAAATGCTCTGCTGTCCCTTAAGAATCTTCCTTCCCCCACCCCTTTCCTTAAATACCAAATTGAAAAAGAACAGAACACTTGGGGAAGATGAAGAAAGAGTCCATGCATCACCTTGGGAGCCTACTCTGCCTTATAGATAGAGAAGCACTAGGAATGCCCTAAGCTGTGTCTAGTCAAGGGCTTTGCTCAATAAATTCTTCAGGCCACTTCCTTTTTTTGTTTATTGCCAAGTATTCTGAGGTCTTAAAAGAGTAGAGGGAGACTTCACTGCCAGTATCTTTAGGTATAAATCTCATCCCAGTAAACAAGGCTTGCACAATTTATAATGTGGCTATTCATCACTACTTATGATTCATATGTACTTAACACTTTATGATGACTCTGACCACAGCCGTCTCTCATGGAACATATGCCAGAGGAGTAGAACCTTGGGGATGTCTCCTGTTAACATTGACAGGATTCCTTACTGCATGACAACTGGGAACTGAGTGTCTGTGAGTGAGCGATGGCCTCCTTCTTGAGACCGATGTGCATAATGTGCCTGTGGTATGCTTGGTGGGGTACAGAACCTGAGGAGATCACAGTTTTCTTCCATCCTTCCTAGAGGTGATGATATGACCCCACTATTATCTGGGGTAAATGGGATAACTAACAGACTCTACCCATAATTCTTGCCAATATTTCAAACTCTTTTTCCTGCCAGATCTTTTATGCAAGATGGAAAATCACTGCTATTGAGGTTTGTCTTTCTCCACTCCTTTGCTCAAGTTATGCAGATCTTGTCAATAATACTGGTGCAAAAACAAAGCAAGTGAAAGAGTTTGAATAGTCTGATGCTGGATTATCCTGCTTCGGTGAGCAGGAACCGCAGTCATTTCTGTACCAGAGGGTACAGCTGTCACTGGGGTGCAGTTTGGCCTTTCTCAGATTTCTCTGAGGAGGAGGAAGTTTTCCCCACAGTTTCCTTTGTAGACTCTAAACTGTTGGTTCAAAGGCTTTGAGAAGGTGGTCAGATTCCTGGCAGACTCAATGACAGGCAGATTCCGAGTCTGGGGGAAAAACTATTGTATTATAAAATATTAGATCATTAACTATCAATCACCACATTTTGTTGGGTACCTACCAGGCACTGTTTTAGATGCTTGGGATACATCACTGAACATAAGAGACAAAAATTCCTGCCCTCATGGTGCTTACATTTAAATGGGAACAACAACAATAAAAAAAAAATAAGTAAGTAATAAGGCAAGGGATATTGGAATGTTGGAAGGGTATATTTCTGATTGTGAGCAGCACTGATTAACCAGGGTGGCCAAGATAGATCTCATCAAAGAGTGAAATTTGAGGAAAGAGTTGAAGGAGGTGAGGGAGTTAGCCTCAGAGATATCTGGAGGGAGAGTGTCCAGATGGAAGGGACAGACCAGACAAAGGCCTTAGACAAGAGACTGCTGGTGCATTTGAGGACAGCAAAGAGGCCCTGTAGCTGGAGCACAGTGAGTAACGGGGAGAGTAACAGGAGAGGAGGTCAAAGGCAGTGGGGTGGGACACAACAGGTAGAGAGAGAGCTGTAAGCCATCGTAAGGACCTCAGCTTTTACTCTGCGTGAGATGGTCAGCCACTGGACAGTTTGAGCAGAGGACTGACATGACCTGTCCTTTTTAAAGGTTCATTCTAGCTTCTGTACTAAGAATAGGCTCTGGGAGAATGAGGGTGGAAGCAGAGACCAGTTAGAAGGATGAGGCAATAATCAAGGTGAGAGATGATAGGGTGCCTCAGAGCAGAGTGATAGGAATGGCAGAGGAGACAGAAAGGGAGGACTCTGGATATACTTTTAAAGGTAAATCTGAAAGAATTTCCTGATGGGCGAATGAGTGAGTGAGTGAGTAAATGTCCTCTAGTTTCAGACAGTACTATGATAAGCCTGAGCGGGAGAAAAAAATTCAGTGTCCAGTAATAGCCACCCCCATGCCTCAGTTGGCCCTGGGGAGCAAGAGTAGAAACAGCAACAGATCCATGACTGGTCTGGCTCTGCTTGGTCCTGACCTGTCCTGAACCTCTGGCTTGTCTTGCTGACTGCTTGGCCCCAGACACCTTCGGAATGATACATCAAAATAATATTAAATTTATACTTTACAGTTTATTTATCTCACAGATATATATATGTAGCACCTGTTTTGTGCCAGCTGCCGATCTGGAAGCTGAGGATAAGAGACTTGGAATCACACATTGGTTTATTCAACCGTGCTGGGATCTCTTCTTAGTGCTTCATGATGATCTCATTCAATTTCCCATTCAATTTCTCCCGACAACTCTTTGAGATATAGACTGTTTTCATCCATTTTACAGATGAGGAAACTGGGGCTTAGAAAAGTTAAATAGCTTTCCAAGGTCACACAGGTAGGAAAGGGTGTATGATTTGAATCTAGGTGTGGGTGACCCAGGCTCCATACTCAAAAACAGAAGTTGGCAACCTCTTTCTGTAAAGTGACAGAAAATGTGTTTAGGCTTTGTGGACCATGTAGTTTCTGTTCCAGCTACTCTGTTGTTGTGCTAATGCAGTCATAGGCAATATATAACCACCAATGAGAATGGCTGTATTCCAGTAAAACACTTTATTTACAGAAACTGAAATTAAAATTTCATATAATTTTCATGTCATGAAATATTATTATTCTTTTTATTCATTCCAACTTTGTAAAAGTGTAAACCCTTCTTAGATTGTAGCTCATTAAAAACAGGCAGTGAGCTGGACTTGGCCCTGGGTCATAGTTGTCAATCCCTGCTCTAAAAGATAAAGTCCCTTACCTGATAAGCTTAAAACCTAGAATTTTCCACACACCATGTGTCACCTAGATTTTGATCCTGATAACACTGAGATTTAGAGATAAGGAAGCTGAGGCCCAAAGGGGCTATCACTTGTGAGAGCCACAGAATGGGAGTGACTGGCTGGTCTGCTGAATGCACCTGTGGGCTTCCAGAGGTCATTGCCCCATTTCTCGTTGTTGCTTGCTTTCCGCAGAGCATTGAGGGCAACAGCCAGGAACATCATCAGGGTCCATGCTGGCCTTCAATATGATTAGCTCAGCATCCCCCACTAGACACTCTTGAGACCAGAAAGGAAAACAAACCCTGGGCTTGAGAGGAAACTTAAATAGGACATGTAAGGGATTCATCACACACCTTTCAAGAGACTTAGCTCCCGGCTTCTGAGCTGAGCAAAATAGTTGTCTGCTGCCTGGCTCTTTGCTTTAAATATACCTGTCTCAGTGTATTCCTTCTCCCAAGTTCAGACAGTCCTCCTAACTGGGAAGACAAGCATACCTCCTAGATATGGCATTTCTTGCCAATTGTGTCTGTGACAGCCTCTCAGCCCAGGAGTGGTGCAGGACCTGCCACATCAGCTGTACTTGTCAGATTCCTTTGAGAATCTGCCCATGAAGCCCCAGACAAAAAGAACGCTCATTTGATATTTGGTTCCACGTTAACTATAAGTCTTTAAACTAACACATAATTTTTAAATCACTTTTGAGCAAAACTGGTTTAAAACATCAGTCAAACAAATGTAAAAAGTGCAGCGAGCCTCCTACAGCCTTTAAAGGGGAATGTAGGAGTTTAAAGAGCATCCAGGAGAAGGAGAGGACAGTGCGAAGGAGGTCAATGGCCTGCTCCTTTTAGAAGTTGTCCTTCAAGTGACCTCTGAATGAGGAGCAGACCACATGCTGCCTGCGCCACAGCACAGGTGAGTGGACCCAGGCAGGGCAGCTGCCCATCAGGTGAGAAGTTAGAGACTAGGAACTGCCAGCCAGGCCTGCAGAGATGATCTGAGACCATTGGTTCCTTTTTTGGTAAACTGAGACTGAAAGAGCCAATAGAGAGGTGATGAGGCAAACTCAGAGCTGGGGCTGTCACGTGGCATCATACAAGTTGAACAAAGTTCAAGGAAACAAGGAACCAACAAGAGGAGAAGATGTGCAATGTGGTAATGGCACAGTGCTGGAAGCAAGATCCTCCCCGCCCTTCCATTGAAGTCCTGGAGGTTCTTTCTCGTTCCTGCCTCCAGGATGCCCGGTCCTACCAAGGAGGCTGTCAACATTCCTTTTGTTTTGCTTTGTTTTTGTTTTTCTTTCTTTGTGTGTGTATGTTTGTTTGTTTGTTTGTTTTGAGATGAAGTCTTACTCTGTGGCCCAGGCAGGAGTGCAGTGGCACCCTCTCAGCTCACTGCAACCTCTGCCTCCTGGGTTCAGGCGATTCTGCCTCAGCCTCTGGAGCAGCTGGGATTACAGGTGTGCATCACCATGCCCGGCTAATTTTTGAATTTTTAGTAGAGACGGAGTTTCACCATGTTGGCCAGGGTGGTCTCGAACTTCTAACCTCAAGTGATCCACCCGCCTCGGCCTCCCAAAGTGCTGGGATTACATATGTGAGCAGCTGCACCCATCCTCTTTGTGGTATTTTTTAGACAGAGTCTCACTCTGTCGCCCAGTCTGGAGTGCAGTGGCACAATCTCAGCTCCCTGTAACCTCTGCTTCCCGGGTTCAAATGATTCTCCTGCCTCAGCCTCCTGAGTAGCTGGGATTACAGGCGCCTGCCACCATGCCCGGCTAATTTTTTATATTAAACACCATGTTGGCCAAGCTGGTCTTGAATTCCTTACCTCAAGTGATCCACCCACCTGGGTCTCCCAAAGTGCTAGGATTACAGGCATGAGCCAGCACACCCAGCCGATATTCCTATTCTTGAATTTCTGTAAGATTCTTCCTACTAAATTGAATCCCCTTTACTTGAGCTTGCCTGAGTGAGTGTTGCTGTCGGCCAGAGGAATCATGACTAAAACATCTGTTCAATCATTTATTCATTCACTCAGTCAATATTTGCGTCTAAGCTCTGGGGATCCAGCAATGAACAAGACCAAGTTGCTGCTCCTATGGAGCTCACATTCTAGTGGGAGGATGAAGACATGAAATAAACAGGTGAATATATACTATATCAGTCTCTGGTAAGTATGATGAAAGAATGTGGAGAATCGAGGAGGAGTGAAGGAAATGACAAGTTCTCACTGATGAGGTGAGATTTCAACAGACTTTAGGAAGTAGAGGAGCCAATCCCACAAATACATGGGGGAAACATTCCAGGCCCAAAGCACAGAGAATGCAAAAGGAGACAAATGCTTTCATGTGTCTGAGGATCAGCCAGGGCACCCATGTGGCTGGGATGGGCTGACTGAGTGAGGGTAAAAGCAGTGTAAGATACATCAGAGAGGCTGTAGGAGGTTTTGGATTATTATTATTCATTCAACAACCCTTACTGAACCCTACTATGTGCCAGGTATCCTGACAGTTCCTGGAGTTGGGAATTAGGCTACAAGTATCTTCTGTCTTCAAAGGCTCTAAATAAATTTCACTCCAGCCATGTGACACTAAAATAATCTGCGGCTTGTGCTTTGGTGCTCGGAAAAGGAAACAAGTGCATTAGGAGAGATAAAGCAATTGAGCGATTCACTTACTTCCTGGGGCCAGTATGTCACATGGAAAAAAAATTACAGAATTGCAGAATTGAAATGGGATGTTAAAGTCTTCTTTATCTACTTCAGCCCCTGCCTCTGTGAGGGAGTGTCCTCAAGTTGCCCCAGAAGTGCAGCCCTCTCTCCTTTGCTTTGAAGAGATCCAAATGAGGAATTTCCTTAGCTTTCTCTGGAAGCGCCTTGCATAAACCCAACACATTGAACCTGTGCAATTCTGCGTGAAAACATAAAGGCTTTCTCCCACAATGTTCTGCTACTACCAGAAATGTCACCAGGTGACCCAGTTCCTTCATTCAGATGTTATTTTTAGTGAATGTCAGATGCAGGAAGAGTATCATTATGAGGCTGAGAACAGATCCCCTGCATGTGCCTCCTCTTTTCATCGGCACCACCCGTGGTGGAAAAGACTGACACTTGGCCAGTCTCGCACGAGAAGATAATATCCGACTAGAACCCAAAATACTTGTGCTTCAGCCAAAGGATGACTCTGTCTTTTCTCTTCCAAAGAAAATCAAAACTGTCCCCAAATTAAGTTCCTAAATGCATAACAACTCTGCTAAGTAATGGACTTGAATGTAATTTATCTTTCCCCAGAGACAGAAATACCACTAATAACTATAATTTGGATACAACTGCTTCTCAGATTTACAATCCATCTAACAGATTGTATTTGTTTCTGTGTCTTCTATGAAAAGTCTAAACTTTGACCTGTGATCTCGTAAAGAAAATGCATGAAAATGGAATATTACCAATCTCCCACTGTGTTCTTGTGATAGACAAATCGCTGGTCACTCTTGTCTGCTGTTCTGCTATTGGGGGCTGTGTGTGTGTGTGTGTGTGTGTGTGTGTGCATATCAGGGCATGTGAGTGTATTTGTGTGGGGCATGTGCCTGTGTGTTTGTGTGTGACAGGGAGAGTCTGTGTATATGTAGGATTTGAAGCATCTACATTAGAAATCTGCTCACCCTAGTGAATTTCCATGTTCTATTCCTTTGCTCTTGCAAGCTAAGAAAGGCAAAAAGAAAGTTTGCTCAATTGTCAGAAACAGATTTTTGCCATCTGTTTGCCAGGGTACAAAAAAATGAAATTGCTCAAGTTAACACTTAGGATTTGATGAAGGCAACTGGTTTCTTTGAATAAAGTACATGGTTAATTTGATCAGAGTACAGGTTCAATCCTTTATGTGCCACCTAAAGTCAGAGATGAAACCAGCTTAACAGTCAGTATTTTTACCACCTGAACTTCAACTGGCTGTCCTCGAAGTGTTTGTTGTTGGCCACATGTAGGAAGTCACATTGAGTTTGGGTCCATGAAAATTACGAGGAAATCGATCTAAGGTCTGGCCTTGCCAATGGGAAATACTGTCTACACGACATATCAATTAAGTGACATAAGAATGCCAACACCAGTGTTTATGTAAATATAAGGAACTCCAGATCTGTACACAAATTGTCTAATTTTCAGTAGGATTATTTTTATACCCAGCAGAGCCTAGTGGTTAAGATCTTGAGCTTCGGATTCAGATAATTTTTAATTCAGAATCCTTCTTCACTTCTTACTTGCTATGGTCACCTTGGACAAATTAATGAGCCTCTCTAAGCCTCAAATTTCTGTCTGTTAAATAGAGGTTTCATAAGACTCAGTGCATTATTATAAGGATTATATGGAATGATGCATTTAAAGCTCTTGGCATAATGCTCCCTCACGATAAGCATTCAATAAATATTGGCTGTTGTCCTCCAGTATTATTGGCTTCTGTGGATAGTAATATGCCCACTGCATCAGGTTGATGTGAGCTTTAAATGAGATAATCCTAGCAAAGACCTAAGCACAGTGCCTAACTCATAGAAAGAGCTCGTAAATGCTGGCCATGAGGGTAGTGATGATGATGACAGTGACCAGAGAGACGAAGTAACTATCCCAAATTCACACAGCTGGCTAGAGGATGAGCAGGAAATAGAATCTGAGTATAATGTCACTTCTCCTATAGTATCCCTCTGTGTTAAAGTTTCAGCTAAGGACTGGTAGTGAAAATGATTCTACCTGAATCTTAATTTTTTTTAACTCAGAACCAGCAGACAACTTCTTTTTTGTTACTTTTATTTTTTAATTTTTACGGATACATAATAGTTGTACGTATTTATGGAATATATGTGATATTTTGAGAAAAGCATATGATGTATAATGATTAAATCAGGGTAATTGGGATATCAATCATCTCAAGCATTTATCATTTCTTTGTGTTAGGAACATTCCAATTCTAATGGGAATGTTAGAAATTTTCCATTTAGTCTAGGTATTTTGAAATATACAATAAATTACTGTTATCTATAGTTACCCTATTGTGCTGCGAGTTATTATTCCCTCTACCTAACTGTATTTTTGTACCCATTAACCAACTTATCTTTATCCACCCTCTTCTCCACTTCCCTTCTCATCCTCTGATAGCCATCATTCTATTCACCATCTGCATCTCCACCATCTCTATTCACCATTCTATTCTCCATCTCCATCTATTCACCAAATTTTTTTTAGCTTTCACATATGAGGAAGAACATGCAACATTGTCTTTTTGTGCCTGGCTTATTTTATTTAATTCATATCCTCTAGTCCCATCTATGTTGTTGCAAATGACAAGACTTCATTCTTTTTGTGGTGGAATAATATTCCATTGTGTGTATATACCACATTTTCTTTCTTCATTCATCCATTGATAGATGTTTAGGTTCTTGGCTATTGTGAATGGTGCTGCAATAAACATGGGAGTGCAGATATCTCTTCAATAGATTGATTTTCTTTCTTTGGGATGTGTACCTAGCAGTGGGATTGCTGGATCTTATAGTAGTTCTATTTTTAGTTTTTTGAGGGACCTTTATACTGTTTTACATAGTGGCTGTACTAATTTACATTCCCACCAACATTAAACTGAAAATGTTTTCCTTCGCATCCTCGACAGCATTTGTTATTTTCGGTCTTTTTGATAATACTCATTTTAACTGGAGTGAGATGATATCACGTTGTGGTTTTGATTTGCATTTCCCAGATGATTCGTAATGTTGAGCATTTTTTCATATACCTCTTGGCCATTTGTATGTCTTCTTTTGAGAAATGCAGACACCTTCTTAATATTTGAAGTGATTGTTTCTCTTTACTTTGGGGAATTCAGGTTTTTCTAGAACCACATTTCCAATGATAGTCTGTTTCTTGTACCTACCTTCACACCATGAGTTAACCACCTTTTCAATTTTCAAGAAAGCTTATCATTTCTAGAAAGTTATTGAGTAGCAGAGCAGTAGAGAACAACAGAGCCACATTAAGATGAGGTTCAAAATGACAAATTTGTCTCTATCATAGAATTCACAAGTAGCAGATATTGTGGACTATAAGTATGCCACTGTTAAATCCTCAAATGCCAGAGGTCTCCTCTCCCCATTTATTTTCCATAATATTGTCCTAGGAAAAATCTTTGGAGAGTTTGGAGAAAAGGCTGAAATAATTTTTAAGAACATTAACTTTAAACTGTCTCTTGGTATTCAAGTTTCCCATAAGTTCAAATTTAATCAAATTCATTTTTAAAGGTTTAAATAAAGAGATATGATAAAGGACACCTATTATCATAGTCAAAATGGTGGAGAGAGTTACTGTTTTAATCACAGTAATCCATCATAGTGGTTGAGGTAGTTGGAGATGGAAAAGCACGTTTCCTTAGTCATCTGAAAGATTTTTCTTTATTAAACAAAACTGATTTGAAGTTTTAGATATTGTCATAACTTCTATCATATTTATTTACACCAATTAATTATTACTTTGGATTCAAGATAAGCCCTTTTCAAAAGCCATTCTAACCTGTATTAAACTGGATCTTACAAAAGACAGTAATAGATTTCATAAGTGACAATCCTGGGCCTAGATGTCTCAGAGATTATGGGAATAACTACACAGATTTCTCACCTTGTTGTTTTTCTCTTCCTAGTGCAACCTTTCGTTTTTCATAATAGTTAAAATTACTGAAGACATTATAAACAATGGGAAAGGAGGATAATGAGAAGGGCTGAAAGAAAAAAACAAGTCTCTCTCTCTCTTTTTTTTTTTTTTTAATTTTAAGTTCCAGTATACATGTGCAGGATGTGCAGGTTTGTTGCGTAGGTAAATGTGTGCCATGGTGGTTTGCTGCACAGATCAACCTGTCACCTAGTATTAAGCCCAGCATGCATTAGCTTAGCTATTTTTCCTGATGCTCTGCCTCCCTCTGACCACCTCCCCAAAGAAAAAGCAAGTCTTGAGCAATATCAGACACCAATGAAGTAGGTCATTCCTTACCATGTTTAGATGCCAGTGGGATCAAATGAAACCCATCCCTCATGTGCAGGATGTAATCCTTGCTAATCAAACATTCCTGGAATTGGGGGAGAAGGGAAAGGAGGAGGTGGTATCTCTGCCTCTTGGTTCCTGCTTCAAGCAAAATAGTTTATGGATCATCTAACCACCATGTGTACAGCCCTTTCTCATTGAGTGTTTCCCACACATGAAAACTTAGCACCTTTCACTGCTTGCCACTAAGCAAATAAAGCAATGGAAAGCCCTCGCTTGAGACCTTTGCGTGTATTGGCAGACTCTATGTAAATATAGGGAAATGGAGGTATTTTATGCCCCCTGAAACATAAACAACTTAAAACTGATTTCAGTACATACCTGAGTTTAAATATCCATTCCTGCCTCCTTAAGTGTTGTTTAGCCTTCTCACTCTTCCTTTTATCTTCTCTCATAAGGACCAGTTCCTTCCATTTTCTGTTTTCTTTTCTTTTTTTGAGACAGAGTCTCACTCTGTCACCCAGACTGCAGTGCAGTGGCACGATCTCAACTCACTGCAACCTCCTCCTCCCGAGTTCAAGCGATTCTCCTGCCTCAGTCTCCCAAGTACCTGGGACTACAGGCACCCAATATCATGCCCGGCTAATTTTTGTGTTTTTATTAGAGACGGGGTTTCACCATGTTGGCCAGGCTGGTCTTGAACTCCTGACCTCAAGTGATCCACCCGCCTCGGCCTCCCAAAGTGCTGGGATTACAGGCGTGAGCCACTGCATCCAGCCCCTTTCAGTTTCTTATGCATAACCATTTAGCTTTTCCTTTATTCTGCTGTCTCCTTCCAGATGCTGTATTTGGTCTATCCAAACGGCTCATTGATATGTTTTTTATGCATTCATTTCTTTCAACAAGTATTTATTGAGCACCTACTATGCGCCCAGTGCTGAGCTAGGCACTGGGTATTCAAAGAGTTCCCTACCTTTATGGAACTTAACAGTTAGTTCTCTTCACCAAAGGAGTTCTAGTAGCAAGATTTATTATAGTAATTCTTCTTAAACCTCACTGCATTATAAATTGGCATCTGAACTTCCTAATTCATCATGGCATCTAATATTCTGTTATCATCACAATGTTTAAATGTGTTAAGCCCTCATGGGAATATAGCAGTGAGCTATTCATATCCGAAGTAAGTTTCTTTACTTTAAAACCAACAATGGGAGAACCAGATCCAGAATAGATGCTTAAGGCGCTAAACCCAGAGATTATTGCAAACCCTCCTTAAAGACCTGGTCACAGGCATAGCTGACCTCAAGCCCATATGAAGAAGGAGAAGGTAAAAGAGCCCAGTCATCACTGCTTAGCCTCCTTCTTTGGAAAAAAAAAAATACAAAGGAAGTACCCACCATGTTCCTAGGAGTATAGGTCAGAATAAACAGTGCATTGTGGAGGCATGAAAACAGCATTCTTTAAACATGTTTAGGCTTTAAATTAGAGATTCCCAAGACACACAAGAGTGGAAAAAGTGTGAGGGCCAGAAGTTTGAATTAGCTCAATGGGAGCCCTTTCTCTTCTCTTACAAGTACCATGCAGGTGCAACTGAAAGGGATTCAATTGGGGACAGCTAGCGACATGCAAAATTAGAGTCTAAGCCAGGAGACTGTGGTACTTGGGACTGGAAAAGAAGGTCATCAGTCAATAGGCAGATTGTGCTGACTTCTTATCAGGGCTCACAAGCTAAATAGTACAGGACTTGTCCAATATGCAGATGGGGTAAGAGCAGATTCTTGTTTTCTACTAATGGCCTCATAACTACTGTCAAGTGAGAAGCAATAGCAGCAGACAGACAGTGGTGATCTATTTAGAGCAGGAAGAGTGGAATGGCTCATTTTGGCCCAATGTCATGCGACTAGTTCTTCAGCTGCATGCATGGGTCAGGCCTGTCCACCAGAAGCCCAGCTGCTGAGCAGCCTCAGAACACTTACATGGAAGGTAGTCTTTGTTACGTGGAGCAAGATGTGCTTCTCAGGTGTTTCTGCCCAAGTACCCTACCTTCAGGAGCAAGGAAATGCTACTCCCTGGAAGCCTGGCACTTAGCAGAAGAGTTACTTCAGTGGGAAAATCTGGGTGCACTCTCCCTCGTGCCTTTTTTTTTTTTTGAGACAGAGTCTTGCCCTGTCACTCAGGCTGGAGTACAGTGGCACGATCTCCACTCACTGCAACCTCCGCCTCCCAGGTTCAAGCGATTCTCCTGTCTCAGCTTCCTGAGTAGCTGGGACTACAGGTGCACAGCACCATGCCCAGCTAATTTTTGTATTTTTAGTAGAGATGGGGTTTCACCATATTGGTCAGGTTGGTCTCAAACTCCTGACCTCAGGTGATCCACCTGCCTCGGCCTCCCAAAGTGCTGGGATTACAGGTATGAGCCACCATGCCTGGCCCACTCTCCCCTTTTGTGTTAAAAATACATTAGCATGCTATACTTCATAATATATTGTTTTTAAATATAAATTATTTAAATCAGCAATTAAGTCACTTTATATGTCTCAACCCCCAAATCTTTGAGGAAAAAGTTGTATTGCAGGAAAATGGGCTTGTTTATCCCTTGGTTACCAGTACCTGACACATGACTACATATTGTCAAGGGGGGCAGTGTTGTGCTGTGGTTTGAGAAACAGAGCATAATGGAAATGAGTAGTGATTCCAACAGAAATGTGGTCTTGTATCTGTGGGGAGAAGGGTTAGCATCTAATGAGTCATCACTTTATTGCTGACACCACCACTGCTCCTCCTTTCCATCCTGTGCGCTCATATTGGTGTCATTTGAATGGCAGTACCTGCCAATCCTCAGTCTTTCAGGTATGATAAACAACCACGTGGCTACTTCCTTAATAGATTGAAAAGCTTCGCATTATTGAAACCCACTTGTCTCAGTTTTTCACAGACAGAATCGACACGGCCTCTGTCCTCTCTGGATAGAACTATGCAGAATGTTCTGAGACAGAGAAGAACAAAAGCATTTGGTTACCAACTTCTTCCTTTTTCATTTTGGAGTGGAAATAATGAGCATAAAAGAAGACAGGGAGTTTCCATCTTTCCTTAAATAGGATAAAAACTGAGAAAAAAGTAAAGTAAATCAAGCAAGAAGCTAATCTCTTCTCAGCTTCATAATATGACCACCTTGGTTCAGGTAATCCATGTGAGATAGACCTGGGAGACTCCACGTGTTTCTAAAAAGCCATGTCTTCAAAGTAAAACAGAATCTAGAGACATATATCAGGTGAAATTCTAGCCTCTTTCCTAAATTAACCTAGCTGACTCAGACACAGGTGAGATTTTACCCAAATGGCCCAAATTACCCAATTTCCCATGTCAACTGAGATGACCAAAGACAGCTTGTCCCAAATGAAGAGTGTGAATGCAACTGTTTGAAATATACCGTGGCCAGAAGAATAATTGGCCAATTCCTTGAAAAACTTAATTACTGAAGAAAAGAATTATGAATGTGCTTCCCATTCCATTACTTTTCTCCTCTCTAGTTAGAAATGTCACTTGAACCACCTGGCAAATTCTAGGAGAAATTCCACCACAAGGCTGAGGATACATTTTCCTATGGGGCTGTCCCATGAAAGGGAGGACACTTGAGAGGAAATCGTAACACCCACCAAAGCTGAAGACAAATGGCTGTGATTTAACCTAGAGGTTCGCCTACAGGCTGATTCCTAGAAGACTTGCTCTTTTAAATGAAGCAAGAGACTTCATGGCTCAGAAGGGGATTGCCTTAATCTGAAATGCTCACCAGCGGGGGTAAGGGCTAGCAGGTGAAAACACTGTCGGGAACACTGGCTTGCCAAAATCCATAGAAAATGAAAACTCAGCAATCAAACTTGAAATCACTTCTGAAATTCCAGCCTTAAAATCAAGAAGAGAGTTCACATGCCATGTTTTGGAAATTGTCAATTGGATACTATATTATCAGGAATTTGAGGCATAAAGGAGGCTTCCAGCCCATGCAGCCTGTTCAGGACTAAGTAGGCAGGGCTAACACTTCATTGGGTAAGTAGAGCCTATTCACCCAAAAGGTAGCTAGGCAGGTGTCAACTTTCCTTTTTTTTCTTTAATCTTTTTCCTTTTGCAAAGCTAAGCCTCAAAGGGTGAATGTCAGAGAGAACTGCCAAGGTACCAAAGCTGAGATTCTATCAACCTAACTTGACATCGTACCCAGGGAAAGCCCATACTGAAAACCTAGGGCCGCAGATCAAGATTGTGAGGGGTGCATTCTCAGGGCAGACCTGTTCTGAGTGTGTGTATAAATGGTGTGCCAGTGTAACAGGTGGGTGAGGAGAAACTAGTCATGGAGTCTTAGGAACCACTGACTGGCTGGACCGAGGAGAGAGACCTGGATGCCTGCTCCCACTCCTTCCATAGCTCCAGTTTATATCCTCTTACTTGGGGCTTGGGCAACATTGCTGATGGAAAAGCCCATCTTCATACCCTCCCACCTTTCTTGCCCCATGTCCAGCAGCTTGGGCACCTGGGAGCACCTCCTCCCTCCACCCACCCCCTTCCAGAGGGAGTGGTCTAATCAGCAAGTTCCCACTGGCTTGTTAATGGTTCACTGTGTGGTTTGTTCCAGAAGATGGAAAGCAAAGAATCTCTAATGACGGCATTTCACAGGTGCTATTGAGCCTGGGAAGCAATGCTGGTTGGGGATAGGGCCTTTTCATCTCCCTGCAGTCTCTACAACCTTCTGTGACTAGGAGACGGTCTGCTCACACTCCCACACTCAGCTGCACACTTTCTGTTCTGACGTGGGTTTGGGCATCTGCTTCCCTGACCCAGAGGAAGCCAGTCTTGCCTGGTGGGTTTCTGCCTAGTATGAGGGAAGAGGAATGCAGTGCCTTTTCTGTAGGCACCTGCACATCCTGGGAGCTTAGAGAGTCTGTGCAAAGGTCAACAGTTACATACGGAAAGAAAGACTTACTTTAGTCCTGGGTCTTGTGTGGGGCCTGCAGTAGCATGTGGAATATTAAAAAATAATGTGGGGATTACCGCCATCTCTTCCCTGTTTGTTCTTCTAAGTCATGTTCTAGTTTAAGCAGCAAGAAGGACGATGACCTTTCTCTTCAGTTTACCTTAAAGAACAGCTGGTGCTTAATGGAAAATTTTAAGAAAGTTGTCATTATGAACCAAGTCAATGCTGGAGCATTTCCTAAAGGCTCTTTTCTGGAGAAAGAGGATTTCACGGTGAGAAAGCTGGCATGATGGGAGGATGAGTCGGGAGGTGGAGGAAAGAGTTAGAAAGGCCAAGAGAGCAGGAACAAGCTGCCTGTTGTGGCTGTGGCTCTCAGATTTTCCTTGAGATTTTTTCTGGACTTTTAACTGGAAGACATGCCCATTTTGAAAGAGAATTTTTCTTTCTTAAGGATATTTTGGGCTGTAGGCAGGGCAAGAAAGTTCAAGCCCAGACACTGGGGGTTTCTCCTGGCTGTGCTGATAACCTGCTAGGGAAAGAAACAGTTCTATTTTCTTCCCTCATGTGGAGGTGATAATTCCTGCCTGGATCAGTCTTATAAAAATGTTTGGAAGATTATGTGGTTAATGTTTAGGTGATAATCTATACCAAATGCTTAAGAAATATGCAGTTAATTCTTAATCTGAAAATTTTTTTGTTGTGATTCTCTTCCCCATGGCAGGTCTGTGATGCTGAGTATTAGGATGTATTAGAAAAAGGCAGCAGGAACAGGTCTCATTATCTATTTAGTTATTTTTCAAAGCCTTCCTTGGGGGAGAAGGCTAATGAATGAGTAAAGACTGTGAAGGAATATACTGTGCAGAAGATAGACACTAATTAATCTCCTCCTCTGATGAGGCTGGAGAGGAAAAAAAGAAACTTGTATTAAAGCAAGAGAGATATAGGTTAGACATAATGAAGAACTTGTCGATTACGAGCATTTTAAGTTGCTGAGCAGAGCAGACAAAAACATAATCCTGGTGGTAGCCAGTATACAAAGCAGTGATAGCAACCAAATTTCACAGAAGGAAAGAGTCTATATTATCTGAATAAGTTAGTTGCATAAGCAACTTTATTTCCCCACAACCAGCGCTCTAACCTGTGGGTGTGGCAATTATTTTAGAGTCTCTGTCTGGAAAAGTCCCTTTTGGAAACTACAGCCTTTCTCATCACTGTGTAAGTGAACTCCATGACAGTTCTAGGAAGACTATAGATTTTTTTAAGCTGAGACAGTTTTTTCTCTCCCTCTCTCTCTTTCTCTTTCATTTAACCTTTTTATTTAGTCTGTTAAACCACCAGAGACATAGATTCCTCCCAAGGGGCTATTTCTGCTTTTCATTTATTGAGACTACCAGGTCATATCACTTGTTTTTTATTAAGTCAGAGCTATTTAAAGCTGCTCTTAGGCCTTTAACTGCTTTACTAGACGCCTGCTCTCCCAAGTCACCCTCCTCTTTTCAGCCTGGCCACCCCACTACCCTCCTTTCGTCTATTTTCCCCTGTCCCTCCTGACTGTCTGCAACCCCTTTTATTTTTCCCTGTCCCTTATCTTCTCCTAATAGCTTGCTTTTCTTTCTCTCTCTCTCTCTCTGTCTCTTTTTTTTTTTTTTTTTTTTTTTTGAGACAGGATCTTGCTTTGTTACCCAGGCTGGAGTGCATGGGTGGCATGATCATGGCTCACTGCAGCCTCCAACTCCTGGGCTCAAGTAATCCTCCTACCTCAGTCTCCTGAGTAGCTAGGACTACAAGCACACAGCACCATACCAGCTAATATTTTATTTTTATTTTTATAGAGACAGGGTTTCACTATATTGCCCAGGCTGGTCTTGAGCTTGTGACCTCAGCCTCCCAAAGTGCTGGGATTACAAGCATGAGCCAATATGCCCAGTCTCTCTTTCTTTCTTTCTTTGCTTTGCTTTGCTTCCTTCTTTCCTTCCTTCCTTCCTTCCTTCCTTCCTTCCTTCCTTCCTTCCTTCCTTTCTCTCTCTCTTCCTTCCTCTCTTTTTTCCTTCCTCCCTTTCCCTTCCTTCCTTCTTCTCTTCCCTTCCCTTCCATTTCATTCCCTTTCCTTCCTCCCTACCTCCTTCCCTCTCTCCCTCCATCCCTTTCTCCCTCCATTCATTTTTTCCTTTCTTCCTTTCTGTCTTTCTCTCTGTCTCTTTCTCTTTCCCTTTCTTTTTTCTTTCTTTCTTTTTCCCTTATAAACCTTGTTCTCTGCACCTTCCAGAGCTATGGTTGGAAAAATTAGATTGCTTCTTGGAATCTACAGTAGAATGTCTGGTTGAAAATCACTTCTGGGAAAGCCAGGACAGCCAGAACAGGCCTTCAGATTTGTTTATTCATTCAACAAATATTTATTGAGCAGCTGTTTATGTGCAGACCCCTGAGATTAAATTATTGGCAACCTGTAAGCCAGAAGAGAGATAGTTTTACCCATTTGACATATAGGCTTAATTGAAGATTAAGGGTAGTCCTAAACAACCTTGTTTTATTCCCTGGCCCTATGTTCATAATCACTGATTATTGCTACAAAACAAAGTGCCCCCAGAGAACTTTTACAAGTATTACAAACATCCTAATGGTTATACTGGTTTGCCTTGGATGTCACTAGATTGTGAATGGTAATTAGTTTTCTTTTTCCAGCTGAGGGCCCCTTAGGCATTGCAGTGTCTGACCCTTTCAAATTCTTTCTGAGCAATTGGTTTCTAGATAATTGTAATCAATCGTTTCCTATGGGCAAACCCTTCTCAATAATGAGCTCATCGTCCCATCAGGTGAAAATGCAGCAGCACAATTAATATTTGGGGGATGAAAACAAATTACTGTTTGCTGAATAATGAGCCCTGAGTCCTGTTTTAAGCTGAATATGCAGTGCAAGACCAAAATGTAATTCTTTTCATGAGAACTGACAGACTTTACTTCAAACCAACTACACTTCATTAAAACTGTGATAACAGTCTGCAAAGCAGCATAGAAATATTGCAGCTGTGGGCTCTCAGAGAGAAGGAAAGAATCCTTATATTGTTCAAGTATGACACAATGCGTTTGTAATGGAGTCACTCCATCCCAGATATATTCGGATTCAATGCATTGATTCTCCTCCCCTGCCACTCGGGTTCACTCAATGGTGAAAGGGAGGCAGCAGCCAAAGCAGCCAATTCTCTTGCTTGCTTTAGACTATACAGAAATCGAGCCACTCGAGTTGGGGGTGCACGGGTGCAGAAAGATAAGAAGGGTAAATCCCTCTGAAGAAGAGTCTGGTACCAGGACCAACAGTGATTTCGGCAGGTCATGTCCAGCCAAGATGTGGAGGAGGAAAATGTAGGTGGAGACTCAATGGGCTTCGTGGAGGTAGAGGTGATGACCACCCTTTGTGACTGCATGAGTCCCTCTGCCCTTGGACTAGGGATTTGGGGCCTGAGGCCACTCAGAGAACATCTCCTCCAGGAAGCCTTTTCTAACTCCCCAGACTGTGAGATGGCCTCTCTGTGCTCCCGAGGTGCCTTGTACATACTCCTCTATGGTTCTTACCACCTGCTGAAATTGTCTGCTTTTTCACAGTGGTTGGCACCACGGTCTTTGGAGAAAGGTAGTATGGCTTTGTCACTAATTAGCTGTGTGTCCTTAGGCAAGTCACATAACCTCTCTGAGCCTCAGCTTCCTTACAAATAATAATATTTAACAGGGTGGATGTGGGAATTAAAATGAATTAGTAAAGGGCCTGGCATCTACTAATCATTACATCATCATTAATGATATCATCTTTTCTACTTCATCATAAGTTTCTCAAATGCAGGGTTCACATTATTTATCTTCATCTACTAAGAGTTCAGCACACAGATGCTCTCAATAAAGGTCTATTCAATAGATTTCACATCAGCAGCTGCTAGATCATAGAAAGAGGATAGATGTGTCTTTCTTGGGAAGATGATTGCCCTGGAGGAAGCTAACAGTGAACAGTGACTCAGAGGTAGTCACCACCTCTCCTGTATATTCACAGGTGGTCAGTGAGAAGTGATAGCAATGGAGTTTCCTGTGAGAAGTTAGAATAGGAAAGATTTCTTGATAAGAAAATGGTATGACAAATTCGAAGAATCTTTCGCCAGAAACAAGCTCTGAACCACACCTGGGGTGTGTCCATTTAGAAAGGTGTGACTGTTCAGTCATGTCTCCCAGGAAAAACTTCCTGATAGAGCCTGGCATCGTGTGTGTAGAAAATGTAGCCGTGGGTTAACTTTTTACCCCTCTCCATCTGCACTGCCTTCAGTGGGCTTCCAGTGGTGGTGGTTGGGGGACTGCTCTGGTTGCCTTGGCTGGCCATGCTGTGCCTGTGTGTGCTGTGCACTCACGCGGGCCTCACTCCTAGTGAGAGTTATTAGAAGCCGAAGGCACTTCTGAGGGAGGATTTCTCTGTACAAACAGCCAAATTTGCTCGTATCTGAGAGGTACAGGTATGGTCAGGTCTAAGGGGAACAACATGGATAATTTTCCAGGCTCCTTTTTAGATCTTTGAAGGCAGGAAATAATTGAGGTGTGTGTGTTTGTATGTGTGTGATGAGAGAGAGAGAAAAAAAAATAAGAAGGTAAAAAGAAGAGAAGGGAAACTCATGGCATTTCTAACCAAATTGTTTCCACAATAATGTTGCCCCTCTTAAAATTAGCATAGTTTGTGAAATGAAGAGCTGTGTTGTGACTCAGAAATATTTCAGAAAGCAGTGTTTCCACCAATTCATCAGAGATGTTATTAAGCCAGAGAATGACTAAAATCTGGTGATATAAGGTGAAATAAAAACTGCTTTCAGCAGCCTTTCTCAAGGAGTGAGACTGGCTCGCCTCTGGCACAGTGGACTTCAAAATTAAAGGGGAGACATTCATGTGACATGGTAGCAAAAATACAGCTAAGGAAAAAGCCTCATTATGAGCAAGCAATAGAAGGGAAAATGCCAGTAGGCATTTAGACATCTGAATTGTGGTCCAGAATCTGCTACTAACTAATGTGTGACCTTGAGCAAGTCACTTCATTTCTTTGGACCTCAGTTTTCGTATCTGGCAAATCTCCTCCAGCTCTAATATTGTAAGTTATTAAAGCATAGAAGTACATCCAAATGAAATGATAAATAAGACATAGCTATATTCTTTCCCTATCTTTGTACATTGGAATTGTGACTGTGTGTTAGTCCATGTTTATCAATGTCTAGACAATATTCAAATGGGCTCTATACCAATTCTCTTTCTAAAGTTTCCTACAATGAAAATTTATCATTAAAAAAAATGAAAAGATCCCCAGATCGTGGCATCTAATTTAAGAGATGATTGCTACCACTACTTCTTTTATTCAGTTATTTAATAAGCATGTTTAATACCAACTGTGTGCCCAGTGCTGTTGAAAGGAAGATGGCAATAAGACCACTGCATTTAAGAAACCACCACAGAATGATGGCCTAATAAAACAATATTAGCAGCATCTTGGCATCTGTCCCAGGATCTGACCTGCACATACATTTTGAAGTGAGCATTTACATGAGTATTTTAGCTGAAGGCAGCTAAAATTCCAGGGCACACCTACCTGCAGCATCATATAAAATGCTTTCTTCAATAGTGTGTCAGCCAGGTTTGTATTGACTAACCTGAATCATGGCTGACATAAAATTCCATTTCCTCTTTCCAGGGGACAACTGAAATGCAAAGGGGAAGTTCCCACCCAAAGTCTAAAAAGACAGGGCCTGAGATCCATGATAACTTTGCAGGGGACAAAAAGCATCTCCTTTGTGTTGGGACCATCCGTTGGGTTCCATCTCCTATGAGGTGGTGATGGTGGATGATGACTGGCACCTGGACGTGGAGGATGTCCATTGCACATTTTCCCGTAGACCTTTCTCCGCTTCCCTGGTCTCTGTGTATCACAAAGACCCAAATATTTTAACTTGAGTGGTACCAAAAACCAATGAGGGAGTGATTATCAAAATGGGAACAGTGGGAAAGGATGCTGTGCAAATACAAAAGTTTTGTAAACATTTCATAGGAGTTCTTAAAGCATGACTTCCAATTTAAACCTTTAAGTCACTAACCTGCTAGTGAGAGCCTGTGTGTGTATAAGAACATCTGTTCTCCTTTCCTAAGAATTAGGAAGCTCTAGGGTTGGGCCAGAGCTGAGGGTCAGGTATTAAGGCAGTAGTGTGTCCATAAAAGTGTCATTGACTGGTGTACATGGTAAGTCAATAAGCAGAGACACCCGGTTGCAGCAGAGAAAGAGGTTTAATTGTAGGGTCACTGAATGAAGAGATGGTAGAAAGCCTCAAAATCCGTCTCCCCAATGAATTTGGGGTTCGGCTTTTTAGGAGTTTGGGAGTGGCTGAAATGTGGAGATCGTTGACTGGTCGAAGAGTGCAGGGTGGCATCATGGAACAGGGAGACGAAGAAACCGTGTTCCCATGCTGATCCCGTTCTTGGCGATTCCTGAGGACTCATAAACCAGGACTACTAAGGGCCGGGGTGCTACTGAAACTGCCCCTACAGAGTTGACAAGAATTGCATGCTGGGTTCTGGACAGAAATATAATAAGAACCTTTGGGGGTCTTCAAACTGGTTGCTGGAATTCAGGTCTGAAAAAAATCTTAAGTGATCCTTCAACAGAAGCCTTATGAGTCTGATATTAGAGATCCTGTCTGTGGGAACAATGGGGATGCAAATCAATTTTTAAACAGTCTTATGACCCTAATGTCAGAAATCCTATCTATAGAAACAATGGGAATGCAAATGATCAGTATCTACTGACGTTTATTGGAAATGGGCCACAGTACAGCCTGATTGATGCTTAATTATAACTATATTTCTGTCCAGAACCTAGCATGCAATTCTTGTCAACCCTGTGGGGGCAATTCCAGTAGCACCCCATCCCTCAGTAGTTCTGGTTTCTAAGAGTCCTTAGGAACTTTCTGGGTAAAGAATTTGTACGGCCGGGCGCGGTGGCTCACGCCTGTAATCCCAGCACTTTGGGAGGCCGAGGTGGGCAGATTACCTGAGGTCAGGAGTTCGAGACCAGTCTGGCCAACATGGTGAAACCTCATCTCACTAAAAATACAAAAATTAGTCAGGCATGATGGCACACACCTATGATCCCAGCTACTCAGGAGGCTGAGGCAGGAGAATTTTTGAGCCCAGGAGACGGAGGTTGCAGTGAGCCGAGATTATGCCACTGCACTCCAGCCTGGCTGACAGAACAAGGAAAAAAAAATTGTACAAAGTCCTCTAGCAAACTGGAGGAGATCAGAGGAGAAAGATGCATCAGATACCACATTGCAAGAGCTGTGCAATTCCTAGGAGAAAATTTATCCTGGGGGAAGAAAAATTCTGGCACAGCAAGCTGGGCTTAGCAACAGGACTTAAGGATCAAAAGGAGTAATGACCCTTGGTTCAGCACAAAGGCTGTTATTTGAATCTACCCTGGCCCAATTATCTTTGTGTTGTATGCTAGCCCTGGAGAGAAGAACAAAAATAAAATAAAACTGGCAATGCTGTGTCACCAAAGTCTGTAACACCATGGAGCCTGAACAACTCCACTGCAGGAGTAGGCCTCTCCCCTGACATAGCATGATGCAAGAGAGAACACCATTTTCTTTCTTTGTAGGTGTAAGCTTCATGGCCAAGGCACTTAGCAAGGCTGGCCTCTAGAGCAGAGCACCAGCAGTAGCAGGGGATCAGGCTGGAGGGGCCAAGGCTGGCAGTATAGGAAACAGGATGCGTACAGGGGCATTGTCACCGAAAGTACAGGCCCAGAAGGAATCTCAAACACTTTCAAGACATCCTTGGAGGCTCCCAAGATTGCCTACAGAGTGAGGGGCTGTGAAGAGGGAGTCATGCAGATGGAGTTCTATGAGCCAGCAAAACTCCATATTAAGAATGAAATTGCTTCATTGATTTCTATATCCTGGAGACAGTTGGGTCACACTTCTTTGGAAGTGTGCTTCTGAGAGGTATATCCAACACTTATGTTTCACTTCAGATATTCTCAGCCTCACTTGTCTTGTTCCAGCTGCTACAGCAATGACCAGCTCTGCATGATCTAACACTGTCTAGCCTCCTAACTGCACTGTAAACCCTTTACCTTCTTCCTGCGGCTTCCCAGTTGACACAAAGACATAGGATCCCACTTGGTGACCATGTATGACCAACAACCTAGAAATGCAAGAGAGTTAACAATCTTGTGGGTTAAACTTTTGACCAGTGGGAAACAAGAGCTGGTGGAGCAATTTTCCCCTCTTTTTCCCCCCATTCCAAGACACCAGACAGTCCTTGAGATGTAATTTATACTGTTTCTTAGATGATGGTCCCCCAGATGGAGCAAGAAGATATAGAGAAGAGACATACTCCTCAGCCTGTGGGACTGGAGGCAAATTGTGCAGATCTTTGTGGGTAATATTAATGATTACTAAAGAGTATCCACCACAGAGGAGGATTTCAACAACCAGGGGCACAGATGACTGATCCGGTGAAGATAAGCAAGGGTCTCTCCTCAACTACCCCAGCATTTGTGCAGTGACCTCATAAACAGAGTGACCGAGGTAGCAGGGTTGGAGCCTATCCATGAGCCCAAAAGTATAGGCTGCTTCTTATCAAGGCTGCTGATACTGTCCCCATTGTCACTGCCAGAAGTAGAGACTGACATTGATTCCTTGATATGATGCCATTCTTCAGTGAGACCAGCCAGCCATTTCATGGCCAGATGGTTATATTTTGCTCCTTCTACCCCTAATGGGGCAGCAATTGATCTTTACTGGAATTGCTGCCTATTTTACATATTGGTTGGTTGTTTTTCCTTCCCGTAGTGTCTCCACCAGCATAATCATCTAAGGCCTTTCACAATGCCTAATAAATATAGGTATGGTAACCTTCAACAGCATTACCTATGAACAGGGGACCCATGTTACAGAAACAGCAGAAGAGTTGTGACAGTAGGCACATAACTACAACATCTACCATGGACCTCACCATCCAGAAGCAGCCAGTCTAGTAGCATGGTGGAATGGGCTATTGAAAGCTCAGCTAAGATGCCAGCTCAAGGAAAATAGGCCACAAAGTTGGAGCACTCTCCTTTGGGCATCCAATATATGTGTGGAATTAACAGCTAATATATGGGCCCCAGTAGTTAGAATACATGGGTCTGGGGAAAAGGCATGGCTTTGGTCATCATTACTCCCGGTGACCTTCTTATGGAATTTGTGTTTTCCATTTGTACAAACTTTGAATTTGCCAGGTTTAGAAGTGCTTGTTCCCAGAGATCAGTAAGGTTTATGCTGCACTTAAAACTGCAACTGCCACGGGGTTACTTTGAACTCATACTGGTGGATCAGCAAACAAAGAGAGTTCCTGAACACCACGAGGAGCCATGGTTGCTCTTCACAATGTGAGCAGGGGAGACTATGTCTGGAATCCACCTGATTCACAAGGACGTGTTTTGGTGTATCCATAGAAAATAGGTAATTGTCACAATTACAGACCAAGGACAAAGCAATACAGACCTCAGGCCTCTTGGTGATGTAGGTCTTGATCATATTACCGGGCAGGCAGTGCAGATCAATGACAAAGTTCTGACCAAGGGTGATAGAAATCTAAAATGGGAGGCAGAAGTGGAGGATGGCAGATGTCAATTATGGCCTTAGGATCAGCTATAATGGAGGGACTGCATCTTGCTTCACTAGTCCTCTTGCCTTGGACCTTTTTGGAAATTCAACTACCGCCATCTTGAAGGAGACTCTGTGACAGATTATACTCCTACTTTCTCCTTCAGGGAAAACAGGCCATCTTGTTCTCAGAAAAATAGAGGCTCCAGAGTGTACCAAGTGAACCAGATAATGGAGGGCACCAGCAGGCTGCATGGTGTGAGGGTCGGGCTCATTAGACTGTTCTCACTCACCACTTTAGACCTCTCAGCTTCACTCGTCTCTTGTTCCAGCTGTCACCTCAGCAAGCAGCTTCCTGAAGGCACAACCAGATGGCACTTTGCCTCATCCCACCCCATGCACTCTCACCTGTTACTCTGAGATTTCTCTGTTTGATAACAAGGCGTAGAAATTCACAGCAACCCTCACACCTGTACAATCTGGGCGTGCAGGAGAATGGACCCATTAGAATGAGCCTTTGACCAATGAGATATGGGAGCAGGGGATAAATTCTTCCCCTTTTCTCACCCAAAGAGACATTCTTGAGACATCTTTTACATGGCTTCATTGAAGATAACTCTATGATATCAAACAATCAGTTGTCCTTAGTGGTAGCCAGTTCAGTACACTTCCTTGTACCTGTATTGGTTTTATCCTCTTTTCTGTCTCACATTATTTATCCTTCCCTCCTGGTCCTTAATGTATGCTCCCTAAGAAAATCGTGGCACGTAAACCCTTGCCTCAGACTCTACTTTCTGAAGAAACCAGCTAAGGAAAAGGTATCTCTAAAGAAAGAAAAATAGAGTAATATACAAAAATGAAAATATGGGCCAGGCACAGTGGCTCACACCTCTAATCCCAGTACTTTGGGAGGCTAAGACAGGAGGATTGCTGGAGCCTAGGAGATCGAGACCAGCCTGGGCAATATAGTGAGACCCCACCTCTACAGTAAATTAAAAAATTAACCAGGTGTGGTGGCACATGCCTGTAGTCCCAGGTACTCAGGAGGCTGAAGCTGCAGGACTGCTTAAGCCAGGGAAATCAAGGCTGCAGGGAACTGTGGTCACAGCATTGCTCTCTAGCCTGGGCAACAGGGCAAGACTCTGTCTCAAAAAAAAAAAAAAAAAAAAAAAAAAAAAAAGAAAGAAAAGAGAGAGAGAAAAGGAAAAGAAAATATTCCCTTCCATAGAGGGAAAATAAGTCAAAGTTTAAACCTAACCATAGATGAACAGCCCATGGTCCACAGCATCCCCTGTGGAGTAAGATTTGGGCTTGAGTCCTTAGTATCAAGTAGCAAGAACTACAGAAAGGCAGTTTAACAGCCTTCTTAAAGTGCCATAGGACACCTTCACTGGAGCTTCAGAAATTCTAAATATAGAATTCAAAAGCAGCAAACACTAATATCAGGATTTAGTTTGGCCCAGAGTAACCTTGTGAAGAAGGTGAAGTTGATCTTTAATGCCTCTACAGATCGTCTTTCAGCATCTCCCATTCCTCCCCTAAGACATTTGGTGCTTATGTTCTCTTTTTCCTCTCCTTTATTCCAAACCTTTTAGCTCTATATTACTTGGAAGTGATCACTTAAATTGATTTGCAGTTGAGTATTAATGACTAATTGAGTTTAATCTGGTAATTCTCCAAGAATTCCAAGAGGTTTTTACAGAATAAGCCCTTAGCTCAAAAGACTGTGTTTCTAATAGCAGAATACTTAGCATCAACAGTTGGCTAGTAGAGATAGATTTGAGGGTTCTTTAAACAAATAACACACACAATTATTACTTTTCATTTATGTCTAGGACTTATTCCAAGCTGTTTTATTTATGTGTCCTTTCCAATAATGATTTTTAACTATTAGAAGAAAGGGCAACACAAAGAAAACCCTGACTTGTTTTTTCCCACCATAGTATTATGACATTTTTTGTAGTAAAGTTGGAAATTAAAATAATTTTACATGCAAAGCCTTATATGTATCATTAATATATTTCTATACTTGCTTTGTCACATATCTACATATCTATCCATTCCTTTACCCAATCATCCATCTTTTTTTATCGATTTCAAAGCAAATTGCAGGCATCAGCATTCTTCTCTAAATACTTCCCTGACTTGATTTTCCTCTTAGATTGTCTGCATGTCAGGACAAAGCAAAGAAGGATTCAGCAACTGCTGCTTAAAAACTCATTCACTACTTTAGAAATCAAGACAAACTGAAAGACATGGATGGAATGAATTCAGCCCCTCCTCCTATTATTTCTCTAGCAAGCAGGTGACCAAAGCTATGAATGTTTGTTTCCTGAAAACTAAAGTCCTGACTTGTCATCTTCATAGTGAAAAGAGCCTCAAACATATTAGTTCTTATGAACCCACATGCTATAGTTAAACCAGCTCTCAACTGTTTATTTTAAATACTCAAATTGTTTTGTTGGTGTCTTTGTGTTTGTAGGTAAGTGTTCGAAGCTATAATTCATATCTTGAGCTAAGTACAAAGTTTGAGTCAAACCAACACAAGTTGTCTGATTGCATTCCTGACCCACATGGATATCCTTTGTGTATAAAACAAGTTGCCCCATCTTGATCCTTTCTAATTTGTGATCTCCCCGACAGGACACCAGCCATGGGGGTTGTGGCTTCTCCACAAACTATCTTTTGACAAGTTCAGTCCCAGTGGTCTCTCATGGCCACTTGACATAACTCTACTTACAGCCACACAGTCAAACATTTAATTGTTTAATTATTTTGCATAGAATGATCCTGTCTCTCTCCCAGAATCTAAGTTCTAGGAGGGAGTGAGGAGGGTAGGAAGCATGTCTTCTGAGTCTTCTTCTACATTCAGTGCTCAAGGGCTGGGCACAGTACGAGGCACACACCTAAAACTTTACAGGTCTTAAAGCCTTTTTACAGACATGTTCTCATTTAAACTTGACGTATAGTAGACTGCTTGGCCTACTTGCTTCCAGAAAGCTGGCTCCGGGTTCTTTGAAAGTGTTTCTCCCGGGATACGTGATCGTGGCGGTTAATATCAGCCAGAATACTTTTCTGACATGTCCCCAGGCAATCATCATGAGCAGGGACTTAGAGACAGGGCTTTTCTGTGTCAGAGCCAGAATTCAGAAATGCTCTGCTTTTCTTGGTTAAAAGAGAGCCAGGATTTTTTTCTTTTCAGCACCCGTTTGCGCTGACCTCTTTTTCTGGCTTCTCATTAAAAGGAATAAGGACTCAGGAAGCACTGGGGGGAAAACGAGTTGTTTAGCTGCAGAGAGGGCTTAGGCAAGGCTAACGCTGTGGGCTGGAAAAGCCACCAACGAGCTTCCATTTTTCTTTCTGATTGTTCAAAAAACCCAGGTTACTGACCAGCCCTGAGTCATCTCATAGTACATGGAGATATATCTATTAAGTACATTGAGTTAAACTGTTCTCTCAAGGAAGCCCTGCCAGGGAGTTAGCAGAGACATAGGATGCCCAAACATTGGGACAATTCATTAACCAGCACCCTAACAACCTAAATTATTCATGTCAGCTTGGACCCCAGAAGGGTCCATTCTCTTCTGAGAATGGGGCCCATGGCAATGTGCTGATCCTTACATGTGACATCATGTGGGTGCTTAGCTAAATAATAAATACACTGATGTGCTTAAAAAATAAAAACAGATTCAGACAATAGAAGAATGTACCTTTCTTTCTTCTAAATTTCTCTAGATAAACTTCCTTGTCATTCTGAATTTTATGTGATAGAAAACCATCTACAGGTCTACACCAGAAATACTGAAAATAATTTAAGTCTGATAATGGGTAAAAACTACTGGATCTCATGGCTCATTCCTGACCTGAACTGGATTTAATTCCAGAACCCAAGTAGGCTATGAAGTGATCCTCTTTTCGTTATCCTTATTTTTTACTGTAATTTTGTAGCGATGTCAGTGAGGAACAGAATGACAGAAATCCTTAGGGGCTTATCATCTAAGTTGGATATAGAAACAGAAAAGTAAGGTACCCAGCAAGAAGCCAATTTTCTTTTTTTTTTCTTTTTCTTTTTTTTTTTTTTTTTTTTTTTTTTTTTT
>NW_016812332.1:2559126-2567085 GCF_001698545.2 Rhinopithecus bieti | reverse complement strand
TATATATATATGAAAGAAGGCATGTGATGAGCATTCTGCTTCCTGCTTCTATATAATATATATGTGTGTGTATATATATATTAGATGGGATTGTTCAGCAGCTAGTAACAGAAAATCCACTATAGCTATAGTTTGTTTACTTAAGAAAATCTTGAGCTAGGCGTCCCAGGGCTGGGCCAGCATCTCTGCCAATGCAAGGACACTGAGTCAGAGTCGTTGCGATTCTCTTGCTCTTCCCCTTTTGGTCACAAAATGGTTGCCATAACTCCAGGCATCCTAACCTCACAAAGCCATTTCCAAAAGCAGGAAGCAGAATGCTCATCACATGCCTTCTTTTTTTAATTAATTTTAATAGTAACTAACATTTTCTCAGCATTTACTGTATGTCAGGTGCTATCCTGAGCACTTTGTAAGTTTTAATTCTACAGCCGATTAAAAAAACAAAGCACAAAAAGCAGAATTAACTTTCTCAGTATGACACAGGCAAGAAGTGATAGAACTGGGACTTAAGCTCTGGCAGTTCAGCTCCAGAGCCCTTACGGTGCCAAACCACCTGTCCATTAGGGAAGAAGAGGTTTCCCAGAAGCACCTCAACACACCTTACCTTATATGTCATTGTTTAGACCTGGGTCACACGACTGCCTGGCAGCAAGGGAGGCTGAGAGAATACAAGTAATTGCCTATTTCAACCTTAAGGAAGATGGGGGCTGTGAAGGTCAATCGAATAGCCAACTAATAGTGTCCACCACAGTTACAAAAGAAGGAATGGGCTTTGTTACAGGGGGAAGGTCCTGGTGCACTAAGGACCCTTAGGTGAAAGGCCGAGGTCACTGGGCTATTTGGCTCACTGCCATTGAGGGAAAAGCCAAGATTCCACTGACAACCAGCTAGAAGTGGTGAAAATGCCAGCAGCCTCACAGTCTTACCTTCCATGCAGTCACTGGAGTATCTGTGCATAAGCAGTTTTTACTAAATTATTCATCCTGATTTAATGGGGAGGAAATCAGATGCAACAGGTATAGTTCGTTGTGCTTGTTGAATGGCTTTAAAACAAGCTTTCAGATACTGGTTGCCGTAGGGGAAGGCAGCAGGAGGACAAATCAGCTGTATTTTAAGCTAATTACCAAAATGTTGCAATGCCTGTCAAATAGGGACATTTTGTTCCAGTGTCAGTGGTCGTGGAATAAAACACTGGGAAGGAAGGAGGAGTATTACATAGCCAATTTTTTCTACATCCCCTCAAAAAAAACCTCTCAGATACCTGACACAGTTACATTCCAAGTGTTATTGTACCTGCTTACAAACTTGGGTAGAATCTCATTTTATAAGCTTGAAGAGACTTCCAGATTGCTACATTTAGACCCAAAGCTCATTAAACTTGAAACCTATTGCTATAATATAATAAAACATACTGTATTGTTTCCTGGGTTTAAAATTCCTTGCACAAAGCAAATGTTAGGTGTACAATTCATTCGCAAATGACATGTTGGGGGATGGAGGAAGAGGTGGGCACCAAGGGATGTGCTTGGCTTGTTCCAACACATTAAAGCCAGAGAAAGTAAATGATTCTGCATTCTTTTGCAATGACTGTATTTCACTGCAACACAATATTTTAATAAAATATGACACATTTTTCAAATGTTAAGTGGTTATGTCAGAGGCGTGTGAACCAGAGCAACTCCATCTTAAACAGGAGCTAGGTAAAATGAGGCTGAAACCTACTGGGCTGCATTCCCAGATGGTTGAGGCATTCTAAGTCACAGGATGAGATAGGAGGTCAGCACAAAATACAGGTCATAAAGGACTTGTTGATAAAACAGGTTGCAATAAAGGAGCCAGCCAAAACCCACCAAAACACAAATGGCAACGAGAGTGACCTCTGGTCATCCTTACTGCTACACGCCCACCAGTGCCACGACAGTTTACAAATGCCATGGCGATGTCAGGAAGTTACCCTATACGGTCCAAAGAGGGGAGGCGTGAATAACCCACCCCTTGCTTAGCAGATCATCAAGAAATAGCCATAAAAATGGGCAACCAGCAGCCCTCAGAGCTGCTCTGTCTATGGAGTAGCCATTCTTTCATTCCTTTACTTTCTTAATAAACTTGCCTTCACTTTGCACTATGGACTCACCCTGAATTCCTTCTCATGCGAGATCCAAGAACCCTCTCTGGGGGTCTGGAATGGGACCCCTTTCCTGTAACAGTTATGTTTTTCAGTTTTATAAATTGCAAGGTTGTTCATTTTGCCCCAATTTTCTTTCTCTTTTTTGGTCATTGTAATAGTACTAACAGCTAAGGAATGCTATAAAATGAGCAGGATTTTGAACTGCCATTGTCTATTCAGAAAATAATTAAAGGTGCGCTGAAGACAGTTTGTAATGAGAAGACACTGAGAACTCACAAAGCAAACCTATCCAGCTCTGTTTTCTCTCGTGGGCCCTAGTAAGCTATCACCTCCAATGTCACTAATTTCCCTAAGCCTCAGTTTTCTCATCTACAAAATAGGAATCCATGATCCTATGGACTCTATGATCTCTGAAGCTTGTCATCTCCAGGACCTTTGAAGTTCTGAATTTCTAATGTTCAATGATGCTACACACTCTGAGTCAGGATTTAACAAAATTTCCAAATTTTACTGACATGCTTTTCTGTATGCTGCTAAGAATGTTTAACAAAGAGATAAAACACTATATAATAAGAAAAATATCTTCATTCAAAAAATAGACTATGAAAAGGATAAACGCTTTGTGTGACTAGGGCCTTTTTTCTTCATACTGTTTCCTGTATCCTCACTGACAAATAATGCTACTATGTGAAACCCTCTCAAGGCATGGAAATAGCCATGTTCAGTTGGATGTTAAAATGACATTTTCTGTACATTATGCGTTATGAATGGAAGGTTAATGAAATTGTGCATGTCTCAGTTTTCACTCTGCAGGTTATTTTGTAATAGGGACGAGACTGTCCTACCTTTAATTTCGTATTTTATTAAATTAAATGCATTTCAAAGAAAGGGCCATTTTATTCCACTATTTTGTCTTTTTACACTAGCAAGAAGGCATGCTAAATGCTTTTTCCTGTTGATTCTTTTAAAAGTCTCTGGTTTCCAGTGAACTTGATATAAGCACACATTTTTGACATAGAAGAAAAAACTATGTATTTATTTGAGTCAGAAGTTCTTAAACTGAGACAGGAGCTTCTTTTGGACTTTAAACATCTCCCTTAACTCAGTGGTTCTCACCTAGAGGGCTATTCGCACTGGGTGGGACAACTTTTGGTCTGTATGATGGTCCCATGCATTGTACAGTATGAGCATCCTGGCTCCCACCCACTAAATAATTGCAACAACCATCATTGTGACAACCATCCCAGCTCCACACACATTTCCAAATGCCAGCTTCTCTGAAAGAGTTCAAATTGGGAGAGTCCCTCTGGAGAAAAGAAGCCTAAAAATAAGAGGTTGGTTTTCAAAAGCCTGAAGAGACTCTGTGTGTATGTGGAGAAATGTAGCTTCAAACATTCCAGCCCATGTCTCCAATTAATGCATCTTGACAATGTCATTGCTCCCTGGATGATACTTACCTGAAGAGAAAAATCATAGGAGAGGACATTTGAGAATCACCTGGTTTATAGCAAATCAAACACTTCTCCTAGACCTAGGAATGGGATCTCTTGTCATGTTACTTTATGGAAAATGTAGACTAGTTTCTCTTTTGTACTCTGTAGAATAGATTAAGTGTGGTTGACTATAAAATGATTCTTTGGAAGTAAAGATCCTGTGTAGGAAACACACACGGGAGAACGAGTGGATTTTGTTTTCATAATCCAGATCCCTCTGTGGCAGCAGGGTTTTGAATTCTAGTAAAATGTAACATCCAGGTATTGGGGGCTAAAGAAGAAAGATGTGCTCTTGGACCCTGGCAGTGTAAAAGATGAATAAGTCATGTTCTCTGCCTTTGAGGCTCACAGTTGTGCCTGAGAGACGGACACTTGGATAACCAGGATATAAAATAATCAACACCACCAATGGGGTCTGTTTATGGCATATGGGAATCTGGTGAAAGGACATGTGATTTCACCCAGCCACAGTGGTGTGTTGGGGGAGAGGCAGGCGGAGACTGGCAGATCCAGGGAAAGCTTCTGAGAGAAGGTATCCATTGAGTTGGGTGTTAAAGAATAGATGGGCATTTACCAAGGGGTGATGGGGTAGGGAATAGCATTCCAACCAAACAACAGCATATGTGTGATCACAAAAGTGTGAAAGAGAATGGAGAAAATTCAGTGTGGTGGGACATTGGTAGAAGGGTTGTGCAGAGAAGGGTAGAAAGTGAGTAAGGGCAGCAGGCTCAGAAGTCAGGGCTTTGTATATACCTAGAAGGGAACCAGTTCAGGGTTTTAAGCAAGAAAGTAAAATAACCAGATTTACACGGGGATGAGAACTCTGGTAGAAGTGTGGAAGTTGGGTAGATGCAGGCAATTTTTTTTGGGTGGGGGGACAGAGTCTTGCTCTGTAGCCCAGGCTGGAGTGCAGTGGTGCAATCTCAGCTCACTGCAACCTCCACCTCCCAGGTTCAAGTGATTCTCCTGCCTCGGCCTCCAAAGTAGCTGGGATTACAGGCACACGCCATCATGCCTGGCTAATTTTTTGTATTTTTAGTAGAGATGGAGTTTCACCATATTGGTCAGGCTGGTCTCGAACTCCTGACCTCATGATCCGCCTGCGCTGGACCTCAAAGTGCTGGGATTACAAGCATGAGCCACCATGCCCAGCCCGATGCAGACAAACTTTAGCCAGGGATACCAGTTAAGTGACAGTGAATTGCATACTTCACTTTTTTTTCATTTTTTCAGATAGGGTAAGAAGGTGTATACTTCACTTTTAAGCACTCATCCTAAGGAGATTTAGGAAACCAAGCAAATCCATGGCAAATTGAAGGCAGATAATAAATTTGAAGATTTTCACCAGTGAAGTGTTTAATGACTTACCCTGTTACTCATATTGTGAATGCCCGCTCTAAGCACTGTTCCTTTCTCAACAAGGAGGCACTGAAGCATTTTCTTACACCACGTCACATGTTTGTATGCTCTATCCCCACTATGGTAGTCACAGCTGGTTGAGTCAGATTTACACCGGGAAGAAAAGTAGCCATGGATATCCTGGGTGAACTGGCTCTGGGTTCTGACCACCGACAGGTGCCCTTTATTGTATAAGGTCTGTCTAACAGATCCTCTCACAGTGTATGAGCATAAGACATCAACAGAGACTTGCAGAAAACACAATGGCAAAGAAGCCAAGATGCACAAAGAGTAAAGCTCATAGAAGCTGTGAGTAAGAAGAAACCCGGAGATGCTGAGGAAAGCAGAGAGGCCAGTCAGAAGCAGCAGGAAAGAAAGATGCTGAGCCAGAGAAGAGCTGAGTTCTGTGGGTGGGGCAGCCAATGTTCTCTGGACAGGTGCTCCTGAGTTTCCAGGACTATTGTCTCACAAGTAGAGCGCTTCATGTCACCTATGCAGTGTTCTGATACCAAGAAGCTGGCTGTTTGGCTGCTTAGATTTTTTTTTCCTGCTCTTATTTTCTGTGTGTCTAAAAAGACCAAATTCGAATTAATTGAGATAACTTGTGTAGTCTCTTGCAAACTGAAGAAAACTGACACGTCTCACTGAGTGAGATAGCAGCATTGTTTCATAGTTAATAATGAAAACAGACCAAGCACAGTGTCTCATGCCTATAATCCTAGAACTTTGGGAGGCCAAGGCGAGAGGATCACTTGAGGCCAGGAGTTCAAGACCAGCCTGGGCAATATAGCAAGACCCCCCATCTCTACAAAAATCTCTACAAAAAAAAAAAAAAAAGCCAGATGTGGTGGTGTGTGTCTATAGTCCCAGCTTCTTAGGAGACTGAGGCAGGAGGATCACTTGAGCCCAGGAGTTCATGGGTACAGTGAGCTATGATTACACTATTGCACTCCAGCCTGGGTGACAGTGAGACCTCATCTCTAATAATAATAATAAACAGCCACCATTTAAACCCCATGGCAACACTGTGAGACAGATTCTTCCATTATCATCATTTTACAGATGAGAAGAGGGGGTGAGAGAAATGAAATAATGTGCCTACATTCACAGGGCTAGTCAGTGGCACACAGGTCTGAATCAAGGTCCACCGGGCTCTAGAACTGGCATTCTTGACAAATGTACCTGGCAGAGATGGCTGGATGCTCCCCTGCAATGATGCTTCACCTTCCACAGAACACAGTTGTTGCTGGGAAGTCTCTACCTAGCTGGTCACTACATTTCCCAACCCTCCTTACTTCCAGGGGGAGCCATGTGACTAGTTTTTGCCAGTGGGATATGCGTTTGGTTTTGAGTGTCACCTGTGGGCTGAAAATGCTTGCTCCACAACTTCCTCTTTTGCCAGCTCAATGCTGAGACCACAAGGCTCCAGGGGACAACAGAAGCACATTGTGGAAAAGCCCAAGTCTCTGAGTCACAACAGAAGAAAACTGCTGAACAAGAGCACCTGGATTGTATTATCACATGAGCTAGAAATAAACTGAAATTTGGGGGTCTATTTGTTTCCATAGTTTAACTAATACAGCTACACTGCCTCCCTTTCTTGCCTTGGGGGCTGAGAGCAGTAAAACAGGCTTACAGCTCAAAGCTCTGGTGCTCTGGTAGGTTACTCAAAGAGTTGCTGAAACATTGTGGAAACTACCTCAGCTTGCACCGTTTTCTCAAACCAAGAGTAGCTCCCTGTTTTTATTCAGCATGACAAAAAAACCAGGCATCATAAACACAGAGTATGTTTGTAAACACATTATACTCATGCCTTCCCCAAATCCTTGAAAACTCAGGAGAAAAAAATCAACAGAGCACTGAGTCTCGTAGCACCTCTCATCTGTTAGAAGCCTCTTCCATTCTAGTCCAATTTATATTTAGATGTTATTTCCTATTTTACACCCCCGCCTGCCGAATCGCAGCCACCTTTGGTGTGAAACATGGCACCTGTTTAATGGGCTCACAAGAGATGACACAGCTGTTTTCAATAGAAAGCAAAAGAGTAACACACCTGGGAAAAGGCAGCATGACTGGAAAGGAGATAAGCTGGGAATTTGAAAAGTTTGCCTATACTGCCATGTTGCTCAGTTGTGCCTAAGTCAATGATGTGGGCAACTGGGATTGATCCTACCAGGACTCTCAAAGGACACAGAATGCATCTCAGAGTTATCTGCCTGCAGAAGAGGAGAAAGCATTTACCCATTAACTTTCATCCTCTTTTGGCCAAGGGTTGCCCTGTAGGGTGTTAAGACCCTTCTACTTCCAGGTTGCACATTCCTGAAGGCCGGCCAGTAGGTATATTATGCTCAGGTGTCAAAGAGGTCCCCATTAAGGAAAAACAGGATATGAGATGGGTCAGCAGTAGTGTCTGATACAGGCCTCAATGCTAGAAAATGCAGGTGAGATTTAAATTCAATACCTTCTTTTTTTTTTAATTTTTTTTTAATTATACTTTAAGTTCTAGGGTACATGTGCATAACGTGCAGGTTTGTTACATATGTATACTTGTACCATGTTGGTGTGCTGCACCCATCAACTCATCAGCACCCATCAATTCATCATTTATATCAGGTATAACTCCCAATGCAATCCCTCCCCCTTCCCCCCCTCCATGATAGTCCCCAGTGTGTGATGTTCCCCTTCCCGAGTCCAAGTGATCTCATTGTTCAGTTCCCACCTATGAGTGAGAACATGCGGTGTTTGGGTTTCTGTTCTTGTGATAGTTTGCTGAGAATGATGGTTTCCAACTGCATCCATGTCCCTACAAAGGACGCAAACTCATCGTTTTTTATGGCTGCATAGTATTCCATGGTGTATATGTGCCACATTTTCTTAATCCAGTCTGTCACAGATGGACATTTGGGTTGATTCCAAGTCTTTGCTATTGTGAATAGTGCC
>NW_016812332.1:2554222-2558096 GCF_001698545.2 Rhinopithecus bieti | reverse complement strand
TAGGCAACCTACAGAATGGGAGAAAATTTTTGCAATCTACTCATCTGACAAAGGGCTAATATCCAGAATCTACAAAGAACTCAAACAAATATACAAGAAAAAAACAAACAACCCCATCAAAAAGTGGGCAAAGGATATGAACAGACATTTCTCAAAAGAAGACATTCATACAGCCAACAGACACATGAAAAAATTCAATACCTTCTAATGCCGACATACAATGTCACTGCCCACACACCACTCCTCACTTGGCCTGGGTAAAGACACAGGCTCAGGAAATGGGAGATTTGCCTCTAGTTTTGGAATTTCTGCTGCTGGTTACTTGACTTAAGCAAACCATTTAATATCTGGGCCTCTCATCTCTAAAATAGGGACATTAGGCTAATTCATTATTTCCCAAAGTATGTTCAATGGTACACTCATGTTACAGGATGTTAATTAACAGGTATACCTGGGAAGAAGGGGTTTTTGTGGCCAAATAACATGGGTATATGGAGCTAAAAATAAGTTATATCAATTTATTCCCTGAAAGATATCTCAGTCTTCTTAATATATGACTGCACAAAATCCTTTTTTTGAGAAACATCTCACAGAAGTAGGTTGAGTAGGTTGTTTTTTATGTTAATATTTACTGAGCACATACTATTTGCCAGGCATCATGCCAAGAACATTTCATATGTTAGTTCATTCATTTATGTATTTTAAAAATATTTGTTAAACTCGGCTATGTACAGCACATTGTTCCTGGCACTGGCGAATACCTCCATGAAAAAGATAAAATTCCTGATTTTTACCTTGAGGGCGAGGTAGAGGGAAGACAGACAATGAACAAGTAAACAAATGCATAAACAAAAAAAACTGGCTACATTGTCTTATTCTCACAACAACTAGCCTAGCAAGACACGGGACTGTTTTATCATGCTTTGTTGTTGTTGTTGTTATTTTGAGACGGAGTCTCACTCTGTCGCCCAGGCTGGAGTGCAGTGGCGCGATCTCAGCTCACTGCAAGCTCCACTTCCCGGGTTCACACCGTTCTCCTGCCTCAGCCTCCCCAGTACCTGGGACTACAGGCACCTGCCACCACGCCTGGCTTATTTTTTGTATTTTTAGTAGAGATGGGGTTTCGCCGTGTTAGCCAGGATGGTCTTGATCTCCTGACCTCATGATCCGCCCGCCTCAGCCTCCCAAAGTGCTGGGATTATAGGTGTGAGCCACTGCGCCTGGCCTATCATGCTTATTTTATAAATAATGAGACTAAGGATTAGAGGGGGTACCTTATTTAAAAATCAGGGAGGTGGAAATGCCAGAGATAGGACAATATCTGCATTAAAGTTTACAAATGTTTTTGACATCATGTTCATGGAACGGGATTAATCAGTATCCTAGGTCCATTGCAAACCTTGTCATTGATCCATCTAAAGCTCACGCCCATAACCAATATGGTCTCAATCACTCTGATCTATGTCTCTTGCAGCATCCTGAAGACTAGTACTCTACATAACACCAGTTTGAGAAACAGTGCCCCAGGGAGTCTGGAGAAAGAACCTCTGGCCCTAATAAGACAAGCAGTTGCAAAAGATTTCAATCATACACAAGGTGGACAATCAGAACTCAAATGATTGAGAGGTGATGGAGTTGCAAAGTACTGCATAATGTCTTGTAAATTATGCCTGTCAACAATTCTGAATAGTCTTACGTTATTATTCTCTTCTTACCATAACAATTAATTTTTTTCTATAAACAGTAAATGATGTTTATGGAAGTTCTTGCAACTTTAATAGTCTAAAGAGTGACTTGTCAGTGATAAGCTGATTTTAAAAGTGTGTACTTTATCTTGACATCTCCCTTTGAAGAATATAAAAAATCCAGAGCCCAATTTTGATGATTGTTTGGTCTATGTTATCACTATCAGAAATAATAAAGTAGGGAAAGGAGGATTATACTTTCTGCATATGTCCTATTGAAATGGTCAGGATTGTTGAATGTTAGAAAGAACAAAATATCCTTTGAAGGTATAAATCATTTGTATGTAGATATGCTTTAATAAATGCTTTGTTATATTTAGCATTGAAAGACTCCTCTTAAAACTCAATCTAGATCTAATTTGACTTTAAAACTTCCCAACCATAAGGAACTTGGGAGTGTTAAATTTATGTAATATTCCCACAGAAGAGAGAAACATTACACACACACACATACACACACACATCATTATTTTTCTTCCACTTCCACTGACTGACTTTTAGCTGGGTTATATTCTTTAGGCACGCATTAGGGAAATGAATGGGAAATGAAAAAAAAAGAGCAAGAGAGTCAATGTATTGATCATTTACCATAGACCATGTGTTTTTAAATATATCATCTTGTTTAATAGAGCTGAAGCAGGATCACATATCTTTGGTTTCTGACTGAGACACAGTGAGGCTGACTTAGAATGTGTTAGAGACCTTGCTGAGAGAATGTCAAAAGCCAACATTTTTATGACTTGCTACTAGCCCCTAATGCAAGCCTCAAAAACTAGTTCCCTGCTTCCCTACAAGAAAAAATTGAAATCTGTGTCCACCTATTTTTTAAAAACATAGGTTCTATCAAACACAGAGTAAGTATACAATATTCAAGTAGACGATCAATGGAAGTGCATCCCCTGTTCTAAACAGAGCATAACAGAAAGCTAATTGCCGATTATTGCAAAAAGAAAATAGCAAGATATATGGATAGTGAAATAGAAAAACACATTATAAAGAAAAGGCCATCTCATTTAGTCTTTGAAATTATTGATTCGGGATTTCCAGGCCCTGGTTAAGAGGGAGTAAGCATCAAAATCTTAGTTCTCATCTGGAACAAGGAGAAGACCATTTGCTACCTCTACAAAAATTCTTTGAATACTCACCCAAGCCAGAAAGAAGGGGACAAACCCTTGCAAAGGAAACATTTATCCTAGTAGAATAAAATCAGAATTAGTCCCAGCACATTGAGAGATCAAGACAGGAGGATCATTTGAGACCAAGAGTTTAATACTAGCCTGGGAAACAGAGCGAGACACCATCTCGACAAAAAAAAAAAATAATAATAATAATAATTAGTCAGATATGGTGGCACATGCCCAGAGTCCTAGATACTTGGAAGGCTGAGGCGGAAGGATCACTTGAGCCCAGGTTTGAGGCTACAGTGAACTATGATCATGTCACTGCACGCTAGCCTGGGTGACATAGCAAGACCCTGTCTCTAAAACAACAACAACAAAAAACAAATAAATAAATAATAAATCAGAACGAGAACCATTTTCCAGCCATAACTGGGATAATAGAGATCTGATATTCTCCTCTTTAAAGGAGATTTAATCCAACTAGGCCTCCTATGCTTTGATCCTTTCTACCTCGTTGCCACTAAGGTTAGACCTCCCCAAGGTAAGACACCTACTTGTAGTCTGAAACAACCTACATTTTCTTTTTTTTTTATTTTTTTAAATTTTTTTTATTTTTTAAAATATTTTTTATTTTCCCATAGGTTATTGGGGTACAGGTGATGTTCGGTTACATGAGTAAGTTCTTTAGTGGTGATTTGTGAGATTTTGGTGCACCCATCACCCAAGCAGTACACACTGAACCCTATTTGTAGTCTTTTGTCTGTCGCCCCCTCCCACAATTCCCCCCAAGTCCCCAAAGTCCATCGTATCATTCTAATGTCTTTGTGTCCTCATAGCTTAGCTCCCACATATCGGTGAGAATACACAATGTTTGGTTTTGCATTCCTGAGTTACTTCACTTAGAATAATAGTCTCCAATCTCATCCAGGTCACTGCAAATGCCAGCAATGCATTCCTTTTAATGGCTGAGTAGTAGTCCATTGTATGTATATACCACAGTTTCTTTTT
>NW_016812332.1:2507006-2554042 GCF_001698545.2 Rhinopithecus bieti | reverse complement strand
CTCATTGTTCAGTTCCCACCTATGAGTGAGAACATGCGGTGTTTGGTTTTCTCTTCTTGTGATAGTTTGCTAAGAATGATGGTTTCCAGCTGCATCCATGTCCCTACAAAGGACGCAAACTCATCCTTTTTTATGGCTGCATAGTATTCCACGACAACCTACATTTTCATCGGGATAACACAAACACAACACTTCCCACTCTAAAAGTCTCCCTTGTTCATTAAAAGGAACTAATGGAACTACCTGTGATAGTTACAGGTGGCTAATTTTTCCCTTCATTAATTCATCAGACATACATTGAGTAGCTGCCATGTCTCTGCTAGGCCTTCCTTGAGAATAGCAAAGTGAATTAATCCTTACCCTCATAGAGTTTCAGTTTAGTGTGAGTGATACATAAAATCATAGGAAACCAGAGCCTGGTAGTTAATCGGGGGAAGTCTGGGAACCCAGTGGGGGAGATGCCAAGCAACAATGAGTTGTGGAAAGATGATTTGGAATGGAGTAAAATTCTCCCCTTTATGCATGTTGTTCTCTTGGTGTCCAAGAGCACAGAAACCCCTTTTAGAAGCCTACCAGATTTTTTTCCCTGACTACCACCACCCTATCCTGTGGTGAGCTAGATGACTGTAGCCCGAGGACCTGCTGGTGGCCCCTTGCTTACCTTCATTTAGTCTTACAGGTCACATTGGTGGCATGCTGCTCTGCCTCCTTTTCCAGGCTTGTTACAAAGCAGTGCTGGGCACAGGTCCAGTTGAAAAGCATGGCCTTCATTGTTGTCTTTTAACCAAAACACATCAGCTTTGTCTCTTTTATGATGCCAAGAGCCTGCACTAATCAAATATAACATTTTTGTCCTTCCTTTTATTTTCCAGTGCTATCATTCTTTTGCTATTTGGTTACCTACTTATTCAGAAGAAACAGTTTTTATCCATGATGGCAGAAGTGGTAGTATAAAATAAGCTGATTGCAAAAGATTTATCTAAATGAGTCATATAAAAGCATTTAATATTAATGCAACAAAAATTGAGTCTATTATGTGCCAAGTATAGGCAATTTAAATTTGGGATACATAATTTAACATATATGCAAATAAATGAATGGATGGATGGATGAAAGAACAGTCAGATAAGGTAAGTGCCCCAGACCTCTAGAATCTCACCAAAAGGAAAATAATTCCCACCCCTCATGGGATATATGCCATAACTACAGTTGCCATGTTGTCTAAATCAAGACTGCCAAGTACTGGCATGCTTATGTGGATGAGCTGACAGGATATTTGAAACTGAAGTTGCCAGAGAGCTAGGTCTGAAGTTCATTCTATCTATAACACAAGACAAAACAAAATCTTAAAAGAACAAAGTAATTCTGACTAGGAAAAGAGTGATGTCTTTACGAGGGAGTTGCTGCTATATGGGTTGTCTCTGAAGGGTTAGCAGGATTATTCCATTGAACCAAGAAGGGCAGAGCATTGAACCAAACACTTAGCAAGGACATGGAGCTCAAAACACCCGTTACCCAGTGGACTGGAGGTTGCGGGGGTGTGCCCTAAGACACTGGGAGCCAAAGCTCGAGAGAGGGATTAGGGCTGTTCTGAAGGAGTTTTTGCTCTGTGGAAAATGAGGAGCCATAGGTGAAGTGGTGCTTTAAACCTAAATGGGAAGGATGGTGAGGAAGCTTAACAATGCACGTTGAGCTCCAGAAGACCAAAAACCAGGTTTGCGGAAGCAAACATTAGAGCTGCAAAGAAGCCTAGGTGTGATCTAGTGTCGAGTCCAATGCCCCTCATCTCCAAATGAGAAAACTTAATGATTTAAATGATTCACCTAACTACTTAAATGACCTACATATTACTCAGTGATAAAACCAAATTCCTGCCTTTGCCACTCACTGTCTCTGTGGCTTTAGGCAAATCACTTAACCTCTCCAAGTCTTACTTTTCTCATCCACGAGATAAAAGTCTATTTTGATAATTCTGTGATAATGTAGGTAAAGTGCTTAGTCTGACAAATGTCTGACAGATATCTGCAAATGTCTGACAGAAAGAAAACTAATATTAACAAATACTATTAACAGCAAAAATAATAACTACATTGTTATTGAAGTTCCCTGATTCTGTCCAATGCTCTTTAACGTATACTGATAGTGCCCAAACCTAGCTGAACATCTGAGTCATGTGGAATGTTATAAATTTCCTGGCCTACCCCAGACCAACTGAATCTGAATCTTGACATGGTTGGGGAATCCAAACTTTTGGAAAGCTCCCTAGATGGTCCTAACCACAAGAACAATAATTAGAAACAACTGTCCATATTTACTGCTGTTTAAACTTTATTTTCTTAGTCTTTGAATGAAAACATGAAATTGATCCACTGGTTAGTCCTTTAGATGTAGGTACAGAAGCTAGGGGTGGAGGGAGAGGTATTTTACATAATGCTGCCATCCCAGAAGGTCAGAAACACACATGTCTATGTTCAAAAGAAAGGGAGGATTGGATGCTAGTATTGGGAAATGGGATATTTATCATTGGTAGAAATGATTAATTATGCCCAATTATATGTAGTTTTGCACATACATTTGCATGCTTCTTAATATAACATATGCAAATATATCTCTAATAGCATGACTTGTTTGCCAATGTTGAGTGCTAACTGTAAATAATTTCTATTTTCTGTAGTGTTTAGAAAACTTCAATATGGCACTTGCTGGCAGACAGTTCCTGTCTTCTGGATTTAGCAACATATTAAATAATCATTACAAAAATATTTTTCACTTACCACTAACAAAAGCAGTGTACACAACAATTTGTGGTTGTCTATAGAAACAGAGGATAGGTAAGACAGAAAAAAATTTAAGTCTGGAAATTTTTTAAAACATCGCCTTCAGTTTCCATTTTATTTTCCTCTACTAATTTTTGGCTAATGCAGAGTATAACAGATCATTAGAAGTTTCACCCCTCACTTTTTTTTTTTTTTTTTTGAGACAGAGCCTTGCTCTGTTGCCCAGCCTGGAGTGCAGTGGTACCATCTCAGCTCACTGAATCTCTGCCTCCCAGGTTCAAGTAATTCTCCTGACTCAGCCTCTTGAGTAGCTGGGATTACAGGCAGGCACCACTATGCTCAGCTAATTTTTGTATTTTTAGTAGAGACGGGGTTTCACCATGTTGGCCAGGCTGGTCTCGAACTCCTGACCTCAAGTTATCCACCTACCTCAGCCTCCCACAAGTGATTCACCCACCTCAACTTTCCAACGTGGTGAGATTACAGGCGTGAGCCACTGTGCCTGGCCTCACCCCTTCTTTTAAAATTCTCTTTACCTTTTCTGGAGATGTCATCAACAGCAAAAAAAAAAAAAAAAAAAAAAAAAAAAAAAAAAAAAAAAAAACGACAGTAGAAGGACTAAGAGAAAATAACTAGGGACCCAAGTAGTCAGTGCCTGGAAATACTGATCTCTGAATATCCACCTGTTGATGTCCTGGCTCCCCGCCCACCTTGTTCTCTCTCAATCTGTAGAAGAATGTAAGAAACTCTTGTTTGACATTCAGATTCCTAGGCTCTACTTCTAGAGTTTCTGATACAGTATAAATAGGGGTGGACCAAGGAATCTGCACTAATAACAATCTCCTTCACTCCTCCAAGCAACCCTATGATTTTTTTATAAGTGGTCCTCAGGATATACTTTGAGAAACACTCCCCTGGTTAATGTAGAGCCTTGAAATTCAGTGTGGTTCCTGGGTCAGCAGCATCAATATCAACATCACCTGAGAGTTTTGTTAGGCCTGTAGAATTTCAGCACCCACCCCAGGCCTGTCAATCAGAATCTGCATTCATAGGCACCTTCAAGTTTAAAACGCACTAGTCTAGAGGAGGCATCTTCTTCCCTCTTTGCATCCTTGAACATAACAGTTTTCCCCACAGCATTCTCCTCTTAAATAGCCTAGGATTGCTTAGGTTCTCAAGGTGGTCCTCAGATCTACTGGGTCAGAAACTCTTAGAGGAGGACCCAGCAATGTGTGTTCTAGTAAGCCCTCCAGTCCAGGTGATTCTGATGAATGCTCAAGTGTGAGAACCACAGGCACAATAAATACTATTGGCCTGCATTTAAAAATGAATTTCACTAGGATACTCAGTATATGCTGGTGTGAATAACAAATAGGCCAATGTCCCCAGATGTAGAACAAATCACATGAACTCTTGCTTCATATTGTCAATGCCCCAGAATCAGTTGATCCTACAAATATCTGTACCTACTGCTTCATAGGTGAAGAGGATCCTTGTCAAATGAAAGTGTAAGAGGCAATCATCTCTTGTAGTGATCAATGAAATGCCAGGATCTGAGAGCAACCAGGCATATGTGCTACATAATCGTGTCAAGGATGAGTAGCTCAGGCTGTTGAGTTTTCAAATGAAAAATAACTTCCTAATCCAAATATCTGTGAGGTTATACGTTAGTATTCTTCACTCACTAGAGACTGACCTGACTGGAACATCATGAGTGAAAACTCCAAGGTTGGATGCTGCTGCTCAGAAGAGAGACCCTGAGCATGAATGGAGGGCACAATGTGGTGAAATGTCTGGGAAAATTGACTGGACCTCTGAGCAAATCAGTTTCAGCTGAGTACATTCATCTTCTTTTCACTGTTTCTTGGATTTCCCAATAGATTATTACACTCAACTCCCAACCTAACACTAACTAGCTCTACATTAGAAGTTTTAATTATCTCTCTGCACCTCTTTCCACATCTTCTGTCTTGGGCTCTCTCTGCTTCTCTATCTCTCCCCCTTGTCTCTGTGTCTATTTCTCTCTCTGTATCTCTTCATCACAGTCTACATCCTCTGAATCGATTTCTTCCTCCCTCCCTATTCCAATCTCTTTAATGAAAAGATCCAACATACCTCCCAGGGGATGGGGGTGGTCAGGAGGATTTCAAAAGGGACAAAAGCAAAGAGGCTGCCAGTAAGTTTTTGTTGGTTCTGTTGATTACTGTTTCTGATGCTGGAGAGTTCTGTGCTATCCAGCTATTTGCCTCTGTTTTAAAATTTGCACATTTGCCGTAGATTGTTATCATGCTATTTCTCGTTGGAACTGGAGTCCTAGTTTGTCAAAATGTCAGCATAAAGACCAAAAGTCAAGCAAATTTGCTGCAATAAGGAAAGACTGTAAATTTGCTGTCAGTTAAGAAATCCCCTCTAATTCAAAGTGCAAGCCCAACTGAAAGCATTTTTTAGTAATTGTGACTGAATGAGTGTGAAGTTAGCCCAGTGTGTGTGCACTTTGATCTTGTGCCTTGTTAAATTTCTCAGTTTTAATAATTGGGGCCATTATTTATGCCATGATTCCAGAAGCTATCAGGGAATACTTAAAATATTAAATCAGGTTCATATTGCTAATTTCATTTGTTGAAACTCACATCTATCCCCTTTTATTCTTTTGGAATGTAAATAATGACGTACCTGGAATAATTTTCTTCTTTAAGTCTTAATTCTAGTTTGGTTGAAAAACTGAACTATTTAACATTGAAAATATTTGGCAAATAAGCTTAAGAAAATTTTATGAAAATTCTCATCATAATGTCTTGGATATAAGCACAAAGAGATGACGCACATGAAGACCTCTACCTCCTTAGAATGTTAAGTCTTTTTGTAATACATGCAACAATGGAATCACAGAAGAAAAAAAAGATTTCCTCAAATCTAATTATCAAAAAGCAATTCATCTTGCTTGAGTATCTCAATCAACATATCCCTGAAGCCACTTTCTTACTTCACCCTCCTGTCTGGTGTATGGATTTTGTGTGTGTGTGTGTGTGTGTGTGTGTGTGTATGATCATTTGGTGAAACCTCTTAGCATATGGTGGGGGAAAAATGCTGTTTTGCTAATTTTATGTTTTATTTTTTAGTGACCTACTTATCTGCAGCAGCTTTAGTGGAGTGCTTTAAGCTTGGTCTGATTTTTTTTTTTTTTTTTTTTTTTTTTTTTTTTGTGAGTCCTTTACTCTGTGGCAGTGACTCAGCTGGGATACAGCCAAGATGTTTACATGATGGGGTGGGCAGGCGGGGAATGCAGCAGCCTCTGCTTTTGCTGCTTTTGCAGAGAGCTTACAAATTGTAGACACTCAGAATAAGTGGTATCATTAGTGGGTGTAAAATGCACTAAGGGTATGGGAGTGATTTAGAACTCTGGGATTCGGCAAAGAGAGAAGCTAGGGGCTCAGGTGTCAGAGGGAACTGGATCCAGAAGTAGCACTGAAATGTGACCTTGGATAAATCACTTGACCTTGATTCTTCACCTCTAAAATAAGGCGAATATATTTTATTGAAATGCTGCAAGTTATCAGGGCAGTATTTGCCAACCACATGGAAATCTTTTCACTTTAAGACAATTATTTTAGATTGGGTTTTGCAAAAGATTATTTAACATGCATAGCTTCACATCTAAAATTCTGTATGAATTCTGTGTGTCGTAGAGGACTTCAGCTCCTAACTGAAGGGGTCATTGACAGAATAATTATTGCGTTATCCTAAAAAGGAAAGATGGGCTTGGCTTTTTGGAAAGTTGGTCCTTCAAGACCAAAGTTAAAATTGGGTCAATGATTTAATCAATCAGTAACTTGTAGCCTAGGTCAAAAGATCATGCCACATTAGGTTTTCCATCAAATGTGAAACCCCTTGGTGAATCAATAAAACAAAACACAAGTACTCAACAAAGTTCTTCCTATGTAATCACTGGGTTGTGCACTGCTGGGTTTCCAGAGCTTTAGCTATAGTTCTTGCCCTTGTTTACATTTTAGACAAGTACTCAACAGAACTTTCTATAGCGAAGGAAATGCTCAATAGTGATGCTATCCAATATAGCTGACACTAGCCGTGGGAGCACTTGAACTGTGGCTAGCATAACTGAGAAAGTGGTTTGTTTGTTTGTTTGTTAGTTTTGAGACGGAGTCTTGCTCTGTCGCCTAGGCTGGAGTGTAGTGGTGCCATCTCGGCTCACTGCAACCTCTGCCTCCCAAATTCAAGCAATTCCCCTGCCTCAGCCTCCTGAGTAGCTAGGATTACAGGTGCCCACCCCATGCCTGGCTAATTTTTGTATTTTTAGTAGAGCCGGGGTTTCACTATGTTGGCCAAGCTGACCTTAGGTGATCTGCCCGCCTCGGCCTCCCAAAGTACTGGAATGAGCCACCGCACCCAGCAAGAAAGCACATTTTAAATTTCATTTCATTTTAATCAATTTAAGTTTAAATAACTACATGAGGCTACTAACTGCTTTATTGGATGACCATTTTAATCAAAGACAAAATTAATGCCGATGAAACTATTTGTGACCATTTAGGAAGAAGTATATGAAGCAATGTTGTTTTGGATGGAGGAGAACTTGAACTGAGCCTTGCAGGCTAGGGTAAGACAGAAGGTGAAAAAGAGAAGGGAGGATGTTCTGGCCTGAGGGGATAATACACCAGTGATCCTGAGGCAAGAAGAGCCTGGTGCTGTTACTGAACAGTTAAGAAGTCGCCTTGATGGAAGCTGAAGGTTCTTGCTACACCCAAAGAAAAAAGAGCACTTGGGGCTGGAGTGTGGGATTAATGACAATACTTATTTTGTACTAGGCACTTCACATGTATAATATAATTTAATCCTTCTAACCAACTGATGAAGTAGTTACTACTATTATCCTTATTTTACTCTCAGGAAACAGACTCAGAGAAGTGATTTCCGCAAGACCCCACCACTAAAGGGAGCCAAGCTTTAGAATCCAGGCAGCTTTCCTCCAGATGCTGTGGTCCTTAACCACCTCACTTCACTACAGTGGTTGAGAATTTAGACTCTGAAATTATCCAGCTTCTTTTATTATCCAGCTTCTGTCTCTATTAGCTTGTGACCATGGGCATCTATAAATTGAGGACAGAAAAAGTACAACATTTAAAGTTGCTGTGTTAGAGATGCATAAGATATTGCATGGAGAACACCTAGCAGTGCCTAGCACATATAAGGGCTCAATAAATCTTTGCCTAATCTTATTACTATGTCAGAAATAGACTCAAATGGCAGCAAAGAAATTGGGGGTTGCATGAAAGGGCATGTGGCAACAATTACAGCTTCTTGAACTGATGGATTGATATGTTGAAACCATTATAAAGGATATAGGACAGGAGGGAAAAAGGGGAAGAAAACTGGTATCCAAGAGTCTCCAAGAGGCAGTTGGCATCTTCACTAGGTCTGGAGGGTCACATTCAATATGTGAAAGGAATGCAACTTTATTTTCCCCATGGAAACAGAAATAATACCTATTGATTGGGAATCATTTTAACATTCCAGAAAAGGACAAGGAAGAAAATTAAAATCATGAATAATACCATCTCTAAGAGATAATCACCATCAGTTTTTTGGCATATATCCTTTTATGTTTGTATCTGCGTGTGCTAATTCACTTTTGAAGTTTACTGTGTTTACTTACAGTAAAATTCACACTTTTGGGGTACCATTCTATGAGTTTAGATAAACACATATATGCTGTCATATAAGCATCAGCACAATCAAGATACAGAACAGTTCTATCACCCTTAAAATATTCCTTTTGCTTCCCTTGTAGTCAAGCCCTGCTCTTATTCCTACTTTCAGCCCCCTGGTGACCAATCTATTTTCCGTTCCTGTAACATCCCAGAAGTGGAATTATACAGGATGTAGCCCTTTGAGTCTGGCTTATTTCACTTAGTATAAAGCATTTGAGATCCATCCATGTTATTGCACATATGAGTAGTCCAACTTCTTTTTATTGCTGAGTAAAATTTCATTGTATACATTTTCCACAGCTTGTTTCCATTTGCCAGTTGAAGAACGTTTGCATTGTCTCCAGTTTTTGGCAATTATGAATAAGGCCACAACAACAATCAAGTAAAGGTTTGGTGTGGAAATAAGTTTTCATTTCTCTTGAGTAATAGGAATGTGATTGCTGGATCATATGTTAAGTACATGTTTAATTTTATAAGAAAATGTCGAACTGTTTTTCAGAGTCGCTGTTCCATTTATATCCCACCAGCAAGTATAGAGTTTCAGTTGTTCCACACCCTGATCAGCATTCAGTATGATCATTTTTTAAAAAACAATGATAATAGATATGAAGGAATATAATATGGTAGTTTTAATTGCATTTCCCCCAATAACTAATATCATTGAACATCTTTAGATGTCTTCATTTATCTTCAGAGAAAATTGTATTATTTCAAATCTATATGCATTTATTTATTTTTTCTTACCTTATTGAATTGGCTAGGACCTTCAGTATAATGTTGAATAGAAGTGGTGAGAGTCTTTATCTGGTTTCTGTTCTTGGGGGGAAAGCGTTTAGTCTTTCACCATTCAATATGATGTTAGCTATATGGTTTTCTGTAAACACCCTTTATTAATCAATAAAGGTTAAGTAATTTCTGTTTGTTTTCTAGTTTGCTGAGAGTATCATGAATGAATGTAGAATTTTCTCAAATGCTTTTGTATGAATATTGAGATGATCATGTGATTTTTCTTCTTTAGTCTGTTGATGTGGCAAATTATATTAATTAACTTTTCAGTATTAAACCAAGCTTGCATTCCCAGGATAAATCCCACTTAGCCATGATATATTATCCTTCTATATGTTGCTGTATTTGACTTGTATATATGTGTATTTTTTCAAACCAAAAACAGAATGGTACTATATATACTGATTTGTCATCTCTTTTGAAAATAATATTTTTTAATCTAAAAGAAATTCATAGTTGTAAGAAAAGCTCTTTCTGGTTATGCCAGTAGATTTATTTCTTCCCTGTGTTTTCTTATAATAGGGGAGTAGATAGTTACTATGCATATTTTGGTTCAGGTTCATTAAATTCAAAAACTGGGATAAGAAATTTTCAACCCCCACACACCAACTCTTCTAATTAGCTGATAAACTCTGAAATAAATTATTTGTATCTTTGACAAAATGTGAAGAGGAAACTGCTGTGAGTTTTGAAGGTCATTATAAATGCTAAGAGCAAAGGGGTGAGCACCAATCTTTGAAATCCAGGCACTCATGCATCAGATGTCTGGTGAGTCCAAAATCTCTGTCTTATGATGATAACCTTAAGTAATAACCTTAAATATGCATCAGATAGCTCTGATATTTGTAAAGAAAGTTTTCTTTCTTCCATCAAAAAATACTGTATAAATAGATATAGATGTGTGTGTATACACACATACTCACACACACACACACACACATATGGAGAGACAGCATTAACAATCTTTTGAAAACTTTTATTTTGAAACATTTTTTGTTGTGAGGTGTTTCTTCCCTGGACAAGTAAATCTTTTCTTTTATTTTCTTTTTATATAGATATATGAGTTTTCCCTACCCCAGAAACACGCATTCAAGATTGATTCTCTCTAGGTAGTACCCACTTAAGGCTTATTTTTAGAATTCCAGCAATCTAATTTTTTTTACCCCCAACTTTTACTTTAGAAAAGGCAATCTACTTACTCTTCACATCCTCATAAAGAAATGGACCTTGCTTTATTTTATATCTGAGCCAGAGCTTGAGATAATGATAAATCTTGCCAGAGGCCTCAAGGATACTAAGCATGAACTCTGGGAAAAAAATTTTTGTTTGTTTTGTTTTTGGAGGGTGTCCCTCATTCCCAGCCTTGGGTTAAGATGATTCTGTGTTTCTCAAAATGTTTGTACGAGAGGATGAACTTCAATGTTTGCATCATTTCCCCTGTTTTATACTCTCCTCGCATAGACCACAGCTGAGAGTTTTAGAGAAAAGGCGCTTTCGGCAAGTGCAAAGTGGTATTGTCATGTTGCTACTGGAGCTGTCTGTGAGAGCCAAGAAAATAGGACAGCATCAAAAGGAAGTAAAATAAGTCATAGTGAAACCTTCTCCCTTAGAGGAAGGAAAGCAAACATTGAAATATTGCTTTTTTCCTGGCTACTTATTAAAGGGGAAATTTGCCTACTGTGCTGGAAGAGTCTTTTATTCATCGTTTTGTTGATGGGAGGTATCCAACTTGAGGTTTGTTTTTGTCTGCGTAATCCATTCTGTTTTTTAAGGTGAACTCTACTGAGATAGGTATTGAACACATTCTGCATTTCTCTGATTAGAAAATATGTTGATTTGCCATAATCATTCAATAATTTAAACTAGACCCAATTTTCTGAAGCAGTTCAATATAAGTGTTTGCTGCAAATCAATTCACATTTATGAAATATCTGAAGTCATTATTTATACGAGAGCCTTATTTTACTTCTAATATGGCTCAGTTTGTTTGCAACAGTATGCTATTTGGATCTTTTGTGGAACTTACGTTGTTTGGTCACTTTCAGAAATGTTTAGGTTCAGGGTATTGTAAATTAATCAGCAAATATAAAAACCTAGAGTTTATAGGTATAGAGTTGTAGTGGAACATTATGCAATTGAATATCCCACATCCTATTTTCATAAGTCCAAGGTCATTGGTCTAAATTACAATTATATGATTTCTGTTATGATTGTTAGTGATTGCTATAATTTGACTAATTATTGCCTAAACAATGAAAGTTGGCTGGGACCCAAATTGCAACAAATGCTTTTTTATGTGAGGAGAACAAGGAAACTGAATGTTTTTTTCTTTCGTCATTCATTCATAGGGACTGCAATTAATCATAAATATTGCACGGGACCGGGGCACGGAGAGTAGAAAGCTTCCTTTATTTTCCAGGATCATCTTTCTTGAACGGGATGGAAGGCAACCCTCCAGAGAAAAATAAATGATCATGTTTAGAGAAACATCATTTTGACTAATTGGAAGGATAGTGGAAAAATCCCACAGGAAATGGTCCAGAGCCTGTGACTTTTATAGTCAATACTCTTCTTAGGCAGAGCAAACATTGTATTTAAATTGAAGGTACCATCTGTCCAACCTTCTAATCTGACCACAGGTTCAAGAAAACCATTGCCAGATAAGGAAATAATAAAAACGTTTCATGAAATATAGGCTGAACTTGTGTCTGGACAATAAGAATGTGATTACAAACAAGGATGCTATCTTTTGAAAAGGCACATGCACTTTTAGGCAATTTAATATATTACATAATTTCTGAAACCTTCTGAAGCTTTCTAGCCTTTTTCAGTAATTTCTTTGTCTGTTTTGACCACAAGCTTTAAATGAATGGATCATAAGAGAAATCGGTCATTGTCACTTTTCGAAGCTTGAGATCTGCATGATTGCAGATAACACAGAACCCCAAAATTCAGAATAGAAAGGTTGGGGAAGAAAATAGTGTGCACTGTTTAACTGTGCCCCTAAGATGTTAGGAATTGCACAGGGTTCCTGGGATTCCTTAGCATCTCTTCTCAGGCTGAGAAACACAGGTCCTTAAAGGTGAGGGGTGAACTGCAAGGGTCCCACTGCTGAAGAAGTGCTGCTGGGATATCCCAAGCTCCCTAGTCAGAGTTGGCAAGTTTATTCTAAGCACCTTGAGGCAGTGAGATTTTCCCAGTCAGAGTCATATGAATGAGAATTCTATTTGTCTTATGGCCAATTCCCCCAAATTTTAGGTAGAGAGTTGCCCTGTCTTCCCCATCCCTTTGCAAGGAGCTTTACGACTTGAAATGTGTTCACAGAGGCTGTAATTCCATGCCCCAGAATTCTGGAACCTTGGTGCTAGAGAAATATCTATCAAGAAGAGTAACAGATTGAATAGAACAAGTAAGCCTTCAATGCTAATTTCACATTCCAAACTTAATAGAATGGCTTCTGAAGTATTGAATGAAGTAAATTGCCTTTAGTAAAGCACAATGTAGCATAAACTAAAAATATAAGTTCCTTATTTAAATCTCATTTGAACATTTTATGATGCTTACCTTGGAGATTGTCTCATTACCTTGGCAACTAATGATGCATAGGCAGAGATAAGCTAACTGTTATAGAGCTGGACTTATGGAAACAGAAGAGGAATTTCCTTTCTATTCTTCACTTCTCGAAGGTAGTAAGTATATCATACTTTTTAAACATGTCAAATCTGGAACCCAGATGCCTGAGTTAAATTCTGATTCTGGGCTGGGTGTGGTGGCTCATGCCTATAATCCCAGCACTTTGGGAGGCTAAGAAGGGAGGATCACTTGAGCTCAGGAGTTCGAGACCAACCTGGGTAACATAGGGAGATCCTGTCTCTACAAAATAAAAATAAAAATTAGCTGGGTGTGGTGGCAAGCGCCTGTAGTCCCAGCTACTTGGGCGACTGAGGCAGGAGGTTCACTTGAACCCACAGAGTTGAGGCTGCAGTGAGCCAAGATCATGCCTCTGCATTTCAGCCTGGGTAGCAGAGCAGGACCTTGTCTAAAAAAAAAAAAAAATGCTGATTCTGCTATTACCAGATGTGAATCCTTAGACAAGCTGCTTAACTTCTTTTAGCCTCAGTTTACTTCTCTGTAAAACAGAGTATATACTTATCCTTCGCTCAAAGGATTGCCATTAGGATTAACCAAGATCATCCATGTCAAACATTTGATAAATTTTAGCTGCCATTATAATTAACACATTTTATCTACTTTGATAGTCCTTCTTCTTTCTTCTGGCCTTTCAGACATCAGAATTATTCAGAATTATTCTTCAGAATTGCTTCGTCTACCAATTTACAAAATAGACACATTACCAACAGAGGCCTGTCTCTGTGTTTCCCTCAACATTATAGAATATCCTTAGACCATAATTATATCCAAAATTGTTTAAGTGGGCCAGAGTCTCTAAGAAATTAGGTAATTAAATGCAAATTTTGCAGGCCAAGTTGCATTCCAGTGATTTCTGAAAGTCATAATTATAGAAGTCCTTGGTCCACTGGGGGCATACTCATCTAATTTGTCTTGGTAAAGAGAGCTCTGCATTTCCACCAGCCCCTTTCAGGCTCACAGAATTGTTTTCTCACTTTAGAAGATGCAGAAAAATGTGAAGGAGGAAGGTGCTTAAGCATCTACAGAGCCCGCTGCCTCACTGGCCTTTGATGGCTTGTCAGTGGTTTGATTGTGATGTTTCATATTTTAGGTTGTGTGTGAATTAGAGGTTATTGGCTGAAATTTTTTTTTAAGTCAGAAAACCCAGTTCCTTTGGTTTTTTAAGGCATAGAATTCATGGATGTTATTAAAGATTAGTATACTTATTTTAAAATTGTTTTCTTAGAATTTTGACCTAAAACAGTAATGTTTTCATTTTAACTTCTGAGCTTACTTTACAAGTAAATAGACTGTAGCAATATTATCCTCCTTAGCTGCAGCAGAAAACATTTTATCTTTCTTGGATGCTGCAAAATCATAAACTGAAGAAGTCAAAGTCAATTTGTGAACTCTTCAAGATCTTGCTAAAGAAATAGCTAGAAAATACATAGAAAAAGTATATTTATCCCTGTGATACATGCAAAATAATCTCAGTACACTTCCCTAAATGACTCTAGTATGCTGTACAGGCTATGTAAGATTATGAATGCACTGAGTTTACTTAATAGAATGCTTTTGGGAATGTGGTATAATTGAAAGCTTTGGAGATAAAACTGGCATTGATTGAGTTGAAAAGTTCCTTTTTAAATAAGAGCTGTTAAATTATACTGCAAAATGTTGGAGGAAATATTACACACTATCTAAATGTGAAATTAATGTTTTTCTCAACATTGCTGTAAGTAGTGCATCTTAGCTTAGTTCATAATTGAGTGAATTGTTTCTGTTGTTTCTAGTGATTCAGATTTCCTGTGTAATATTACATCTTTTTATTGTCTCTTTCTGCAACCAAATTCTGCTGCCAAATTAGTGTGTTTGAAGAAGCAAATTAGTGGCTCCTGGGAATGTGTTAATAAGTCACAGAGCAAAGAAGAATATTTCAAAGGAGGTAAATATATACACAATTTTCTGAAGGTGCAACAAGTTCACTTTGTGGTTTTCCTCATTGATTTAGAAATATATATTTTTTGCATCAATGGCCTTCCTTCTCCTTTATAACTTGTGACTTCATTTGTGGGACTCATTTCATTAAGTTTGTGTCCATGAACACTAACTACCCAATATGCCATACTGTGAGTATTTTTGTCTAAGATATAAATAAAAAATTCTTAGCCTGTGCTTTTAACATCTAGTGGTGTATTAATACAAATGAAGGGGTACTTTAGTTTTTTAAAAACAAGCTCAAAATAGCTTTAAACTTCAAGATACTGTTGAAAATTAGAATGAATGATTATGCAAAACTTGATATTTTTTGGCTTTTAAATTTTTTTATTCCATGTAGGATTTTGTTTTTTGTTTCTTAAGATGAATAAAGACTTGATTTTTAAGATTTGAAATACCATATACTTGAAACTTTCTTAGTTACAGGTGCAAGTACCCGATTGCTAAGCAAACAACAGAATTGCCTTAATGATATAATTTAAGTTATATCTGCTTCCATCTTTGGATTCCCATTTCCTTCTCCCAAACCCATGATATTTGGAAGCACTTTGTTGATACTACAAATTCATAAATAAAGTAGACTTTGCTTCCTGTATGTCACCATTGAGATGTTTAGGCTCTATAGATTGTTATTTAAAAATCTGGCTTACTTCAGCCAAATAAAATCATAGGTGTGTGAAACGCTTCATTTTACATGTGAGGAAACAAACGCCCACCAAATTCAAAGAAATTATTTGAGTTTTCCCAACTTGTTAGCAACAGAGTTTTACCTATAACCCTAGTCTTCTTTCCGCCAGTGTTGTTGTTGTTGTTTTTTCTCAGCTACACTAGACTATCTCACTGACAAAGCTTCATATACATTAGAATGAACTGGTTGAGGCAAAGGAATAGTACATTGAGAATTCACAATTTGGGGTAAGGTCAAAGTATGATCTGATGATCGCCTCTGTTAATCACATGGATGCCTTTTGAAAATGTAGATTCCTAGACTTCCTGGAGTCCCAGACAGATTGAATTTCAATCTCCGTGAGTGGGACCAAGGAATATGCCATTTAAACAAGTCTCTAGATAACTTTTATGTACACTAAGGTTTACATTCCATAGGCCAATGATATCCTATATATTCCTCTAGAATGTTATTTAATATGTTTTAAACTGATGTGTTAACATTTTCCCATTTGGGGAATTTGTACTGTTTTGCACTAGATTCTAAGGACTGGTACAGAGAAGACCTATGGTGAAAGTGAAGGGCATTGAATCTGGGTTCCAATCCAGGCTAACTTTGCTATGTGGGCCTTGGCAACTTACTTACTGAACACTCTAAGTCTTCAATTTTTCTTCTTTGAAATAACTATAATGCCACCCTTGCAGAACTGCTGAGAGATCATAGAAATAAAATATTGTGCAGGCACTGGGCCTGGCCTATTAAAAGCATGCAACTACTAATTACTGTCATTACCTAAGCTAATATAACTATTATTTTCCTCTTCCCTTACCTTGTAAAGTGGAAATACACTGAATTCTTCATTGTTTCAGACCTGGCAACTATTTGGAATTATTCCTATCTTTGGCTCCTCCTCCTCACCTCTGTGGCTTCCTGCCTACCTCTTGGCCATTTCATTGTTCATTAGTCACCTCCACCAGAAGGAGGAAAGAGCAAATAAGAAATGCAACTCAAAACATCCATGTTCTTATGTTATTACTCTTAGTAAAACACTTGATTTGAAGTGACGAGGCTGAATCACTGGCCAAAATAATATTTTTGTATTTTCTAAGAGTTTAATTTACCTGTTTTATAGACAGTTTCCATTCTGGCTCTTATAATGAAATATCCTTGCTCAAAAACAATGATATTAATCAACATTGCATGAGAAAATGATATACTAAATGGATCATTTTGAATCTTGTTTCCTTCCTCAAGTTTTAGGGGAACTGAGAAGATTTGGTTGAACAAAGCTCATTAAGATCCTACAGAGATGGAATCTGAGTAGGAAGTAGGTCAAATTCAGTCTCCCTGGTAGTGCCCTCCAGGCATTGCTGACTTGGGCTTCTCACTCAGCAGAGGTGGGTTGTGTGTGGATGGATTCCTAGACTGCAGCATGGGCTATAACCTAATGAGAAGGTGCCAGCACAGGGCCTGCAGCCAGAAGTCCTGATTTTCATGTAAAATGCCCTCAGTTCCTTCAAATCTTCAGATTTTTCCTCAGGTAAAGCTTTGTATCCTAGGTATTTGGTATTAGGCATCTGCTGGTTGGAAAGCAAGAGCCACACCTGCAACTGCAAGAGTTGGGAGACTCCAGCGGCAGTAAAAACCCAGGGGATCACACAAAGGTGAACATGACAAGAAGGGAAATTTTTTTTCCCCTCTGGCATCCTGGTGTGGCACGAGGGTGCAGGTAGGGACTGGGGGCTGTCTAGAGACCTGGTCTTTTCTCCTCCCCACTCTTCACCTGTTGCCAATCCTGGGTCCTGGAAGAATGTCTGACAAGTGCCCTCAGCTTGACTGACAATCTGATGTGTGGCATGACCAATGCAATAGACAGCATCTTCCTGAGGGCAGGTCTTTTTGTCTGCTTTATTCACTGCATTTGGAACTGGGTCTGGCCTGGAGTAGGTACCCAGTAAATATTTATTGAATAAATAGATGAAGTAAATATCAGGGTTAAAAGATGCTCATTGAAAGAAAGGAAGAAGAGGGGAAAAATTGAAAGAGGGAAATCAAATAATGGAATGATAATTGGCTTGATTGAGCCAATCTGATTATCTGAAGAAAATGCCCTTTTCAGATAAAAGAAGATACTTCTTTGGGAAAAGGCATATGAGATTCCTGCTATGGCTACACCCTCCAAACAAGGTGTTAAGGTCTACCCCTGGTAGTATTAATGTCAGTCTATTTGAAAAATAATGATAACAGTAGTGATGGTGAGTAACAAAAATAGCAACAGGAGCAACTAACAGTTACATGGCACTTACACCACGTGGATTATCTTCCCCAATCCATTTGTGAAACTTAATGAATGATAATAGAAGTGTAATGGCACTTTGTCACAGCAATGTAGCACTTTGTCACACAAAACTTAATATACTGTGGTATCAAGGACATTCAGTCATAGGAATATGTTCTTGCAAACAGGTCTTAAGGGCAGCGGGCTAGTATGGTTTCCCTAAACAGACACTGTGTGTATGTGCACGTGCAAATGCTTTTGTCTGTGTGTACATACATATGCAGATAAATGCACAAAACCTATTCAAAATCATTTTGGTAATAACTTTGATTCTGGGAGTTGGGTGCTATGTAAAGCTAAGTGTAATTTTTGCCCTAATACCACATCCTTTTATTCAAATCATAGTTTTGTGGGAAGTTTCCAAAACTACTAATGCAAATGACATATTCATCTGTAGAAATTTCCCTTTTAGGAGGATGGCAATATGCCAACAAAGGTGAAATATAAAGCATATTTTTAAAAAGAGCTTTAGTCCTGCATTTTATAGATCTGCTTTGTGACCCTTATTTTATCATGTCCATTTGCTGCTTTAATACTTTGGCTCTTGAAGGCAATTTATTTAAATTCAGTGAAGGCAAACTGGAATGAATGGAACCATTAAATTGTAGTGTCCTTGAACATGTTCTCTGTGGAAAGGCCATGGACTTCGGAGGAAGACAGACTTGGGTGGTTTAGATTTCAGCTCAGCTAGTGATCACGTATATGACCATAGATCACCTTCTTAACAATCAGATTTCTCCTCTGCAAAATAGAGAAAGAAATAAATTCTTGGGGTTGTTGTGAGGTTCAACTGAAATAATACATGTGTAAATGCTTAACACAATAACATGGCATGATAAGGTGTGAACATAAACAAAACTTCCCTTATTACCTAGTTTTATTTACCCTCTCAGCATCTAGTTCTAGTCCCCAGAACTAGAATCTCAGGTAGCATATGGGTAAACTTTGTATGCTAGCCAGCATTCTACATTGCTGTAACCATTATTTACACATGTGCACACACTCTCACACACACACACAATTATATATACACACACACACACTTTAAAAAAATTTTTAATTTAATTTTAAATTCCAGGATACATGTATGTGCAGGACATGCAGGTTTGTTACATAGGTAAACGCGTGCCATGGTGGTTTGCTGCACCTATCAACCCATCACCTATGTATTAAGCCCTGCATACATTAGCTGTTTGTTCTGACGCTGTGCCTCCCCCACCACACCGACAGGCCCCTTTGTGTGTTGTTCCTTTCCCTATGTTCATGTGTCTTCATTGTTCAGCTCCCACTTACAAGCGCGTGTGCACGTGCGCGCGCACACACACACACACTTTGTATTCTACTTGCTTAGTTTTTTGCAGCTTAGAAGATAAAGGCCAAGCTCCTTGTTGAAGCATGCAAATCTTCCACATCCAGCTTTTGATCTATTGATTTCTTATAGATCCTGAACTGTTTCTTCAACCTTGCCATGCCCTTTTACACCTCTGTGCCTTAGCATATCTTTTTTTGACAGCCTGGAATGCTCTTCCACTCTTCTCCACCCAGTGAATATCCTCTATTTCTTCTTTCAAGGTGGAGGTCAAATATGGTCTCCTCTGTAAAGCATCTCTGGACTGCCTGGAAGCCAAGTCCCCTTTAGCCCTTTCTGGCTAATATGCAAAAAATTACAGGGCCTTAAGGCATCTGGATACTTCTTGGCTATAGAAACTATACCAATACTGCTCCCCAAAAAGAAGAAAAAGTATCTCCCATTATAAGGATGCATATAAACTGTGAAATTTAAAAATGTTGGTAAAATGGAGATCAGATAAGCCATTTGTGTTAGTCTGTTTTGCATTGCTATAAAGGAATACCTGAGACTGCATAATTTATAAAGAAAGGTTTCTTTGGCTCATGGTTCTGCAGCCTGTACAGGAAGCATGACACTAGCATCTGCTCAGCTTCTGGCGAGGCTTCAGGAAGCTTTTACTCATGATGGAAGGCAAGGAAAGCTAGCATGTCATACAGTGAAAAACGGAGCAAGAGAGAGGGAAGAGGGAGGTCTCAGAATCTTTAACAATCAGATCTTACATTAACTAATAGAACAATAACTCACTTATTACAGCAGTGAGAGCACTATGCCATTCAGGAGGGATCCTCCCCCATGACCCAGACACCTCCCACTCGGCCCCACCTCCAACATTGGGGATCACATTACAACATGAGATTTGGAGAGGACAAATACCCAAACTATATCATCATTCAATAGCATTTGTAGTGTCCTCTATTTTCCATATAGAGTATCAGTGCTTTTGTTTTCAGGAAAATTTAGTTACCCAATTATTAATACATTTCTCTTCGTAATTAATTGTTAATAAAATGATACTATTGTCTTCTTATACTTGAAGTACAAAATTAAACGATTAAAACAAATACTGTATTTCCTTGTAATGAACTATAGCAGCCTCTTTCTGTCTGTCCAAAAGTGAGTTTTGACAATGTGTTCTAGTTCAGGAGCAAGTGTTGACAAGCCAATTAATCCAGCCAAGTTTATAGTTTACCATCCCAATAGTGCTGCTCATTATTTCTTAGATGCTTTGAAATTTTGTTAACACAATTTAATATTTTGCAATTCAAGTTCCTCTTTTGCAAAAGAAGGTAAAATACTTATGTGAAGGTATGAAAGTTAAGTGTGAAGGTTAAGTGAATAATGTACATAAACCATCTTAGGTTCAGAGTGAATGGTGCTATTAATAATAAAAAAATCTAACATGGTGTGTAGCGTGCCAGATTAATATTATTCTCTTTCTCATCAAGATTTTGTTTATGACACTGTGTTTTGTTCAGATTCACCTGTTTACATATGTGGCTACCCCACTGCAATGTAAACTCATCCAAGGCAGGGATTATGTCATATTTATCTTTGGATTCCCAGTAGCCAGCATACTACTTGATGCATAATAGGTATTTAATACATATTTCTGGAAAGCAGGAAGGCAGGAAGAAAGGATAGGATGTGATATGGTTTGGCTGTGTCCCCACCCAAATCTCATCTTGAATTGTAACTCCCACAATTCCCATGTGTTGTGGGAGGAACCAGGTGGGAGGTGATTGAATGATGGGGGCGGGTCTTTCCTGTGCTGTTCTCATGATAGCGAATGAGCCTCATGAGATCTGATGGTTTTACAGGAGTTTCTTTGGACATTTTCTCCCTCTGCCTGCTGCCATCCATGTAAGATGTGACTCACTCCTCCTTGCCTTCCATCATCATTGTGAGGCCTCTCCAGCCATGTGAAACTGCAAATTCTCCATTAAACCTCTTTCTTTTTCTTCCCAGTCTCAGGTATGTCTTTACCAGCAGAGTTAAAACAAACTAATACAGGAGGGAAAAAAAAGAAAAAAGTGAGGAAATGAGGGAATTAAGTACTAGGTACAACTGAGTACCATGGAACAAAAATCCCTACATAATATGTTATTATAGTTTAGTTATTTATGTATTATCATAATGTATCCAATAATTCTAAGAAACGACCAGCATTATACAATATATAGTTGAATACTCCTTTACAATTATGAATGAAAAAAACTGTTATATGTCTCCTTTTGTTTTATGCAAGTATACATGAACAAGCATTACTGAATGAAAATTGCTTGTCAAAAATGTGACAAATGTGAGATGGGGCCGTGATTTTGATGGTATGTGTCATTTATGTCAGCAAAATGAGAGAAGTGTCACTAAATTTCAGGGCTCTTACATGGCACTTAGAAAACTCTGTAGTATGCAATCTACTTCTTCTGTGACCTAGTCAAGGTGATTTATCATAGGTAAAATGCATGTCTTTTATGACTTTTCAGTGACATACTTGACACATAGTACAAAATGATACAATCTATATAGTATAAAGTTGCAGGGCATACCAAAGCAGAGATGTTATGCCTTTGGGTTACCTAATTCAGTGTTTGAAAGTACCTTATCTGATAGCAAGAAAAGAACAAGAAGCTGCTACCAAGATAGTTTTCAACCTTTTCCAATAGACTTCTAGTACCCCTGTCCTAATGTATGCTATGGACCCTAACTTTCTTTATTTTAGGCTTTTTGTTACTGTTGTTCTGTTTTGTTTTGTTATTATTATTATTATTTTTAATAGAGAGAATGTCGTACGATGTTGTCCAGGCTGGTGTTGAACTCTTGGCCTCAAGCGATCCTCCCACCTTGGCCTCCCAAAGTGCTGGGGCCAGTTTGGGTTTTTTTGAACACATTTTAGGGCAGAGCTCTGGCCTATACCCTGATGTGTTATTGAGTCTAAACTAGACTCTATTCATTCATTTCCATTTATCAGTTGGCTATTGACTTTTTTTTTTTTTTGAGATGGAGTCTCGCTCTGTCACCCAGACTGGAGTGCAGTGGCATGACCTCAGCCCACTGCAAACTGTGCCTCCCAAGTTCAAGTGATTCTCCTGCTTTAGCCTCCCAAGTAGCTGGGACTATAGGCGAAAGATGCCTGCCGTCACGCCCGGCTAATTTTTGTATTTTTATTAGAGACGGGATTTCACCATGTTGGCCGGGGTGGTCTTGAACTCTTGGCCTCCCAAAGTGCTGGGATTACAGGCATGAGCCACTGCACCCGGCCTGCTTTTTTTTTTTTTTTTTTTTTTTTGAGACAGGATCTCACTCTGTCACCCAAGCTGGAGTTCAGTGGCACAGTCACACCTCACTGCAGCCTCTACCTCGTAGGCTCGAGTGATCCTCCTATCTCAGTCTCCAGAGTAGCTGGGACTACAGGCACAAGCCACCACATCCACTAATGTTGTTGTTCTTTTCTCTTGATTAATAATTGATGCATACTGGTTTGGTATGTTTTCTTTCTCTCTTTCTTTCTTTCTCTCTCCCTCTCTCTCTTTCCCCTCCCTCTCTCTCTCTTTCNGACAGGATCTCACTCTGTCACCCAAGCTGGAGTTCAGTGGCACAGTCACACCTCACTGCAGCCTCTACCTCGTAGGCTCGAGTGATCCTCCTATCTCAGTCTCCAGAGTAGCTGGGACTACAGGCACAAGCCACCACATCCACTAATGTTGTTGTTCTTTTCTCTTGATTAATAATTGATGCATACTGGTTTGGTATGTTTTCTTTCTCTCTTTCTTTCTTTCTCTCTCCCTCTCTCTCTTTCCCCCTCCCTCTCTCTCTCTTTCTCTCTCTCTCCCTCCCTCCCTCCCTTCCTCCCTCCCTCTCTCTGTCTCTTTCTTTCTTTTTTCTTTCTTTCTTTCTTTCTTTCTTTTTCTTTCTTTCTCTCTCTCTTTCTTTCTCCTTTTCTTTCTTTCTTTCTTTCCCTTCCTTCTCTTCCTTCCCTTCCTTCCCTCCCTTCCCTCTCTTCCCTCCCTTCCTTCCCTTCCTTTGCTTTCTTGCTTTCTTTTTTTCTTTCGAGATAGGGTCTTGCTCTATTGCTGAAGCTGGAGTGCAGTGGTGCAATCATGACTCCCAGCCTTGGTTGTTTTTATGTTTTTTAATTTTAAACAAGCTTTAATCATAAAAACTTAAAAGTGTAAAAGCCTAAGTTACAAATTCCTCTTTGCCATCTCCTTACCCCTTTTCCTTGCACTGTACCCACTTTCCTCTGCAAGTGTGCATCCATACAAACCTTTTCCCATATATTAAATTTATAGATATATGTTCATATACATATACTTACATAAATGGTTAAAGGACACACCAATTTTTTGAGTGCCACTTTGAACTGTCTATTGCAACACTTAGTAATAATAGCTCTTTGTTTTGTTATTCTTCCCTGTTTAATAGGAGGTTGGAATTCTACCCTGGTTTAACTGATCCCTCAAATACATTCAAATGTCGTCATAAAGAAGCTTTAGCTTCATAAAGATGGAAGACAAAGGAATTGCTACTTCTGTTAATTTAATCAGAAAGTTTTGGCCGGGCACGGTGGCTCAAGCCTGTAATCCCAGCACTTTGGGAGGCCGAGACGGGTGGATCATGAGGTCAGGAGATCGAGACCATCCTGGCTAACACGGTGAAACCCCGTCTCTACTAAAAAAATACAAAAAACTAGCCGGGCGAGGTGGCGGGCGCCTGTAGTCCCAGCTACTCAGGAGGCTGAGGCAGGAGAATGGCATGAACCCGGGAGGCGGAGCTTGCAGTGAGCTGAGATCCGGCCACTGCACTCCAGCCTGGGACTTCAAATGAAGTAGTCCCTTAAAAAATTATCCTGTGGAATGCATTTGAAGGGGCAGGCAAAATGGAATAAAGTACTTTTCAGTAGATTAGACAATTGCATTTCAGTTTTACTGAAGCCCCATGACATGATTGCTGCTAAATTTAATGTATATTTTCTGTTTTATGTTTGTTTGGTTGGTTGGTTGGTTGGTTTTTGTTTTTGAGACGGAGTCTTGCTCTGTTGCAGGCTCAAGTGCAATCGCACAATCTCAGTTCACTGCAACCTCCACCTCCCAGGTTCAAGTGATCCTCCTGCCTCAGCCTCCTGAGTAACTGGGATTACCCAGCTAATTTTTTGTATTTTATTAGAGATGGGGTTTCACCATGTTGGCAAGGCTGGTCTCAAACTCCCGAGCTTAAGCAATCTGCCTGCCTTGGCCTCCCAAAGTGCTGGAATTTCAGGTGTGAGCCACTGTGCCCAGCTTGGGGTTTAAAAAAAATGCTTCCATTATTTCATTTCTAATGGATAAAGAGAGACATCTAAGAATGTCTCTGGAGTTTAAAATGTTGAAAAAATGAGACATTCAGGCTACAACTATAGGGGTCATGTTTTGAATTGTGTTTTTAAATGGCATGGAGTTTTCTAAGAATGGGGATGTATTGCAACCTCTCACATGGAAAGTTATAACTAATGTTTGAAGGGGACTGGGGAACCAGGGCCATAGAGTTTTGGAAAAATATTGGAAGATGACTTAACTGTGGTCCATTTGACCATGCTTCCTGGACTTCCTCCTGTATTATCTCTGCACCCTCTCCTACCTAACCTGTTTGCTATAGTCACAAATGCAAGTTAATCTTCTTTATCACTTTTATCGTTAGGCCTGTGCTACAGCTTCAGAAATTAGAATATTTTTAAGTGGAAAAGGTGTCTTTGGAGACTACTGACTCCTTTCACTGGTCTGAAGCAGTAAAACCATGAGCTGAAGTTCAGTGCAATCACAGTTCATCTTTCTAAATGCTTCCTACTAAGTTTCTTTCTTTTACCTTTTTTTTCATTAAAAAAGGATGGATAATGAGAACAGAATGAAATTAAATCAAAACTAAAAACTGCCCGCTTCCTATACCCTCTGGATAAGTGCCTGTCCCTTGGCCCTTCCCTACTCTGTTCACTGTGATGGCTCTTTCTCCTCCTTCAGACTCTGGCTAGTCTTGATCTCCTCAGGGAGGCCTTCCTCAGTGCAGCTTCACGCCCAGTGAAAAGTGTTCTAGCATGATTAACACTACAGTTTGATGTTCTCCTGTTTGCCTCTCACATTAAACAATGAGGATAGGGGATTTGTCTCTATCTTAAAATCTTCAGCACCAAGCACAATATCCAACACTCAGTAAATATTGGTTACATGGATGGATGAATGAACAATTGACTGAGTAAATTAATTGGACAAACAGTTCTTTCTTAGATGTCATATGTGTATTTCAACCTAGAGGAAGAAGGATGGTTTAGAAGTCCCTGTCTGAATCCATATTAAAGTTATAGTGATTTTATTTATACCTTTTTAAGACTTTCTGTAGAGGGGAATAACCGTTACTTTGGAAAATGACTTCTGCATGATCTAGTGATTGCTGATGGGCCAAAAGGCATCATGACAGCAATTGTCCATCCACCATTTGGTAATTTGCTGGATTCCCCTTCAGCCCATAGAAGTGATTCCAGAGGCTTATTGCAGGGTCTTCTGATCAACTGGACTGGGCCAAACTGAAGTATAAAAATTTTCTGGGGCACCTGTACCAAGAAGCATTTCAAAATTTGTGTGCAATTGCGTTTAGGTTTGATTGCCCTTTTTATTTGTTAGGATGATTATAAGAATGATAAAATCTGTATCAGAACTAAATATGTTGTGAAAACTGCTAAACAGTGACATTTGGAAAACATGATTAAGTGTGTGTGCTTTTTGTAAAAGTGATGAAAGTAAAACAGGATTAGCAAAAATTGGGGATTCAAGATTAGCATAGAAATTAATTTCTGAACAAACAAGTTGTCTTGTTTCATTTAATTACTTCCTGTGTGATTATATAAAACTGAAGTTAATTTCTGAACTTTCTTTCTTTTAGTCTTTAAAACTGTAGTAGTGTTTCTCAACTAAAGAGTTGAGAAGTTTTATTTGTGTCTATGTCTAGAATCCTGTTTGGCATCCTCTTCATCGTGCAGTAGCCAATCAATGCCTGTTTATACCCTTGTGAGCTTCTATGAGTTGCTTCTGACCCTAATTATCTCATGCAGCACTTTCCAGTTTGTATCTCAACCATTCCCTACTCAGTATATTTTTGAAGAAAATCCTCCTCTGCTGATTCCGCTAAGCAATCCCGGGAAAGCTTCTTGAAGAGACTGCTCAGCAGCCTTAAATCTGCAAGTGCTTAATCAGTATGCAAAACTTGCTCCTCTGGTTTGAAGAGTCAGTTTCCATAAAAGCATCTATCTCCACACAGCAGGGTGACTGTGAAGGGGCTGACCCCTTATAGGGCCTACAATGTGGTCCAGTCTTTCTACTTCATTCAGAAATGCGACAAGGTAAAAAGAAGGGCAGGCTGAGGTGACAGATGTCTCAATGCCATACTCCCTGGCTTTGCGGAATTGTTCTAGGTTTAAGTTCCTCATTTCTGAGGCTCTATTTTTCTCCTTGCCATGGCCAGCTAAACCCCTGGACCTTTATCATGCTTATCTTAGCTTGACATGACTTCTGAGCTTCGTAATGCAATGTTTTATACCTGGGTGAAATATAAACACACTAAGCCCTTGTTAAACTGGTACTGGTTTATTCTGGACAGTAGTTCCATTGCTCCAAATTGAAAACTACTCTTCTTCCTGGTACAGTGAGTACTCAGGTGCTTTTAAAACACTGTCTATCCCAAATTTCTGAGTAGAAAACTCTTCGTTTCTAGACTCCCAGTATTTTAAGACAAACATGTTTTCCTGTAATTAGGTTTTACAATGATACAGTAAATGTATTCCTATGGCTGTCTGAATATCCACTGAGAGTATAAAATGATCAAGAAAAAGGAGTAATTTGTGCATGGCATTTAGATATTAAATATATGTGTTTGTGTATAAAGTCATGTTGGTTTTGTATATAAATACACTTTAGGAAAAACATGGTCAAAAGGATAAAATAAATGCTAATGATAACTCTGGAATCGTATTACTGAAAGAAAGTAAACATATCAAATAGTTCTATAAACATTAGCATTAAATACGACTTGATATTTTTAAATTAAAAAGTATAATAATTTATTGAAATTTACTGAGAAAGCACTTATTAGAATTTTATGAACTCATTTACTCTCAAAATTTTCTTGCAGATACTATTTACATAAGTAATAATAATATTAAATCAATATTTTAAGGTATAGTTCAACTTTGATGTTTAAAAAACAGACAAACTTTGATACAGCAGTTATAATATTTTAATCAATTATAATCAGATAGCATAAACTAGAAAAATACTGTGTTAATAGTAATCAGTAATTATGAAAGTGTTAATTTTACAGAAGAAAATCACCAATTACTATTTCAATAATTTATTACTATGAAGAGAGCATAAACAGATTATTTTAGCATTCTTTGCAGAAATTACTTCCTAATGAGAGCACCATTCTTGTTTCTGTCACTGACTTCCTGTGTGATCTTTTGGATAGACTTCAATGTTTCCATATAAAATATAATGATAAAAATGTTGAAACCTAATTTTAAGATGTACTGACTGTTATGGTCTGATGCTTGTGTCCCCTCAAAATTCATATGTAGAATTAAGCAGTGGGTCCTTTTGGAGGTGACTAGTTCATGAGGGTGGAATCCTCATGAATGGGATTAATCCCTTTATAAAAGAGGCCCAAGGGAGCTTGTTTGCCCCTTCTGCCATGTAAGGACATAGTGAGAAGGTGCTATCTATGAGGAATGAGCCCTTATCAGACACCAAATCTGCTGGCATCCTGATCTTGGATTCCCCAGTCTCTAGAATTATAAAGAATAATCTGTTAGTAATTATCCAGTTAGTAGTATTTTTGTTATATTAGCCCAAATAGACTAAGAGATTGCCTAAATGAAATATAAAAGATAAAGCATCAAGAATAGTCATGCTTGGCCATGCGAGGTGGCTCATGCCTGTAATCCCAGCACTTTCAGAGGCCAAAGCAGGCAGATCACTTGAGGTCAGGAGTTCAAGACAAGCCTGGCCAACATGGCGAAACCCCATCTCTTCTAAAAATGCAAAAATTAGTAAGGCATGGTGGTGCATGCCTGTCATCCCACCTATTTGGGGGACTGAGGCAGGAGAATCTCCTGAACACTGGAGGCAGAGGTTGCAGTGACCTGAGATCGTGTCATTGGACTCCAGCCTGGGAGACAGAGCAGACTCTATCTCAAAAACACAAAACAAAACAAAGCAACAAAAAAAAGAATAGTCATGCTTAGTATTTATAATGGGTTCACTAAACATAAATGTATAGGAATATTGATAGCAATTTCCCTAGCATGAAAAACATTAATATCACCACATATTGACATTTACATCCACATATGACATTTAAATTCACTACGTGTGGTTGCTAAATAAAGGGCTTGATATAATCAAAGAAATTTTAGAGCTCAAAGGATTCTGAAAGAGCAGCCAGTCCGTTCAACCTCCTTATTTTGTGGATGAGAAAATTAAGATTCAGAGAGAAGATATGTTCATATGTGTTCAGGGAGTTCCTGCAGATCCAGGTCTCCTCAGCTCCGGGTGTTATTTTGAACCTGTTGATCCAGATCCCTGAGACTTTTGCTAGGAATCCTTATATATGCCTGCCGAGCATTGTCTGGAGACTTCACGTACAGTGTCCCACAGGCACTATTTTTCAAATGTACCTAAATGTCACTAGAATGAACAAAATCTGCTCATTTTAAAATGATAAGAAATTTGCGGGGTTTTTTGGTCATTTTGTATTTGTCCCATATTTTGTCAAAACACAAAATAGCACATGGAAACTACTGAAATTTCTTGAAGTGAATATGAAAAGTTTGGTAGCCATGGCACAGCATCCCTTCTTCTGCCTATTTATTAAACTTTGGATGATTCAAAAAGTTACAAATATGTTGTTACCTGAGCAGGTGTAGGTTTTAAAAAAACTTACAAATACGGAATGGGATGATGACTTAATCTCTCATTTATTATTATTATTTATCATTATTATTATTAATTATGGGGACAGAGGACCTGTAGTACTGTTGCGAAGATTAATCTGAGACCAAGGACTCAGACAAAGAACCCAATGAAATGTTATAATATGACAAGTACTTTGATATCGGTATGTACAATGTGCCACTAGAGCACTATTTACCATGAGCTTATACCAAGTGAAAGGAGGTAATTTCTCCTTGTTTTATAGGTATGTTAAGATACATTGAACATTTGGTTTTAATGGCATTTTTCACTTAAGTATCTATCATAGGAACCTATACCGTCTTTTATCCTGACTTACTAGCAGCACACCTGACTTTCTCTGATTTTTTTAAACACCTCTAGAGAAGCCTACAAAACCCTGTGGAGTCTAATCTTCATACTTAGCACTGTCAGGACATTCTTTTTTTCTTTTTAACTTTATGGGAGTCTAAGCTCATTTTCTTTTGTTCATCACAGCATCCTTCATATTCTTAAAAGAGTCTTCTTTTCTCAAGCAAAAGAATTCAAGTTACTCCAGTTCTTACAGAGCATATTTCCCATAATTTAGTGTACTCAGAAGTATTTGTATTAAATTGTGTTTAAGTCTGGGTATGATGGCTCACACCTGTAATCTCAGCACTTGGGAGACCGAGGGTCAAGGATCACTCGAATTCAGGAGTTCAAGGCCAGCCTCGACAACATAGTGAGACCCTCATCTCTACAAAAAAATTAAAAATTAGGTGTGGTGGTATGCACCTGTGGTCCCAGCTATTTGGGAGGCTGAGATGGGAGAATCACTTGAGCCCAGGAGGTCCAGACTGCAGTGAGCTGTAATTGTGCCACAGCACTTCAGCTTGGGCAACAGAGCAAGACTCTGTCTCAAAAATAATAAAAATAAATTGTGTTCAGTGAAGAGACAGTGAGCAGCAGCATATCACTACAACAAAACATCCTGCCATGAGCCTGCACAAAGACAGAATTGGAAAAAACATGCCAAGGCTTTTTCCCAGATGAAACGAGGACCAGAATAAAACACTTATTACCATTCAGCAAACCAACTAGACAGTCACAATCAGAATGTTCTCAGTGTCTCCTCTGCTATTATATTCTGTGGGTTCCATGCTCGCCTTGATGTATGTGCTTCATAACCATTAATTTTCATGAGTTTAGCTATCACATCAGAAGAGACTGACTCCCGTATGGGGAGCTGCCATTAGCGGAATTTCTCAGGAAACAAGTTGCGGCAGGAGTAATGTTATATTGAAATATAGCCAGGGTTTTCTTTTTTTTTAATTAAAAAAATTTTTTTTAAGTAACAAGGTCTCACTCTATTGCCCAGGCTGAAGCTCAGTGGTATAATCATAGCTCACTGCAGCCTTGAAACATGTGGGCTTAAGAGATCCTCCTATCAGCCTCCTGAGTAGCTGGGACTACAGGCATACACCACAGCACCTAGATAATTTTATTTATTTTTTTAATAGAGATGAAGGGGTCTCACTTTGTTGCCCAGGTTGGTCTCAAACTCCTGGCCTCAAGGGATCCTCCCACTTTGGTCTCCCAAAGTGCCAGAATTATGGGTATGACCCACCACACCAAGCCAAGGTCTTCTTTAAGGCTTTCTCTCCATAGTAGAATCTGTCCCTCAATTTCTCTTTGCATTGATTGAGACAGAGTCTCATTCAGTCACCCAGGTGGGAATGCAGTGGCACTATCATGGCTCACTGCAGCCTTGACCTCCCTGGGCTCAAGTGATTCTCCTGCTTCAGCCTCCCAGGTAGCTAGGACTACAGGTGTGCACCACCAAACCCGACTAATTTTTGAATTTTTTGTACAGACAGGGTTTCACCATGTTGCCCAGGCTGGTCTTGAATTCCTGGGGTCAAGAGATTCTCCCACCTCGGCCTCCCAAAGTGCTGGAATTACAGGTGTGAGCCACTGTACCTGGCCTCTCCTTGCATTTAAAATGTTTAGAGTGCAAATAAATTTTTGCACTTAAAAGAAAAACAGGCCGGGTGCGGTGGCTCACACCTGTAATCCCAGCAATCTGGGAGGCTGAGATGGGCAGATCACCTGAGGTCAGGAGTTCGAGACCAGCCTGACCAACATGGTGAAACCCCATCTCTATTAAAAATACAAAAATTAGCTGGGTGTGGTGGTGTGTGCCTGTAATCCCAGCTACTTGAAAGACTGAGGCAGGAGAATGGCTTGAATCTGGGAGGTGGAGGTTGCAGTGAGCTGAGATCACATCGCTGCATTCCAGCCTGGGCGACAGAGTGAGACTCTGTCACACACACACACACACACACACACACACACACACACACAAAGAAAATGAAATAAAACAGATTTTAGGCTAAAATTGGGGAACACAGAAAAGAGTTTTGTTTAAACTGAGAAATAATACATATTATTAAAGAATTATGAATATTACTTGTATTAAATCAACCAACACATGTACAAGTGTTGATATTTTAATTCTGGAATTTCCTAAAGTCATTTAAAATGTTGATGTTTTAAGTGTTTGACTATATTATGATTTTTATTTTCTATACTACTATTACCACTGATTCTGCTGCTACTACTGCACTGTTAATACCACTAGGAGGACTTGTGGATGAATTCTGTGTTTTGCTTGTCTTAAAACACCTCCCTTCATAATTTTTCTTGGAATGTCCTGCTAAAAATTTTAGTTACATTGAAAGAAATGGAAACAGTATATGAAGGAGGGATGGCTGTTAGGAAATGGAATTTGTGGAATGCTCTTATTTTGGATGAGTTGCAGACGTTCAAATTCCACAGAAACCCAAATAAAAATAGTTACATGCCAGTTAAAACAATATTTCACTCAGTCTCAGAATGGCCTGTATGTCATTTGGTGGCATGGCGTTAACCTTAACGACTACAAAAAACAAAGCCATGAGTCTACAAATCTGACAGTAGAAAAGAAAAACAACAGAGTTGATTCAAAGCTTCTAACATTCAGAATGTGAGTTTTGAAAACACACTAATCACATAAGTAATTTGAGCAAGTTAGTTGGTCAATTTGATAAAGTATTATTTTCTATTCAAATTTGTCACTCTCCAAGACTCTATTATCTATCTATCTGTCATCTATCATCTCTTTTTTATCATACTTGTCATGTTTAAAATGATAAATTGTAAATGATGAAGCTATTATACTGTAACAGAAATGTAATCTATGGGCCAATTTCTCAGTTAAGATCCAATCCTAGAACATCAAAATGAGCTTGTTGCAGTCAGGCATCATGCCTTTCATCTTTATGCATCTGGCTTGAGCATAGTCTTTGTCTCATAGTGAGTGCAAATTGATAGTTGTTGAATGAGAGAATGTCTCCAAGTAGTACTCTAAAGAGAAAGTCTACCTAGGATTCCAAAGTCATGTTGATTGTATTCTATCAATCATTGTAATTTTAAGGAATGTTTTAAATGAGAAGACATGATTAACATGTGCAGCATTAAAAAACACCCTCTTTTTTAAATTCTAGAAAAGTATAAAGATGTATAAGGAAATATATATGAAGGTAAAATGAATATATGAGAACATATATAAGCTGAATATATTTTAAAGAAAATTACCCAGAGATAGTCACTGTTAATATTTTGATATATTTCTTTCCAGGCTATTTAATCTTTTTTTTTCCTTTCCTTTTTTCTTTTCTTTTTTCTTTTCTCTTTTTTTTTTTTTTTTTTTTTGTTTTTTTTTGAGACAAGGTCTCACTCCCATAACCTAGGCTGGAATGCAGCTGCGTGATCTGAGCTCACTGTAGCCTCAACCTCCTGGCTCAAGCTATCCTCTTACCTCAGCCTCCTGAGTAGCTGGGAGTACAGGCACGCACCACCACTCCCGACTAATTTTTATATATTTTTGTAGAGATGGGGTTTCGCCATGTTGCCCAGGCCATATTTGTTTTTAATATTTGTATAAATTTGGGACTGTATGGAATTTCCAGAATATATAAAACCACAAGTAGATCTCATATATAAAATAATGCAGAATAAACTAAAACGAATCACCCTGTTACCAGTTTATACTTAACACATACCACTTTAAAACAAGAGCTCTCAACAAAGTTAAAGTAAAAACTAAAACTAAGTAAGATCTGGATCAACGTAATAGGACTAGGAGGATTGAGGAGTATTCCTAGAGCTCTAGATTGTCAGTATTCTTAAAGTATTTCTACTTTGTAGGAAGACTCCACTTTCAAATGAGGACATTTCCTTTTAGTAACTTACAGAGTATTTATTCTCTGAGTTTTAGAAGAGTTTGACAGACAGAGTTTTCACTAAGTTGCAGGTGTACATAATGGCAGCTGATCAAAAAGTACCTTTGCAGATATCTATTGTGATGATTTAGCTAAAAATGCTTATCTGAATTGTGGATTGGGACAGTTGATTACACTCAGTTAACTGATGAGGCGACTAGTGGAGAAGTAGGGTAGGGTGAAGAGTTTTACCCTCAGGTAAATTCAAAGAATTGTCAGCAGCCTGTTCCATTACAAAGCAAACATACAGAATACTGTCAAAACCAGAGCTCTTTTATTAGAATTAGGATGACACTTGGGATGCTAGCCACAATAATATGAACCTGCAGGCCACACTGCAGATGTACACACAGTAAATCAGAAGTGAGTATCCAAACTGCAGTAACCTCTTTTCTTTCTAATTCCTAAATCACTGTGGCACATGATTTCTTTGGGGCCAAGAAGTTGCCTTGCACCACAAAATATTAAAAGGCATGGCATTATTTTGAGGTATCAAATGAAAAGATAACTTTAAGCTACTACTAAATTTGTATTCTCTTGGCTTAAAAGAGTTAACTCACTTTCAGAGACATTTACTAACTGAAAATGAATTAGGCATCAAGGAGAAGGTTAAGGGTAGTCACTCAGTTTTGATTGGTATACCTCAAAAGTCCTGCTCAAGGCTCATGTTATTGAGATGGAGAATCCAATTGTAACTGGATCAGGTAGCATATTGCTCACTGTTTAATAGTTCTTCACCTGGATTTTCTGATAGAATGAATGCACTGCTTCTACAACAAAATCAAATAGGATAACTGGCATGAAGCTATCCTGTTTGAGGAAGGAAGAATAAGGGAAGGTCTAAACAACCACATATTACCAGTGAAGTAGAATGACTGTAATAATGCCCTCAGAGAGAGTATTCTACTCAATGCAATTGTATCTTTAATAACTTCTTGCAATTTGGGAAAAGAAGTACTGCTAATGCAAGAAAATGATTCTTGGGAAGTGGTACAGGGAACATATTAAAATAAACTCATCTGCCGGGCACGGTGGCTCACGCCTGTAATCCCAGCACTTTTGGAGGCTAAGCAGGGCAGATCACCTGAGTTTCAGACCAGTCTGGCCAACATGGTGAAACCCCATCTCTACTAAAATACAAAATTAGTCGGGCGTGGTGGTGTGCACCTATAGTCCCAGCTACTCCGGAGGCTGAGTCAGGAAAATCACTTGTACCTGGGAGATGGAGGTTGCAGTGAGCCGAGATCGAGCCACTGGACTCCAGCCTGGGCAACAGAGGGAGACTCCATCTCAAAAAATAAAATAAATAAAATTTTAAAAAAGTCATCACTGCATTAAGAAAAAAAAAACATTTTAAGGATTTGTTTTAAAATTCAATCAAAGAATTTGCAATTCAAGGAAGCTCAGCTCAATTATAAGACTGACTTCCCAATTTTAAAATGGGCAAAAGATTTGAATAGATAACTTATCAAAAAAGAAATACCAATGGCTAATAGTCACATAAAAGATGCTAAACATCATTTGTCATATAGGGAGATATGAATTAAAACTACAATGAGAGGCTGGACGCTGTGGCTCACACCTGTAGTCCTGGTACTTTGAAAGGCTGAGGTGGGAAGATCACTTGAGGCCAAGAGGTCGAGATCAGTTTGGGCAACATAAGCGAGACCCTGTCTCTGCAAAACAACTATTTTAAATTGGCCAGTTGTGGCAGCACATGCCTGTAGTCCTAGCTAATCAGGAGGCCAAGGTGGGAAGATCACTTGAACCCAGGAGTTTGAGGCTGCAGTGAGCTATGATCATGCCACTGCACTCCAGCCTGGGCAACAGGGGAGACCCTGTTTCCATAGATAGATAGATAGATAGATAGATAGATAGATAGATAGATAGATAGATAGAACTACAATAAGATACCACTTCATATCCACTAGAATGGCTATCATGAAAAGATAGACAACAACAAGTGTTGGCCATATTATATTATAGATTATAGAGAAACTAGACCCCTTATACATTGCTGGTGGTAGTATAAAATGATACAGCCATTTTGAAAAAATGTTTGGCATTTTCTAATAAGGTTAAACATAAATTGACATAGGATCCATCAATTCTACCTGTAAGTATCTACTCAAGAGAAATTAAAACACATGAACACAAATATTTGGTTGCTCAGAGCAACATTATCCATAATTGCCAAAAGTGGAAACAAGCTAAACATCAGTTAAGTGGTGAATGGATAAACAAATTCTGTATATCCATGCAATGGAATACTATTCAGCAATGAAAATGAAGGAACCACTGAAGCATCCTAAAACATTTATGAACCTCAAACATATTATGCTAAGTAAAATAAGCCAGATCCATAAGATCACATATTGTATGATTCAGTTTATGCAAAATGTCCAGAATAGGCAAATTTCTCAAGACAGAAAGTAGAGTAGTGGTTGCCTGAGGCTGAGGATGAAAATGGGACTAGCTATAAACGAGCGTAAGGGACAAAAGATACGGCCTGAATAGATTAGTAAACAGAGTTATATAGGGGCCCAGGATGGGCTGTTGGATGCTCTGGATTGTACTGCTGGGGCAGGGTGAGGGGCAAAGTGATGAATAAATTTAGAAAATTTAAAGAACCATGGGCTTAGAAAGTACAAGGCAACGTTTTGGCAAGGAAGGTCCAGAATCACTGGCTTTATAACATGAATGGGAAATCCGGAGATCCACATCTAATGAAATAGACTTTAGGTGTGGGATTTGGATGAATATCAGTTTACTTGGCTTCATGCCTATAGCGATAAAAAATTATCTTTGTGGAGGGGATGGGGTAAGGGTCATAGACAAAACTAAAGGTGGAGCAAAAGGTAACAGCTTTGTTCTAGGTGTGGTAGTGAATATAGGTGGATGTTAAATTTAGGGTAAACCAGGAAGAAGGGAAGACTGGTCTTTGGGCAAAATCACTTCGAACTAAATAATGTTAGAGCTGCAAAGGGACCATTTTGTGGATGAGGAATCCAGCTCAGGGAGATTCAGTGACTTCTGAAGATCACACAGTATTTGCATTTGAAGAAAATGCAGAAATGTGAATTGGCAAAACAAGTATTTACCATCTATTGTAGCTTAAAATAATAGGAAAACTAACAGAGACTTAAATGTGAAGTGATTAACCACCTAGCCACCACTATCTCAGGTTTCAGAACCTGAGATAAAATTCAGGTTTCTTGATTCCCCAGTTCAGTGGTCTTTCCACTACAGACTACTGTGTATGTAATAATTCCTTTGCGCTGTGGTCAGACGGTTTTACCTTTTCTTTAAGCTGGTAGTTGATTGTGCTCTACTAAGGAGAATGTAGTAGGTAGAGGAGGAGCTCTACTAAAGAAATGCCCCAACTTGGAAAAGCAACCATTAGTTACTGATGTGGTGGAATTCAAAAGTAACTCAAGTGTCAACAAATCCAGATGGGACACATTTTATTATAAACCTTGTGGTCCAAAAGGAAAGACTAAAGCAGGTGGAAAGATCAGCTCAGCTTTATCAGCACCGGAGAAAACTACCTATTGTCTATATCTGAAAACACAGTTACAGTGAGACCACCTACAATATAGGCAATGCCACTAATTGGCACATTTACATAATTAAAACAAAAGGATAGTAAAATGTGTGTTCTTTGCTTAGTATGTTTTGCTTTGAAAGAACTTTTANTCAGTTTTGATTGGTATACCTCAAAAGTCCTGCTCAAGGCTCATGTTATTGAGATGGAGAATCCAATTGTAACTGGATCAGGTAGCATATTGCTCACTGTTTAATAGTTCTTCACCTGGATTTTCTGATAGAATGAATGCACTGCTTCTACAACAAAATCAAATAGGATAACTGGCATGAAGCTATCCTGTTTGAGGAAGGAAGAATAAGGGAAGGTCTAAACAACCACATATTACCAGTGAAGTAGAATGACTGTAATAATGCCCTCAGAGAGAGTATTCTACTCAATGCAATTGTATCTTTAATAACTTCTTGCAATTTGGGAAAAAGAAGTACTGCTAATGCAAGAAAATGATTCTTGGGAAGTGGTACAGGGAACATATTAAAATAAACTCATCTGCCGGGCACGGTGGCTCACGCCTGTAATCCCAGCACTTTTGGAGGCTAAGCAGGGCAGATCACCTGAGTTTCAGACCAGTCTGGCCAACATGGTGAAACCCCATCTCTACTAAAAATACAAAAATTAGTCGGGCGTGGTGGTGTGCACCTATAGTCCCAGCTACTCCGGAGGCTGAGTCAGGAAAATCACTTGTACCTGGGAGATGGAGGTTGCAGTGAGCCGAGATCGAGCCACTGGACTCCAGCCTGGGCAACAGAGGGAGACTCCATCTCAAAAAATAAAATAAATAAAATTTTTAAAAAAGTCATCACTGCATTAAGAAAAAAAAAACATTTTAAGGATTTGTTTTAAAAATTCAATCAAAGAATTTGCAATTCAAGGAAGCTCAGCTCAATTATAAGACTGACTTCCCAATTTTAAAATGGGCAAAAGATTTGAATAGATAACTTATCAAAAAAGAAATACCAATGGCTAATAGTCACATAAAAAGATGCTAAACATCATTTGTCATATAGGGAGATATGAATTAAAACTACAATGAGAGGCTGGACGCTGTGGCTCACACCTGTAGTCCTGGTACTTTGAAAGGCTGAGGTGGGAAGATCACTTGAGGCCAAGAGGTCGAGATCAGTTTGGGCAACATAAGCGAGACCCTGTCTCTGCAAAACAACTATTTTTAAATTGGCCAGTTGTGGCAGCACATGCCTGTAGTCCTAGCTAATCAGGAGGCCAAGGTGGGAAGATCACTTGAACCCAGGAGTTTGAGGCTGCAGTGAGCTATGATCATGCCACTGCACTCCAGCCTGGGCAACAGGGGGAGACCCTGTTTCCATAGATAGATAGATAGATAGATAGATAGATAGATAGATAGATAGATAGATAGAACTACAATAAGATACCACTTCATATCCACTAGAATGGCTATCATGAAAAAGATAGACAACAACAAGTGTTGGCCATATTATATTATAGATTATAGAGAAACTAGACCCCTTATACATTGCTGGTGGTAGTATAAAATGATACAGCCATTTTGAAAAAATGTTTGGCATTTTCTAATAAGGTTAAACATAAATTGACATAGGATCCATCAATTCTACCTGTAAGTATCTACTCAAGAGAAATTAAAACACATGAACACAAATATTTGGTTGCTCAGAGCAACATTATCCATAATTGCCAAAAAGTGGAAACAAGCTAAACATCAGTTAAGTGGTGAATGGATAAACAAATTCTGTATATCCATGCAATGGAATACTATTCAGCAATGAAAATGAAGGAACCACTGAAGCATCCTAAAACATTTATGAACCTCAAACATATTATGCTAAGTAAAATAAGCCAGATCCATAAGATCACATATTGTATGATTCAGTTTATACAAAATGTCCAGAATAGGCAAATTTCTCAAGACAGAAAGTAGAGTAGTGGTTGCCTGAGGCTGAGGATGAAAATGGGACTAGCTATAAACGAGCGTAAGGGACAAAAGATACGGCCTGAATAGATTAGTAAACAGAGTTATATAGGGGGCCCAGGATGGGCTGTTGGATGCTCTGGATTGTACTGCTGGGGCAGGGTGAGGGGGCAAAGTGATGAATAAATTTAGAAAATTTAAAGAACCATGGGCTTAGAAAGTACAAGGCAACGTTTTGGCAAGGAAGGTCCAGAATCACTGGCTTTATAACATGAATGGGAAATCCGGAGATCCACATCTAATGAAATAGACTTTAGGTGTGGGATTTGGATGAATATCAGTTTACTTGGCTTCATGCCTATAGCGATAAAAAATTATCTTTGTGGAGGGGGATGGGGTAAGGGTCATAGACAAAACTAAAGGTGGAGCAAAAGGTAACAGCTTTGTTCTAGGTGTGGTAGTGAATATAGGTGGATGTTAAATTTAGGGTAAACCAGGAAGAAGGGAAGACTGGTCTTTGGGCAAAATCACTTCGAACTAAATAATGTTAGAGCTGCAAAGGGACCATTTTGTGGATGAGGAATCCAGCTCAGGGAGATTCAGTGACTTCTGAAGATCACACAGTATTTGCATTTGAAGAAAATGCAGAAATGTGAATTGGCAAAACAAGTATTTACCATCTATTGTAGCTTAAAATAATAGGAAAAACTAACAGAGACTTAAATGTGAAGTGATTAACCACCTAGCCACCACTATCTCAGGTTTCAGAACCTGAGATAAAATTCAGGTTTCTTGATTCCCCAGTTCAGTGGTCTTTCCACTACAGACTACTGTGTATGTAATAATTCCTTTGCGCTGTGGTCAGACGGTTTTACCTTTTCTTTAAGCTGGTAGTTGATTGTGCTCTACTAAGGAGAATGTAGTAGGTAGAGGAGGAGCTCTACTAAAGAAATGCCCCAACTTGGAAAAGCAACCATTAGTTACTGATGTGGTGGAATTCAAAAGTAACTCAAGTGTCAACAAATCCAGATGGGACACATTTTATTATAAACCTTGTGGTCCAAAAAGGAAAGACTAAAGCAGGTGGAAAGATCAGCTCAGCTTTATCAGCACCGGAGAAAACTACCTATTGTCTATATCTGAAAACACAGTTACAGTGAGACCACCTACAATATAGGCAATGCCACTAATTGGCACATTTACATAATTAAAAACAAAAGGATAGTAAAATGTGTGTTCTTTGCTTAGTATGTTTTGCTTTGAAAGAACTTTTTAGCCGGGCGCGGTGGCTCAAGCCTGTAATCCCAGCACTTTGGGAGGCCGAGACGGGCGGATCACGAGGTCAGGAAATCGAGGCCATCCTGGCTAACATGGTGAAACCCCGTCTCTACTAAAAAATACAAAAAACTAGCTGGGCGTGGTGGCGGGCGCCTGTAGCCCCAGTTACACGGGAGGCTGAGGCAGGAGAATGGCGTAAACCTGGGAGGCGGAGCTTGCAGTGAGCTGAGATCCGGCCACCGCACTCCAGCCCAGGCGACAGAGCAAGACTCCGTCTCAAAAAAAAAAAAAAGAAAAGAAAGAACTTTTTAAAAGGTCATTAAAGTGGCAGCAAGAAGATGTTTACATAGACCATTTCATACCAGGCAATATTACAGATATTGTGCTGCAAACAGAACCAGGCAATACCTAATGTGGCCTGTAAGAGGCCCAAGAGATAATTAAGAAGAGAAGGAAAAGAAGACAGAGAATTAAAAAGTAAAAGGAAAGGAAGAAGGAAAAAAACCTAAAGTAGGAGTCAGAGGGGGTAAAAAAAGAGAGGAAAAGAGAAGGGTAAAAGAGAAAATAGAGACATACATGGTAGGCAGTCAGTTGCTTCAAGACAATTTACCTCATCCTGCCTTACACAGTGTCTCTTTGTCTTTCTCAACTTTCAACCCCACTGTAATTCAAATTTTTATTGTACAAGAAATACTATGTTCATTGTAGAAAATTAGAAAACACAGACAGGGAAAAAAATAAACATTAGCTATAATCTCACCATCTAGTTAAAATCTCTGTTAACATGTTGGTCAATAATACTGTCATCTTGTTTTCAGACATTTTCTTTTTATAAGAATCATACACCTTTTAAGGCTGGGCACGGTGGCTCACGCCTGTAATCCCAGCACTTTGGGAGGCCGAGGCAGGCAGATTACAAAGTCAAGAGATCAAGACTATCCTGGCTAACACGGTGAAAACCCATCTCTACTAAAAATACAAAATTAGCCAGGCATGGTGGTGGGCGCCTGTAGTTCCAGCTACTTGAGAGGCTGAGGCAGGAGAATGGCGTGAACCCAGGGGGCAGAGCTTGCAGTGAGCGGAGATCGAGATTTTGCTGTTGCACTCCAGCCTGGGTGACAGAGCGAGACTCCATCTCAAACAACAAAAACAACAACAACAACAGCAACAAAAACATACAGCTTTTATTGCTTTGTACTATTTTTTTCCACATAAAGTATTATGGCTGTTTTTCTACCTCAATAAATATATGCTTCTAAAATATCATTTTAAATAATTGCTTCCTTTTAAATTTAATTCTATAAGAATTTAATTTATAGGATACATATAGCTGTTTACATAGCTTTTGCTATATCACTTTTACATTATTGTCATGTTTGTAAAATATCAGAATAACTAATATAAATATTTTGTGGCACAGCATTAAAAACAGCTATTTAATGTCTATTCCTATAAGAATTAGAACCAGAAACAAATGATGTATGTGATATAGGCCTGTCCTGAGCTGTGCTGAAGAAGAGTAAGAAGCCTAGTTGGAGAAAGAAGGTCACTATTCCTATTCCTCACTGTATAACAGATGTATATGAAAGAAGCTATATGTTCATCAAAAGAATCACATTGTAATTTGAGACATACAGAAGTACAGATGCACCTCAACTTATGATGGGGTTATTTCCCAATAAACACATCATAAATTGTAATACTGTAAAGTCAAAAATGCATTTAATGCACCTAACCTACCAAAATCATAGCTTAGCCTAGCCTAACTTAAACATCGTCAGAACACTTACATTAGCCTACAGTTGGGCAAAATCATCTAACACAAAGCCTATTTTATAATAAAATGTTGAATATTTCATGTAATGTATTGAATACTGTTCTGAAAGTGAAAAAAAAAATGGTTGTATGGGTGCTTAAAGTATAGTTCGTACCAAATGCTGTCACTATTGCTTTCGTACCTTCACAAAGACAAAAAATCTTAAGTTGGACCATCGTAAGTCAGGGACCTTCTGTATTTAGAATTATGTACGTATTCATTGAACTAGAAAAATAGTTGTATTTTTGGCCTTTTGAAGAAAATGCAAAGTGTGAATTGGCAAAATAAGTATTTACCATCTATAGTAGTTTAAAATAATAGGGAAAACTGATAGAGACTTAATTGTGAAGTGATTAGCCACCTTATTGTTGGCTTCAGAAACTACACTGCACCAGTTCTTCAGAATGCTTCCAGATGTTTCAGACCCATAGTTATTTGTTGTTAGTAACACACATTTACCTACTAGAGAGATGTTATGTGGAGATATGTCTATTGTACTTGAAGAAGGACATCTAACTCAACGTTCACAGGTGAATTCAGCGATTTCTTTAAATGATTTGTATTTTCCAAAGTGATTATCTCAGCTGGCACTTCAAAATATAAGCCTTCTGTTAGCAACAAATCCACAGAAATCCATAAAACCTAGAGTGTTTCATTTTATATTATCAAACATTTTATATTATCAAACAGTCTACTAATGATCTTCTAGTTATTATATAGAGCCAAACATTCATTTTGTTATTCCTATGTAGAGAGACTCACAATCTAAATTTGGTCTAAAGAGAGTGGGAAATTCACAAAAATTATGTTCATGAGGTTAAACAGTCAAGCAATACAAGTTCCTGTTTCCCATTGTAATGATTTACAAATGACAGTGGTAACAATCTCAAAGAGAGAATTCAAATCCTTCAGTTAGCAACCCTTGCAATTATTTTTTTAGCTTTATGGGGTTAACTTTATTGGGGTTGATTAAATTCAAGCTGTGATCTTTCATAAAAACTCAATAGAGGGTCCAGATGGCCCAACAATACCTCCTTTTGTGAGAGGAAATAACTTGAAGATTTTGTCTAATTAAAGTATTTGTGCTGGTGGGATCTGAATGAATTGTTTTCCTTTAAAAGGAGTCTGCATTACAAATAATCTTTACAAAATACTAATTATTTAAAAATAGTGTGCTGCTTTCACTATTTCAGTTATGTCCTAGGACTAGAGTTGCATGAGAATGACATTTTGAAGCTAGACTCTGATACCATCTTTGGGATTTCAGTCTGAAAATACAGTTCTAGAATATCAACAGAACAAGGCTCTATGGAACAAAATGCCAAGAAGGTCAATGCACTACTTTCCTCCTGTTCCAGTCCCATGCTCACAATTACCTTAACTCTTGTCAAAATGTTTTCTACAGTAATAGCCAAGGCATAATTAGCACCTTTTCTTCATGTTGAAAATATCATTGGTAGCCATAAAACAAATTTGGGGAAAGCCCTTAAGCACCTTAACGCAGCAAATGGCTATTGGGGATTGATACACCATTATTAGACTACCTGAAGGATTAACATCCCATCTTATCCTACCTTTTTTCCTCCCCCCAAGTAGGCCTAAGTGTATGAGATAGAAAAAGAGAAGTCTAGGCAGGAGATGGGGATAAGGTAAAGAGTGGAAATACAGTTGGAAATTAAGCAAATATCTTAAAAGTGTTTTGGCTATTTAGTTATTTATATCATTAGTCTCCATCCTCTTTGTGTATTTTGTCTGTAATCAAGGTGATATTCTGAGATAGGTTGTTCTCCAATAGCCCGTCTTGTATGAGACAGGCTAAAGTATTGGTCGATTCTGTCATGAGTGGTAAGGCCCTTTATTTGGCTTTTCATATGTTCTTGATTGAGACTACAGAAGCCAAAGTTGTTATGATCAAAGATTTCCAGCAGGGGGTGTAGACGCCTCTATAGGGTAAGTTCTTTTGAAGCCATATTATATGAAACATTTGAATACTGCAGTATTACCACTAATGGTAGAAGCTGGAATTATGATAACTTTTTTTATGACTGTCATGTCTTTTGATCTCAAAAAGACCATGCATATTAATACTTCATTAGGATGTGATGAAGAACTAGAGATTTATGAAGAAAACTTAAATTAGAAACCTAAAATGCCTGACAAATCTTATTCTAATTTTTTCAAAGTAAATGAGGAACAAAGAGTCCAGTTATTTTAATCATCTGGTACAGCAGAACAGCGGCTTAACTTTTTTGTTCTAGATAAGAAGAGTAGTTGATTTGAGAGGGCTTGTTAATATTTATTCCATTTCTCTCCCATATTTGTGTGTGCACGCGTGCGTGTGTGTAAATAAGTTACCTATTTTCTTAAAAATTCTCCTTTTGAGTAGGGAGGGTGGGTGTTTTAAAACTTTTTCTCTGAAGTCTTGGCTCCTGATCAATTTTAAAGATGCCATCTTATATATTTTCCTCCTGCTCTTTAATGCCTTTTATTTATAGATATGTAAGCATTATTAGCTACAGAATTCTGGCCCCAATTCCCATTTCAGATTTTATTGATATAGAAAACTCTATTTTTTGAGAAGAACAAATTACATACAATAACTTATTTGTACTGGTAAGCACCTTTAGACTATTAGTATTGATAAGAAACAAAATCCTAAATTTCCAGGCTCCCTAAATCAAGATAAAGAACTGAAAATAATGTCGACTATGAAAATCATTGTTTGGAAATTGTGATTTTTTTTTTTAACATCTTCTGGTGTCTTCATTATAAGAAAATAAACGAGATTTCAAGTCTTCCCCACCTCCAGTATCATGACCTATAACTGAACATTACACCTTTTTATGTTTTCTTTAGAAGCCCTGATTTATTTGGCTTTTGTTTATGTTGATACATGTCCATGGTTATTAAAATTTCTGATTATGTAGGACATAATTTTTAAAGTATCTTTAGGGTATACACTCTATAGTACTTAACATCTTATTCAGGTTATGACTTTGAACTGCATCATTATAACACTAAAAAAGCAACCTTGGCAAACTTCAGTACCTTACATAACGTAAGAAATAAAGAATAGCTTGAATTTAAAATACTTTCTATATGTTTACTTCAGGTATTCTTAAGGGCTTTTAGTGCAAAGATAAAAACATGCGTTGGAGTGCATTAACTTTCCAACTTATATAAGTGGTGTAGATACCTATGGCATTAATACCACATTTTGATGGTTGGATCACCCACCAAATTCCCTTTTCTCCTTTTTTACTTTTTTCTGCTTCCTCTCATTGCAAGTTTCTTTCCTACCCTTCTTTCCCACCTACAATTTGTAACTGAAAGAAAGAAGTAGCTCCAGACCTTACCTAACCTACTCTTAACCTACTTGGTAGGGAGGATTCAGATGCTCGAATAAGGGATTTTAGTCATGCCTTTTAGAAATTAGGGAGCAAGAGATATATAGAAAAATTAGAAATGTCTCTTCTACCTTTATTAAGTTTACCTTTGAGAAATATGAAAGAGGGGCAGGAGGACGGAAAAACGAACAGAACTTCTGCTGGAATATTGTGACAGATTTACTGACAAATATTTTCTAACAGATTTTTACCAACAGGCAGTTTTTGTTTTCTTTACTGACAGACCGTAAATGTACTTCTGGTTGGCAGCAGCTGCATCATTATAACACTAAAAAGCAACCTTGGCTAACTTCATTACCTTATGTAACGTAAAAAATAAAGAATAACTGGAATTTAAAATACTTTTATATGTTTACTAACAATAAACTATTTTCAATGCAGGAAATAAATCTTTCCCCAAAGAGGAATCCCCCCTCAATTACTTTCTTTTAGACTTAACAAATTGGAGTAGATGTGGTTTTGCTCATTCTTTTATCTGCTGGGAACTATTTTAAGTCTCCTGTGTAAGGCAGATTCCGATGACCTCGGGAAAGTCACAGGACCTCAGTTTCTTCAATGGTAAAAGCAAAGGCAGTGGTTTCTACCGTCCTTTCTCACTGCACCATTCAGCGCCAGTGCCCTCATGAGAAACACACCCAAAGGCTAGTGTGCTCTATCTCTAGACTTGTGAAATTTCTAGAGTCTCAAAGTGAGTATGTTTAAGGCGGTATAATAAAAGCCAGGTGGCCGACAGTTCCTAAAGTTAGGCTGGCAGTGGCGTGAACAGGGTCTTTTGGGCCACCCTGAGACCCGCCCCAAGTCTTGGCTTCTCGCCCCAAGTCTTGGCTTCTCGCTCCTCGTCTTGGCTTCTCGCTCCACTTCCACAGAACGTACTGAATCAGGGGCCTGCATCGCGCCGTGCCGACGGAGAAATGGACTCCTTTTTTCGCTCCCGTGGAGTTTCGTCTTCTGGGTGAGTGTGGCACCGGGTCCTGGGCGGGTGATGTCTGTAGTTGGCAAGCGATCCTCAGCCAGAAAACTGGCCGCGCACACAGGCGCAGACACGCGAGCATGTTCCTGCGAACCAGCTTGGGCGCATGTTTTCCTCCCTTGCATTCTTTAATGCTCAGAGACCATAAGGAGATTTATCGAGAAGCATTCGGTGCCCGTGCCCGGTTTGGAACCGCGAGCACAATATCTGGTTCCTTTGCAGTACGGTGGTTTGCTCTTGACTTACGACCAGAAACCGGAACAGAAGGAAAGGGAGAAAGCAGGGGAGGTTCGGGGACGACGGCGCTCCGGGCAGCAAGGCAGCAGCTTCCAAAGCGTGGAGGATGGGACTGAGGAGGAACGGAATACGGAGAAAGAGGGAAGCTGAGGAAAAATACTCACGCCAATGGGTAAAAGGGAAAAGGTGAGAAGGAATGGAGTAGGAGAGGGAACCAATGGTGGGAGAGGCGGAGGAAGAAGGGGGAGGGGCAGAAGCCAATGGGGGAGCGGA
>NW_016812332.1:2501072-2504427 GCF_001698545.2 Rhinopithecus bieti | reverse complement strand
GAGTGGCCGCCATTACTGAGCCCGGCGCGGCGGCGGGCGCTGGGGAAGGGGGGAGGGACGGGGCCAAGGCTGGTGGCGGGAGGGAGGGAGGGAGGGTGGCTGAGCTGGCTGCGGGAGCCGTGGGGCTCAGGGTTTCGGGGCGTGTGTGTCGGGGAGGGCGGGGGGAGGTGGCTGAAGGGACGCGCCGCTCGGTGAACGCGCCGGGGAAGAGAGGCGAGCAGAGAGTGGAGGAGGAGGCGGCGGCGGCGGGAGCGCTCCCCAGGAATGTCGCTGCCGCCGCCACCGCCGGGGCCGCTGCCGTTGAGGAGGAGACGGAGGAGACCGACGTTGTTAGGTAGGACCTTGCGGCCCCCGCTCCTCTGAGCCTGCCTGCCCCCTCCCGGACGGGGACCCTCCTGCGGCTAGCTGCCCCGCTCGGTCGCCGCTGCCGGTTGTAACCAGTTGAAGGGGCTGGGGCCCCGCGGCCGCCGAGGGGAGCCTGGCGTTGCATTCGGTTTTCGCAGGCCGGGCGGGCAGCAGCTGCAGCGTTAGGGATACGGTCGGCGTGAAGGGCAGAGAGGCCGGGGGAGGGGGTGCTTTCTCCACAGGTGACGGGGCCAGGGTCGGCGGAGGCCTGGTTGCTGGCCGGGGATCGCCGGCCCCGCCAGGGGTCCGCTCTCGCCCGTCGCCTCACTTCCTCGGGTCTCGGGTGGTCCATCGGGAGGGGAGGTGGCGGTGTCCGTTGGCCGGGTTGCTGCTGTTAACGAGTTCCACCTGGAAGGGGTACACGGGGCGGGTGGAGATTCGCGGAAACAGTCTCGGTTGCAAACTTAAACGCCTTGTAGGGGGATCGGCCCTTTCACTTTCCCTCATCTTCCCGACTCCTCCCTGGGTTCTCTTCACCAATTTTCCATCCGCTTTGAAGCTTGGAGTAAGATCTGAGAAGTTGCACTGCGCAACCAGAGCCCAGAGTCCTATGGGCTGACTGTGACTGGGTTGAGGCTTTGATACTGAGTTTTCGCTAGAATAACCTCCAGATTCTTCCTCTCTTTCCACTAAAGAAAAGTATCGGGGTGGGGGTGGGGAGCCGCGCGGGAGCGCGCGCGCACTTATCCACACAGAAATACTCCCTCTCACCCTCCCTCTACAGCGTTATTAGAAATGCAGGAGAGCTGAAGGCACGGGGTAGCTGAGGTTGAAAGGTGCACGGAAGTAAGGGCAAACTGTTACTAGGACGTTTAGTAAAATCCCGAGAAAGTTGTAGGGGAGACGCTTATACTTCTACCATGTGATAGAAATGCGGATTTGGCCACAGCTTAATAAATGGGAATTCAAATATTTTTGAGACAGAGCAAGATAGGCATATAGATGGGTTTGTGCTCACGTTTTAAGTTTAAATTCTCATCGATCATTTACTTTTTCCTTTGTGATAGGTAGGAAACTGAATTTTTTTTTGTTAATGTTCAGGTATAAAACAGCAAAATGCTTCGCTGTATTTACTAGTACTTGCTTATGTTGCCTTCTACAGGTGGCGGGTGGGGGGGGGGTTGGTCGAGTTTGTCAGTTCCACTTAAGTCCAGAACCAATATTCAGTTAGAACAGTTAGGTGTTAGGTGGTGTTTATCCGCGTGAAGGATCTGGTTCACTTCATGGGAGATTGCTCTACATTTCCATTTAAAATGGTTCTCCTAACAAAAATTTCATCTAGATGCAACGATTAGACATTTGGAATAATGTTTGGTTTAAAAATATGTTAATGAAACCTGTTAATTCCAGTTTATTTGTACTTTAATACCATAAAACGGTATTCTTATTCAGTGTTTGTAGATAAGCATACTAACCGTATAGGTAACCTACTGGACAGTTTCCTGAGTAAGATTTTGCTTTCATTTTAAATTCCTTTCTCATTTTTTGCTTTCATCTATCCTTTGTATACTAATTGACCTCCATTACCTTTATCTATAGTACAAAGAGTGGTAAGTATGTGTTACCAAAAACTTGCAAAGATACTGGAGCAATTTATGACTAAACACACTGGAGTGAAAGGCTGTGCATACCTATGCTTGTAACTTTCAAGAAATAGCACTATTGATCTAATTGACTTAAAGCAGAATCAGACGGTACAGATGATTAAATAACTATTGATTTGCTTGTCTTGTGTAGGCTACGTTTTTAAACCCAGATCAACATGTCTTATTTTGCCATTCTCTGTGCATTAATTGTTAAGAGTACTGGGGAGTGAAGTGGGTTACCCTTTGATGTAAGAATTGTGGCAGAATTCTGTTATCTTTATGAGTTTTGTAGTACCCCTCCCCATTTAAACGACCTTAGCAATTTTTAAAATGTGTTCCAAAATTATTACCTTAATTATGTCACAAATACTTATCTTAAGTGTTTTGAAAACCGTCTTCCCTTCTTATTTGTGTTTGAAAAGCTTATTAGCACTTTTTTTGGAGAGTTATTTTGACCTTGAAAGGTAAGATTATTTAAGGAATGAATATTGTATTTGCATTCCATTTTTGGATTTGAAGTAGCGATACAGCTTATAATAAGTTTTCTAACTCACTTTTTTAATTGAAAAAAAAGTTAGGTCTTATAAAGACTTTAAACTTTTCCATCATTGGCAGGATGTAAGATGAGTGTTGGCCTTTAGTGGTCACTTCTTAAATATGAAATGGCATAATAGAGATTTTCTTGGTAGCTACAGAATAAGTTTTGTCACAACTCTAGTTTCCATAGATACTATTTTAAGAACTATTTATTTGGGTTGTGTGGTCCACAGTTTTTTCTTTGCATACCAAGAAGGTGTGCAGTAATATAATTGGCTGAAGAAGCATTGTACAATGTTCTGTTTTAGTGATGTTTATGTCTCTGAAAGATACTTGTAATATACATTTAAAGTACACCAAGGGAATTTAATTTCTAAAAGAACTGTGAAGAAACATCAATAAAGTGATTCATCATTCAGTAATTTGAGTAATCAGGCTCTTAAGTGCAGGCTTTTGTCGATCATTTTATTGAAGTAGGAAAACTATATTAGAAATTAAGAAAACGCTTCAATGCTAAGAATTTTAAGTATGAACTTTAATTGGTTTTCAAACTCTGTTCCTTGGATTCCTGTGGGTTTTTTCCTAGATGCCTTGAGATTTCCTACGACAACCCGCCCTCCCAAACCAGGACAGCTTCTGTTTTTATGTATTAAATGTATTGTATTTAAATATAAGAAAAATATTTATTATTTAAATATAAGAAAAATAGCTAATGGGTACTAGGCTTAATACCTGGATAACAACAGACCCCCTTGACATGAGTTTGCCTTTATAACAAACCTGCACATGTCCCCCTGAACTTAAAGTTAAAAAAGAATGCCCCTAAA
>NW_016812332.1:2445687-2500833 GCF_001698545.2 Rhinopithecus bieti | reverse complement strand
AAAAAAAAAAAACTATCTACATTAACTTTTTTTTAAGTCTCTGATTTGTTATTCATTAGTTCAGATTACTTTTATTTAGCACTTATTATGTGCCAACCCTGGAATTACCAAGATAAATTAGATACAGGTATAATAGCTCAAGCTATGTAAAGGAGTAAATAGTTAAAAATATTAAGATGTGAAGAAAAAAGAATGCCTGTTTTTCTCAGGACCTTTGGGAATCCTTCATAGAAGAAGAAACATTTTGAGTTTTAATTGCAAGTAGGAGTTTAGATGTAAGAGAGACCAAAAAGGATAATCTTTTTTTTTTTTTCCACCACTGTGTTTTGGAAGCTGTCTACAATACTTTAGATTTGCAGTGAAATGAAACAGATTGTTAATGCTTGGTCATATATGTATGTTTTATTTCATAAAATTATTACTTGGGAAAAAGAGCATAACCTTGTAATTTCATGGTTAAAATTTGACTAGTATGTCACTTGCCTGGAGTCTCAAGCTTTTCATCATGAAGAGTTAATGGTAAAATGGATATTCATTTTCTAGTGTTAGATTAGACTTAGCCTGTTTTATTATCCCTGACCAATATTTTATTGAGCAGCGAGGCACTGAGTGGTACAAAAAGTATAAAATACTACTCCCTTAAAAGATCTTTTAACTTTTGTGGAGAGACAGCAAGCATGACACTTTAAGAATTTGAGGTATATACAGAGAAATACATACTGATTTAAAAGTTAGTAGAAAGGAATTTAGCTAAAGGAAGTATTACTTGGATTACATACTGATTTAAAGGTTAGTAGAAAGGTATTTAGCTAAAGAAAATATTACTGGGAAGTAGCACACAATTGGGGTAATGAAGGGGGAAAAAGACATTTAGGTAAGTTAATGACAGTGTGGACTGAAAGCACAGATAAGTAGAGGACAGATTAGCAGATGGGAAGAAAATATAAGATAAAAATGTGTAGTCCCAACTACTCGGGAGGCTGAGGCAGTAGAATGTGGTGTGAACCCGGAAGGCGGAGCTTGCAGTGAGCAGAGATTGCGCCCCTGCACTCCAGCCTGGGCGACAGAGCGAGACTCCGTCTCAAAAAAAAAGATAAAAATGTAAGAGCATCAGTTTTGTATCTTATGAGCCAGAGTGAAAGATTTGGGGAAGGTATCAATGCAAGAGTGATAGAAGGGGTGATATGGAAATAAACACGTAACATTGGCATAACTATTTGTCTAATTACTGTATTTTGTATTTGGCTTGTCAAACAGCCTTGGAAAAACTCTTACCTTGGCTTCTGATATGGCATAATTTGTTTATTTTCTTTCTGTTGATCATGTTCTTTTACTGATTCAAAATTGTTTGTTTCTTTTTATACTTACCTTTTGAGAGCCACGGTAATACCTCTTTTAGAGAACTAATAAAAAATTAACATACTATAATCTAGAGCTGCGATCCTTTTTGGTACCAGGGACTGGTTTTGTGGAAGACAGTTTTTTCATGGAATTGGGGGCATGGTTTTGGGATGAAACTGTTCCACTTCAGGTCATCAGGCATTAATTAGTTAGATTCACAAAGGGAGCAAGCAATCTACAGTTCTTGCTCCTCTGAGAATCTACTGCTGCTGTGGAGGTGGAGCTCAGGTGGTAATGCCCGCTTTCCAGGCCACCCCTCACCTCCTGCTGTGCAGCCCAGTTCCTAATAAGCCACAGATGGGTACCAGTCTGGAGTTGGGGACCCCTGATCTAGAGAATTTAAGATCTAGATTTCTACTCTTCTGTATTAAACAAGTATCTAATTCTTCATATGTTTTCTTTAGAAAATAAGAGTATTACACCAAATGGTCTCATAGGTAATTTTCTGAAGTTTATGATGCTGAAATTTATGTTAGTAATCCTAAACTTGCCTTGTTTCATTACCGAAGTTTCATCTGTCTTTGGAAATAACACCTGAAAGTCAAATGAACCACCATCTATTGCTGAAACTGATTAGTTTTTCATTAAGAAACACTGGCTTAATGTGTTGTCTTTTATTTCTTATGTCTAGTAGCCAGTTTCCAAGCTCTCTTTCTCTTGCATTGCTCATTTATTTATTTATTTATTTGAGATGGGGTCTTGCTCTGTCACCCAGGCTGGAGTGCAGTGGCGCTCAGCTCACTGTAACCCCCGCCTCCTGGATTCAAGATATTCTCCTGCCTCAGCCTCCTGAGTAGCTAGGATTACAGGCACATGCCATCACACCTGGCTAATTTTTGTATTTTTAGTAGAGATGGAGTTTCACCATCTTGGTCGGCCTGGTCTTGACCTCCTGACCTCAAGTGATCTGCCTGCCTCGGCCTCCCGAAGTGTGGAGATTACAGGCGTGAGCCACCGCGCCAGCTGGATTCCTCTTTTAAATTCTATGATAGTTCGGGGGCTTTTAGCCTGTAGTATTTGTCTGTCTCTTGGGCTCTGTGCCCAGTGTTGTATTCCTCTTCTAGACTAATCTGTAGTGCTTCTCTATTGCTTATGAGAAGGTCTAACTCTTGTTTTCCCTTGAGACCTAGGGTCATAACTTATATGTTCAAAACAGTATTTCTTTCCAACATGGGTACTGTACTCAGCCATTTTACCCTAATTGTACACCTGGAGAGACGACTTTACAATCCAAATCTCGTCTATTTTTTAAGGCTCACTCAAATCCTTCCTCATCATTGAAACCATTCATCTGTTTCAGGGGTCTGCAAACTATGGCTTCTGAGCCAAATCTTACTTGCTCTCTATTTTTATAAAATGGCTTTCTGCATTTTGAAATGGTTGGGGGGCAAATTAAAAGAATAATATTTTGTGATATGTGAAAATTACATGAAATTCAGATTTTCCTAAGTAAAGTTTACTATAACGTAACCATGATCATTCATTTAAGTATAGTCTATGACTGCTTTTGCAGTATGACAGCAGAGTTGAGTAGTGTGACAGACACTGTGCAGCATGCAAAGCCTAAAATATTTACTGCCTGGCCCTTTACAGAAAAAGTTTTCCAAACCCTGAGTTGTTTCAACTTGCACTTTCATTTCTTTGAATTCCTGTTGCATGTATTAGTACCATGGTATATAACACATTGCCTTTATCTCCTCAGCTATGGTACTATTTATTATTATGCGTTTTAATAATATAGTGTGGAAAGTGCTTTTCAGTTTTGTTTTTTTTTTTCTTAATGCATACTTACTTTAAAGCTTACACCTCTTGGTGATATTCTTTTTCAATCAGGTGCTCTCATTTTAAAAATTGTTAAGCCTTACCTAAAGTTGTTTGTATAATGAAAATGACGGTTCCTCTACTATATGGCATTGTAATATTTAATATCAAATTATGCCCTTCTCCCCACTTCTCGGTTCTCCAAGGTGGAGAGAAAAGGACTCAGACACTGGAAGGGAAGTGAACTACCAAGCCATAGTTACTGGCTTGGTAGACTTTCCTATATGTACCTTTATACATTGAAAATCCTTGACAAAGTTAAACCGATAGTAGCTAAGCACAGTAGATAAATACTACGGTTGTTTACCTAGGTTGATGAACATGGGATGACCTTTGGTCCTTCTGTTTTCCATACAGAAATGAAAGAATTTAGAATGACTTGCACACCAAGGCCCCAGGGAAATAACATGTTATCAGAGTAGGGTGTAGATTAAATAATAGGGTGGAAGTTAATGGGTTTGGGAATAGTTTTGGTCATTGGTTTTTTGCATATTTTCAGCAGTGAAGTTTTTTTTTCCAACAAATTGAAATATCAGTAGATAAAAATAGGTAAAGCAGAATTACCTTTGCTGTGTGGGTTTGCCGAGCTCCCTGAGTACTTTCCAGTTAGACCCTCGAAGTACTACAAACCTTTAGGCTTACTATTTATATACCCATAATGTGTGTTAATGATCACATTATAGTCTTGGGGGAAAAAAATTGGACTTTTTATGTTAGTATATTTTGCTGTACTAGATGTAATGGGCCCAAAGCAGTACGTAATTGTTGTTAAGTGTGTTTACAAGTGTGACTTCAGGATTACCTAGTGATTTGGAAGCTGAGTATTCTTAGTCTGGAGATTAAGTCATTTATTCATCAAATATTTACTGAGCACTCACTGTGTGTCAGGCACTGTTGCTGGAGATATGATTCCAAAACAAAAATCCCAATGCTTCTAGGTTATTTAGTTACCACATAAATTGTTCAAAGTTTTGATAGGTTGGTTCTCTCTTCATTTGCCTGATTATATTCTTGTTTCAAGACTAATTCATGGGAATAATGACTTTTTAGGGCGCATTTCAGCATAAAAATTGTGTGCTTTGTGGTATAAACTGTGGTTCAAAGGTGAAGTATTATTTTGAGTTCAGGACTTTGAGACCACAACATAGTGAGACTCCCTACAAAAAAATTTAAAAATTACCTATGTGTGGTGGTGCACATCTGTATTCACAGCTGCTTAGAAGGCTGAGGAAGGAGGATCATTTGAGCCCAGGCGTTTGAGGCTGCAGTGAGCTATGATCCTGCCACTGCACTCCAGACTGGGTGACAGTGAGACCCTATTTAAAAAAAAAAAAAAGAGAGAGATTATGGAATATGAGTTCCTCTCCTACAGGTATTACATTGTTGAATTACTTAGCTATTTTATGTGTGTTAGAATGACTTTTTGATATCTTCTCACTTTTCACAGCATTGATAAATTTACCAGAAATAGCAACATTAAGAAAAGGCAGGCTGGAGGTGGCTCACGTCTGTAATCCCCATACCTTGGGAGGCTGATGGAAGAGGATTGCTTGAGCCCAGGAGTTTGAGACCAGCCTGGGGAACGTAAGGAGAACCCCTCTCTACAAAAATATTTTTTAAATATTAGCTGGGTGTGATGGTGCATACCTATAGTCCCAACTAGACAGGAGGCTGAGATGAGAGGATCACCTGAGCGCAGGAGTTCAGGGCTGCCGTGAGCTATGATCATGCCACTGCATTCCAGCCTAGATGACAGATTAAGAGGCCTATCTCAAAACAAACAAAAAACAGAAAAGTAATGCATCAGTATTACACTCTGTTCATCTTTTTTTGTTGTTGTTTTCTATTGCTGCTGAACGAATTACTCATCTTTTAGTGTGCAGTTGATTATTTTATTCTTCGACTGTTTCCGACAAGTTTGCCTAAGGTTATAGAATATATGATAATCTTTGGGCTTTGTTCGTGTTTCTTTTGAATATTTGTTTACATAAGGGATATTTATTTGGTTTAAAGAAGATAGAGCATGTAATTACAAAGTTCCTTCTGTGTAATTAAGTCTTGGAAATACAATTTCTTATCATAAATTTTGTGATTCTACAAGTCTATAAACAGCCAAAAATTTTGAATTAACTATATTTGGGGTTGCACTCAACTTCACTTTTGAAAAAAAATTTTTTAAGATGTCATAAATTAAAATTAGATTCTTGTGCTGGCTAAATACATTATTATAGATTATAGTTAGCTTTCATTCTCATGGTTTCATTTTTGACTAAATATTTGAGTTTAAATTAGGATTTATGCATTGAATTAGTAGCTGTTATGTGGGAGACACTGTTGTAGGCTTTTGATATACTGGTGAAATAAAGATTTGTGCCTTGTAACTCTTTTATTACGAGTGGGATGCAGAGAGGAATAGAGTTAATGACATAAATAAGGTGTATAGGAAGTTAGGAGGGTAAAGAGTTACCAGTGGAGTCTTTGGGGATATTGTGAAAAGTGTAGTGCAAAGGCAAGAACATGCCTTCTTAGCATGTTATCTTCCTCCAGTGTGATTGAAGCAGAATGAGAAGGGTAGAATAGTATTAGGGGAGGCCAGAGAGGTAAGAGAGGGTTGGAGAAGATCTTGTAGTAAGCCATTGAAAGGACTTGCTTTTTATTTTTAGCAGTACTTGAGAGTTTTAAACAAAAGAGTGGGAAGCTCTGATTTATGTTTTAAAAGGAGCACTCTGGCTGCTCTGATATGAATAGACTGGGAAAAGGGAGCAGGAGTGAAGCAGAGGAGTTAGTTTAGAAGACTTTGGAGTAATCTTGGGCCAGAGATATTGATGGGTGAGAGCAGTAAAAGTAGAAAAAACTGAAAAGTTAAGGATATATTTTAAAGATAGGACCGTTAGGAATTTCCTGACATGGTATAATAATTTAAAACGTAAAATATTTTAAATACATACCTTTTATTAATGAATGCATCAGTTTTGTGAAAAGGTACGTGTCTTAGTTTGTTCTGACTTATTGAGATTTAAAAAAAATTTTTTTGGATTCCTCGTAGAACTTTTTTTTCTTGATTTGCAAAGGAGGATGCGGTGTTTCAATGGTCTAGTGAAATATCTTAGAAAACTTAGTTGGGAAGATAGTTTCATTTTGACACAATTTTAATTTCTATGAGGAATTCTATATAATTTCTATAAGATTATCCTAAAGGTAATCTTAAAGGCAGAATGAGAGACTGCACTGCAAGCTATTAAAAGCAGCACTATTGCTTAAAAAAGTAAAAGATTGGGAATGAAGAGATTTTCCTTCTAACCTTATAATTTCTAATAGGTTATTGCTACTTTTGTCTTGGTTTCTTCATCAGTAAAAATAAACATGATGCTAGATATCATAAGAGCAAGTTGCATGAAAGTAAGCTTATGTCAAAAATAGAAAAGATGTGCATGATTGACATAGATATTAAGACTGAAAGGAGTTTTTGAATTAACTCAAACAGCCTTCATATAATTGAAGACGCTGGCCGTTAGTTTATTAGTGGGAGCATGAAAAAAACAATAATTTTTTTTTTGTTCTTAGCACTGAAAAAAAATTGCTTGAAGAGGACAGTTTTGATCTGGATGTAAGGGGCCAATGGATAATTTGTATATATATATGAACTATCTCAGTGTTTGAAATGAAATTCCCTTAAAACCTGTTACAGCCAACTTCATGAGATCCGTTGTCCATTGAGGTGGTAATACCATACTCATTCAAACAAATGGCCAAACGCTTTTGAGGGCAAGGTGACAACAATTTTTTTTTTTTTCTATTTTGTGGTTTCTCAAACTCATCTCCCCCTTCCCTTGCCTTTTTTTTTGTTTCGTTTTCAAACCAAAGCCTCTTGAATTAAGTAAACCTATAAATCAGATAAGGAAGGCACCCCTCTGGTGAGAGCTGGAAGGACTCTCCCAGCACCCTTCCCACATCTAGGTGGAAGAATTTTTCTGTCACAGTTTGAAAATCACTATATGGTGACTCACGACATAAGCTCTGGAGTTGATTTCAAAATACCAGCAGGTAGTCTGCTTAACAGCCTTGTTAGAAGGATAAGGATGTTCCTCCCTGTATCTAATGGGCATTTTACTGTGAATTGTTGTGGAAACCGTAGAAGTCATGTGAAATTACCTTATTTTTAATTTAAACATGAACATTTAAGATTCAAATTGCCACTGTCAAATGAATGAGGATGTGTTGAAGCCTTAGTATTAAATTTTAACTTCATTATAGTTTTATTTCTGTCAAATAAAAAGCTTTCCAGTTTTCAGTGACCAATGAAAGGGTGATAGCTTGTTGCCTCCACTCTTCATTTAAGACCCTTTTGTTTCTGAAACTTTAAAAATACATTTTATGAGAGAGTGTTTTCATTTCTGCTTTACCTTTCTATCTTAACATATAGAGTATATCTCAGTGTTTTGGGGTTTATGCTATTGGAGAGCAGAAGTGAGTCTTAATGAGTAATACTATTCAGAATTACATTATTTAGGTAAGCATATATGATTTGAAGACAAGGGATGCTTTTACTTTTAAAACGTCTTTGAATTACTGTTAGTTTTCAGAATAGATGTTTGTTTAATAAAGAGTTATATTTCATTATGTAACTGTAGTGTTTTACTGTACTGTAAAATTCCCCAAAGTAATCACCAGATAAGTCTTCTTTTGATAAGTATATCATCTGGAGGTTTTGCTTTTCTAATGAAAAAGAATAGATCTTGTATTCTCTTGTGTTTTCAATATTTTGCAATTAATTAATTGTTAGGTATGGAATCATTGTGGTGTTTTCCATACTAAGTTCCCTTTATGTCACAGTATATATAACTTTGTTGTCCAGAATACACTATGTTTTTTTCTCTGTAATATCCATAAATAAAGTGTTCACTTGTTCTTTTACACAGTTCAGGTAAAGAATGTTAAAGTTGATGCTGGATGCAAATTTTCAATTTGGCCAGATTAAGATTTGTAAAAATTTTACTTAATAAAAAAAGTTAATAGGATTGGATGGGACTGCCCTAGTTTCCTTTACTACATGTATACACTGCTGCCACATAAATATTTGTAAGTCACAAGTCTCATCACATTATTTTTCGTAAATCTTAAGCAGCTTTCCATGGTTCCAAGAATCAAATAAAGAACTGAAACTAATATTTATTAAGCCTCTTCGCTAGGCACTTCACATTTTAAAAAATGATTTATAGATATAGCCCTGTTTTATAGATGAAGGAACTATGTCTTAAGAGTTTTAGGGCTTTACTGTTGTCTTTAACTAGTAAATGATAGGAGTCCGATTTTGAAATTAGTTGTATTTACACGTGGTTTCCACTTCCTTGTATTGCCGCTTCAATATAGTAATATTTACTACAAAAGTGAACCTAATATATATTTTGTTTGACTGTCAGATGGCTATTAAATATTTAGTTGAGATTGATGGAATAAGGTTCTAAAATATGAGAATAAATCTGAAATTTTATTTTTAAAAATTATGTATTATAATTTTACCAGAAATATTAGTCAAGATTTTAAATTATGAGCACAGTTTATCTTCACCATTAGTTAGTATAACATATGTTCGGTGTAATTGAAATAGATGTTTACTTACAACAGAGGTCAGTGGACTAGCAGGTATTTGTCAGAGAGGGTAGGAAGTGGTCTTTTCTTACTTTTCTTAGATTTTTTTGGTTTGTTCTTTATTTTGTCTGGATTGAGGATACTTTTCATGTGTACATTGCTAGTGATTTTTTTCCTATCTTGTGAAATTTGGAGGTGGAAATGATGTAGTTCTTTTAATTTGTTCTCAAAAGAATGTGAAGAATCTCTTAAAACTTTTTTAAAAGACCAATTTATTACCTACATGAAAAGTAATCAAAATTAAATTGTATGGAATTCTTAAAAGTTATCTTGTGTTACTAGCATATCAAATAATTCTAAAAGATTGTCTCAGATATATCATTTTAAAATTATTTAGCTTGGTGCTACTCAAAATGCGGTCCTTGTGCCCTTTGTAACTATTTTGAGAGGAAATAGTTCCAGAAAATAAGAGCGTTTAGGATCAGTTTGGCAGTTTTAGGTTTCTTGAATCTAACAAAAAATCAAGGCTTCGATGTAAAAATAAATTTCATTATATTTTGCAGTTGGTCTTGTAGGTTTGAAATAAAATTTGGTCCTTAGAGAGTTTAAGAAGCAGTGATCTATGTAAATGCCATCATTATTTGTATTGTGTTCACTTCTGTTTTCTCTGTTTAAGTATTTAAATAGTCAATTTTAGGGGTGCATAACATTTGGTAGATTTTTTTTAAAAGACTGTTGAAATTTATTGAAAAAAATTTTATATTCTAAAATCTTATCAAATTCTTATGAAATTCTGTTTTAAGGAATAAGTTTTGAGGAACCCTGTAATAGAAAAAGCAGGTTGTTTTGTATTTTTAAGTTGTGAGGGAGTTGCAAGGCAACTAGTATATTTTAGTTATTACCAGCATAGCCTCCAGTGACAGAAGGCAGGAAAATTAAGGGAGTGGAAAGGACTAGCTGTTTTTTCAAACTCACAGGAAGGGGTAATTAGAGGCAAAATGTACATTTGGTTTAATAGAGGTTTATTTTAAAGTTTGTGAGACATTACATTAGATTTTGTATTTTGTTAGGTTTGCCTTATGTTTTGAGGTCATCTTGTATTTATAACAGTAAGTCATAAACTGTTTATGTAGTTACCTCTTAAAATACATGTATCATTATTATTAACTTGTATGGTGCTTTGTTGTAAACATCTTTATTATTTGTAATTCACTGTATGTAATTTGTGATTAAGATTTGTTTTTTCCCCCCCCTTTATAGGAAGATGATCCCTATGATCTTGAAGATGTTTCTGCACAGAAATGAGGGAAATACAAAGAACCAAATACAGTTCTGAAATTTGGGATCTGTATTTTGAGATGATTTTATTTTCAGAATGAGAAGCATATCTGGTTACCTTTATGAATGTAGAGACATGAGAAGAGAGTTATGATGGCAAAAAACAAAGAGCCTCGTCCCCCATCCTATACCATCAGTGTAGTTGGACTCTCTGGGACTGAAAAAGACAAAGGTAACTGTGGAGTTGGAAAGTCTTGTTTGTGCAATAGATTTGTACGCTCAAAAGCAGATGAGTATTATCCAGAGCATACTTCTGTGCTTAGCACCATTGACTTTGGAGGACGAGTAGTAAACAATGATCACTTTTTGTACTGGGGTGACATAATACAAAATGGTGAAGATGGAGTAGAATGCAAAATTCATGTCATTGAACAAACAGAGTTCATTGATGACCAGACTTTCTTGCCTCATCGGAGTACGAATTTGCAACCATATATAAAACGTGCAGCTGCATCTAAATTGCAGTCAGCAGAAAAGCTAATGTACATTTGCACTGATCAACTAGGCTTAGAACAAGACTTTGAACAGAAGCAAATGCCTGAAGGGAAGCTCAATGTAGATGGATTTTTATTATGCATTGATGTAAGTCAGGGATGCAATAGGAAGTTTGATGATCAACTTAAATTTGTGAATAACCTTTTTGTCCAGTTATCAAAATCAAAAAAACCTGTAATAATAGCAGCAACTAAATGTGATGAATGCGTGGATCATTATCTTAGAGAAGTTCAGGCATTTGCTTCAAACAAAAAGAACCTTCTTGTAGTGGAAACATCAGCACGATTTAATGTCAACATTGAAACATGTTTCACTGCACTGGTACAAATGTTGGATAAAACTCGTAGCAAGCCTAAAATTATTCCCTATTTGGATGCTTATAAAACACAGAGACAACTTGTTGTCACAGCAACAGATAAGTTTGAAAAACTTGTGCAGACTGTGAGAGATTATCATGCAACTTGGAAAACTGTTAGTAATAAATTAAAAAATCATCCTGATTATGAAGAATACATCAACTTAGAGGGAACAAGAAAGGCCAGAAATGCATTCTCAAAACATATAGAACAACTTAAACAGGAACACATAAGAAAAAGGAGAGAAGAGTATATAAACACTTTACCAAGAGCTTTTAACACTCTTTTGCCAAATCTAGAAGAGATTGAACATTTGAATTGGTCAGAAGCTTTGAAGTTAATGGAAAAGAGAGCAGATTTCCAGTTATGTTTTGTGGTGCTAGAAAAAACACCTTGGGATGAAACTGACCATATAGACAAAATTAATGATAGGCGGATTCCATTTGACCTCCTGAGCACTTTAGAAGCTGAAAAAGTCTATCAGAACCATGTACAACATCTAATATCCGAGAAGAGGAGGGTAGAAATGAAGGAAAAATTCAAAAAGACTTTGGAAAAAATTCAATTCATTTCACCTGGGCAGCCGTGGGAGGAAGTTATGTGCTTTGTTATGGAGGATGAAGCCTTCAAATATATCACTGAGGCTGATAGCAAAGAGGTATATGGTAGGCATCAGCGAGAAATAGTTGAAAAAGCCAAAGAAGAGTTTCAAGAAATGCTTTTTGAGCATTCTGAACTTTTTTATGATTTAGATCTTAATGCAACACCCAGTTCAGATAAAATGAGTGAAATTCATACAGTTCTGAGTGAAGAACCTAGATATAAAGCTTTACAGAAACTTGCACCTGATAGGGAATCTCTTCTACTTAAGCATATAGGATTTGTTTATCATCCCACTAAAGAAACATGTCTTAGTGGCCAAAATTGTACAGACATTAAAGTGGAGCAGTTACTTGCTAGTAGTCTTTTACAGTTGGATCACGGCCGCTTAAGATTATATCACGATGGTACCAATATAGATAAAGTTAACCTTTTTATTTTAGGGAAGGATGGCCTTGCCCAAGAACTAGCAAATGAGATAAGGACACAATCCACTGATGATGAGTATGCCTTAGATGGAAAAATTTATGAACTTGATCTTCGGCCAGTTGATGCCAAATCGCCTTACTTTTTGAGTCAGTTATGGACTGCCGCCTTTAAACCACATGGGTGCTTCTGTGTATTTAATTCTATTGAGTCATTGAGTTTTATTGGGGAATTTATTGGGAAAATAAGAACTGAAGCTTCTCAGATCAGAAAAGATAAATACATGGCTAATCTTCCATTTACATTAATTCTGGCTAATCAGAGAGATTCCATTAGTAAGAATCTACCAATTCTCAGGCACCAAGGGCAGCAGTTGGCAAACAAGTTACAATGTCCTTTTGTAGATGTACCCGCTGGTACGTATCCTCGTAAATTTAATGAAACCCAAATAAAGCAAGCTCTAAGAGGAGTATTGGAATCAGTTAAACACAATTTGGATATGGTGAGCCCAGTTCCTGCCAATAAGGACATATCAGAAGCTGACTTGAGAATTGTCATGTGCGCCATGTGTGGAGATCCATTTAGTGTGGATCTTATTCTTTCACCCTTCCTTGATTCTCATTCTTGCAGTGCTGCTCAGGCTGGACAGAATAATTCCCTAATGCTTGATAAAATCATTGGTGAAAAAAGGAGGCGAATACAGATCACAATATTATCATACCACTCTTCAATTGGAGTAAGAAAAGATGAACTAGTTCATGGGTATATATTAGTTTACTCTGCAAAACGGAAAGCATCAATGGGAATGCTTCGAGCATTTCTATCAGAAGTTCAAGATACCATTCCTGTACAGCTGGTGGCAGTTACTGACAGCCAAGCAGATTTTTTTGAAAATGAGGCTATCAAAGAGTTAATGACTGAAGGAGAACACATTGCAACTGAGATCACTGCTAAATTTACAGCATTGTATTCTTTATCTCAGTATCATCGGCAAACTGAGGTCTTTACTCTGTTTTTTAGTGATGTTCTAGAGAAAAAAAATATGATAGAAAATTCTTATTTGTCTGATAATACAAGGGAATCAACCCATCAAAGTGAAGATGTTTTTCTACCATCTCCCAGAGACTGTTTTCCCTATAATAACTACCCTGATTCAGATGATGACACAGAAGCACCACCTCCTTATAGTCCAATTGGGGATGATGTACAGTTGCTTCCAACACCTAGTGACCGTTCCAGATATAGATTAGATTTGGAAGGAAATGAATATCCCATTCATAGTACCCCAAACTGTCATGACCATGAACGCAACCATAAAGTGCCTCCACCTATTAAACCTAAACCAGTTGTACCTAAGACAAATGTGAAAAAACTGGATCCAAACCTTTTAAAAACAATTGAAGCTGGTATTGGTAAAAATCCAAGAAAGCAGACATCCCGGGTGCCTTTGGCACATCCTGAAGATATGGATCCTTCAGATAACTATGCGGAACCCATTGATACAATTTTCAAACAGAAGGGCTATTCTGATGAGATTTATGTTGTCCCAGATGATAGTCAAAATCGCATTAAAATTCGAAACTCATTTGTAAATAATACCCAAGGAGATGAAGAAAACGGATTTTCTGATAGAACCTCAAAAAGTCATGGGGAACGGAGGCCTTCAAAATACAAATACAAATCTAAAACCTTGTTTAGTAAAGCCAAGTCATACTATAGAAGAACACATTCAGATGCCAGTGATGATGAGGCTTTCACCACTTCTAAAACAAAAAGAAAAGGAAGACATCGTGGAAGTGAAGAAGATCCACTTCTTTCTCCTGTTGAAACTTGGAAAGGTGGTATTGATAATCCTGCAATCACTTCTGACCAGGAGTTAGACGATAAGAAGATGAAGAAGAAAACCCACAAAGTGAAAGAAGATAAAAAGGTAAGGTTAACTTAAGGTCAGTGATGTTTATAAAAATGCTTGTTGTTGCTTTTTTAAAATACTGACATCAGTGTTAGAATTTAGTGTCATTCATTCCATACGTGTAATTAGTAGCCCTTTTTAATTTTCTGAGTATTTTGTGGGGATAAGTGATTTTTTGTTATTTTGTGCTTTATTGGGATAGAGTTTGATTTCATATTCTTCAGCATAAAATTCTGGATGAATGTGTTTTTTCTTTTACGGAAACCCAGATATGAAATGATTTTGTTCTTAATTTTTCCATTTGTAAATCCTATTTTTCTGCTTTTCCCTTTTGCCTTACCATTTTGCAGTATTAGTTGGGCATACCTGTCTCACTCAAGGATATTAATAATACAATAAAATTGTAACAGTTTATAGTCTTGGATATTTATTAACTTTTTCAGGCAGCTTCTTTGCAGATGGTGGTATACTGCCTGAAGGTAGACAGAAAGGTTTCTGAAATTTGAATTGCAGAATTCTAACCAAATTAAAAGAAAGAAAGCAAGCATTCTTTCATCTTTTACATTTTCAGTAGGTGTTAATCCATCTGATGGTATTAAGCATTTGAAACCTAAATATGAATGCTGTTAAAGTTGTATTTAATAATTTTGTCTTTTATTAGATATTTTTCACAGTGATATTTTAGCAACTTCACTTCTAATACTGTTTGACACTTAATTGCACACAAACTTTTATTTAAGGATTTTATGGTCTTAAGATAGCATTCATAGGCTTTTATGCTAATGTATTGGTAATTTCTTCATAGGTTAAGTCCGTAATCTTGTAAATTGTCAATACTTTATTTCTATACCTGACTGCTGTTTATCAGACCCAATTAAAGATGTGGATATTTTGAGTAAGCTTATTCTAGGTAATTTTCCTAAATATAGTAACTCCCCATTATAGTTGGATAGACTCTGCTTTATTTTCTAAGTTTAAGTTAAAGTATTACATTTTTTTGTCATTAGCAAATTTTCTGGAGGAGGCATGTAACCTTTTTTTAAATTTTTGTTTTTGAGATGGAGTTTCGCTCTTGTTTCCCAGGCTGGAGCGCAGTGGCACAATCTTGGCTCACCGCAACCTCCACCTCACAGGTTCAAGTGATTCTCCTGCCTCACCCTTCCTGAGTAGCTGGGATTACAGGCATGTGCCAGCATGCCCGGCTAATTTTGTATTTTTAGTAGAGACGGGTTTCTCCATGTTGGTCAGACTGGTCTTGAACTCCCGACCTCAGATGATCCAAGGCCCGCCTCAGCCTCACAAAGTCCTGGGATTACAGGCGTGAGCCACCACGCCCAGCTATAAACTTTTAAAAATATACTGATCTAGACTTACAGCACATACTCAACTCATAATATGCTACTCTTTGGCATCTCTTCACACTTACCCTTATTATCACTAGTTCCATTTTATCACTAACAAAAAACTGTAATGTTTTTCTGTTAATTGGTTTATATTATTAAAACTACTTACTGTTTATTAACAAAAATAAAACACAGCCTTTCCATTTTAAATTGCTTTTATTTTGTGGGGTTTTTTTTCCATTTTTGTTCACAAGCCTAATTGCTTTGGTAACCTTTTATTTTGATGTAATTTCAGTGAAAGTTGGAGGAATAGTAAAGGGGAATCCATATATCCTTTACCCATATTTGCCAGTTATCTACATTTGGCCCCACTTGATGGAGCTGTGTGTGTGCACGTGCATGTGTGTGTGTGTGTTTTTGTGTCTATTGGTTTGTTTTATTTTTTTAAGCCCTTTGAGATTAAGTTGGAGATAATGGACTCTTTTTGCTATTAAATATTTCATCCTGTATTTCCTAAGAACAGAAATGTTCTCTTTAATAGCAGTAGTACAGTCATATTTTTCCATACTGCCGCATATTCTTTCTAATTACAGTATTAGTATAATTTTGTATACTTTTAGTCAGGAGGCAGATGCAGGCATTCATTTGTAAAGTGGTAGAGTTACAGAGACCATGTGAAAAATAAAGGCTAAAAGCTGATTATTTGAAAAGACTAAAAAATAGAAGAGACAAACCTCTGGTAATAGTGATGTGAGAAAAAAGAAGGCATAAATAAACACCGAATAAAAAGGAGAACATAATTACAGATAGATCAGATTAAAAGATAATAGAGAATACTATCAACAATTCCGTGCCACAAGTTTGAAAGTTTAAACAAAATGAACAAAGTCCTGGAAAAATGTAATTTACCTAAACAAAAATGCTTCAAATAATCCTGTAAGTATTAAATAAATTGTGAAGTAGTAGTAAAAGCCAAAAAGGATTAGTATTACTAAAGTAGTATTTACTGATAAATTATTAGAGTTAACAAAATAGCTTGATATAAGATCAGTAATCAAAAATAGGTTGCATTTCTATACATTAGCAGCAGAAAACTAGAGAAAGTCATTACAGAAGACACCATTTACAAAAACAGGGCAGATTATCAAGTCCCCAGGAATAATGAATGTGTAACCTCTGTTGGAAAAGTATAACATGTTATTGAAAGACATTAAAAAGACCGAAATAAATGACAGAGCTATTGTCTTCCTGTCCATGCATATGGCATATCATAGAGAAGTCACTCTTCTTCAGACTGAGCTCTAGATTCAGTGTTGTTTCATTGGAAGTTTCAAAAGTTTTTAAGAAATTTCACATGCTGATTTGATAGCATGGACACTTCTGAAGAAGAAAGGCAGGGTGGAATGGTGGTAGTGTGTATGCTCATTCTATCATATAATATAAAACTTTAAGACAGTGTGTTACTGGCACAGAGGTAGGCATATCGACCAATAGAACAGAGTCTGGAAATAGACCTCTGGTTTACTGCTGTCTTTCAAACATGTTAGCCACATGGGGCTATTGGACACTTGAAATGTGGCTAGTTGAATTAGGATGTGCTAGTCTAAATGGTGAGGAAAGGCCTTCTTGAAAAGTCATTTTTAGTCAGATCTGATAGCTACATAGTTAACTGGGGGTTGGTGATATGTAATGGAGAGTATTTAATGCTGAATAAATAGGATGTACATATGGTGGGAGAGGAACATAGTATGTTCTTAAAGGAGGTCAGTGTGTTTAGTCATTGATCTGGGGCAGACATTGATAAACTTTCTGTAAAGGGCCTGATAGTAAATGTTTTAGGCTTTGAGGGTCATATAGTCTGTTGCACCTGGTCATATCTGTTGTATTGTGAAAGCAGCCATAGACCATATGTAAACGGATGAACATAGCTGTGTTCTAATAAACCAAAATAGATTTGTAGTCTCTTACAGTGAAAAAAGAAGTACTTTTTTACTTAAAATCTGAATTAATTTAGTAACCTACTAGTGTTCAAAAAGCAGCCCTTTAAGAGAACTGCTTGAAATTTCCTGAGAAAATTTGAGTTGTATTAATAATAAAATTGCCAGTTTTTAACACATTCGAGGAATGTGTTAAACACCTGTATTTAAGTTGGTTTGATTTTCTTCAGTATCTATTTTGTCTATTTTATTTTTAGCTTGATTCAGATAAATAGTAAAATACTTGGTGAATTTTATGGTATATTAGTATAAGCTGGTATTCAGATGATTTTTTATTTTAACTTCTTTTTAAATTGTTTTCATGTCTTATTCCAGGCCCTGAATATTTTCCTCCTTTTTGTATTAGCAATTACCAACTTGTATTCCTCCTAGTCAGTGTTTTTTTCTTTGTATTTTACTGCTCCCTTCTTATCTAAATCCACCATCAATTATTGTCTTAAAAGATTTTGCTGCTTTAGCCACTGTAATGGGGTTTGGAGACTGGCAGAAGAATAAAACCAAAATAAGTATGTTTTAGATAGATACTAATATGTATATATTGAGTCACAAGGTATTAATTTGATATTAGCAAATCATGACTTCATACCATGCCATTATATTAATGTAGTAAATCTTAGGTTTAGCATTATTTGACTTCTGATTTCTAGAACCTCACTCTATCTGTAAATTGTTCATTCCAGATATAAAAGTAATGAAATATATGGAAATGTTTCTGTTGTCATTTGTCTATATCAGAATGCATAAATTATGAGAAAGTTATATTTTTTAGTGTGTATCATTTAACCTCTTGACAGTCATTAGGTTGACTGTTAGTGTTCACATCTGAGAGAAATCAGGTTCTTGAAAGAATTTTGTGAAAGCTAAAAAAAAAAAAACTGGATATAAAAAGCTTACTATATAGAAAGAGCAGGCAGGGTGCGGTGGCTCACACCTGTAATCCTAGCACTTTGGGAGGGCAAGGCAGGCAGATCACTTGAGGTCAGGACACAAGACCAGCCTGGCCATCATGGTGAAAACCCATCTCTACTGAAAATATAAAAATTAGCCAGGTGTGGTGGTGTGTACCTGTAATCCCAGCTACTCGGGAGGCTGAGGCAGAAGAGTCGCCTGAACCGAGAAGGTGGAGGTTGCAGTGAGCCAAGATCGTGCCACTGCACTCCAGCCTGGGTGACAGAGTAAGACTCTGTCTCCAAAAAAAAAAAAAAGCTTACTATAGGAAGGCAGTACTTACAGATCTGATGGGATAGGCTTACACTTCGTTGAATAAGCAAAGATTCTTTATTCAACAAAGTCTTGAACTGCTTGAAAATTTCAGATTTTCTTTTTTGTACTTATTTTCTTGCTTAATTTCTTCAGAGTTGATACGGAATATTCATTATATCCATAGGTTCTTTTGTAGACCCTTCAACCAGCATCTTTTCTAGTCTGCCTTGATTTAGGTCCTGCATCTTTTCCTAACCAATACAGTCTGTCCGGGGGAGTAGAATTATCCAACTAAATTTAGGTCCGACCCACCTGGGCAACATAGTGAGACACCATCCCTACAAAAATGTAAAAATTCAGCTGGGTATAGTGATGAGCCCCGAAGGATCACTTGAACCCAAGAGTTTGAGATTGCAGTGAACTGTGACTGCACCACTGCATTCCAGCCTGTGCAACAGAGCGAGACCCTGTCTCGGGAAAAAAAAAGAAAAATGAGTTTAGGTTTTACTCTTTATCCTGAGAGCTCTGGGTGAAATTGGCTTTCTGTGAAATCGAGGTAGTTTCTAAGGTAGGAAAACCACAATGTCTACTGCAGGCAAGATTTGTATCTTGTTTATAGTTGATCTCTGTGGCCTAGCACAGTACTCTGTGTTGTACTGTGATCAGTTGAAGTCAGCATAAATGTATGGCCTTTGTTTTTGTAAAAGAACTGTTCATGTGTTTATAATTTATTTCGACTCAAGCAAATTTATTTTATTCAACAAGCATTTTGGTAAATGCCTACTATGCCTGAACACTGTTAGAAACTAATATGGGGATGACTTGGTCATTCATTGGCTGTGCTCTCAAGAAGTTCAGTCTAATAAAATTGATTTTGCTGAAAATTAAATATGTTTTATATTTTCAACAAGTTTAGCCAGATTTCTGGTTCTTTCTCATATCTCATCTCATGTGGAAAGAATTTACTTAGGCTTTCTTCAGTACCATTTCTATTGCTTTCTTCCTGGCTAACCAGCTAAATTGGTCTACCTGATTAACTAGATCTATGGTGCTTCTGTAATTTCTCATAAAGTTAAAATTTGTTTCTTCAGCAGCATTTTTGGTGCTGGCTACACCAATTTATGGTAACAAGTGTGGATATATAGTGCAAGTATTTCTGGCAGGATTTTACTATTTGCCATTTCTTTGAATTCTGTGTTGTTCATTTGACCTTGATTTATTGCTTTTCAAATTCAGATTGAAATGTAATTGGATGGTTAATTTTTAAAGTATATTTCTGATTTATACATTTTGTTGAGATTTAATTTGAAAATTATGTTGGTGGCATACATTTTGCTATTTTAAATTTGGCTTTCTATACAAACTTTTTCTTAGTGTTTATAGCAGCATACTGAATATTTAGTAAAAGCATAGTACAGATTATTGAAGTTACTCATTTCTGCAGCAGATTAATAGTAAATGTGAAGTATGTTTCATGGAGGCACTTCTATAACCATAGATAATTGTGTTCTTATATTAATGGACAGTTGTTACTATTGTAAGACTAATAGGTAAATTTATAGGTTTGCTAATTTATGTACACCAAAATTTTGTGTACTACAAATTGTGTCACTCCTAGAAGAGGTATTTTACAGTAGATGCAGTGTTATGATTTCTTGCTCTGTAATGTTTTCCTGTCGTCTCAGCTAATGTGTGGATGGAGTACTTGAGTCAATAGGGCTTAATCTGTGACTTTTAAAGAAGAGAAACCCCAGAGCATAGGAGACTTGCTTTTTAAAAATAGTAGTAATTTTTGATGTTTAGAATCCTTACAATAAAATATAAGGATACAACAAAAGAGATCTTATGATTGTATCTTAGTCAAAATAAAGGGTACAGCTTGCATACATTGTATAACATGATTGTTTTGAACTTTTTGGAAATTGTTCTTAGCCTTGGAAGATCTGAGTAAAGGTTTGGGTATTTTCCCTAGAAAAATGCACATGCACAAAATGTTACTGGAGTTTTAATGCTTTCAAATACTTCCTAAAAGCCTGTGGACCCCAGTTTAAGAAACTCCTTTTATAAGATGAGAGGGAGGAGGAAGACACTGAAATTTGGGGAAGCTGGGTAGAAATCCACCCATTCACTTGAACAGTTAGTTGCTTTGCTAGAACTTTCTGTGACTCCAGGTTTAGTTTTTGTTAAGTTGTTAATGGCATTAATAAAATATCTGCCACATATATATGTTGAAATGCTTTTTAGGAAGGTGTTATCTTAGAGAATAAATGTTCCTGAGTCAAGGTTAAAGTTAGTTTGCCTGATAAGTATGTGCAAGAACCTAGATCGCATTTATTTACACTCTGTTGTTTTTTATTTCCTCTTTTCACCTAGTGTTAGCATAAAGGGTGTGAGAGAGTCTTCACAATGTAAGTTTTCTAAAGTGTGTTTGGACTTTCAGCCAGCACTTACAGCTTTTATAGTCTTAAAAAGGGGATTAAATAAACCTTTACAGTGCTGGGTCCCCTGAAGGCTTCTTTCTTACACCAGTGTGTTAAACTATAATGTAATGCTGCTTCTCACTGCCTGATCACTTTATATTGTTGCTTAATTTTGTTTTTCTCCCTATGTTACAACCTTTTTGAGGGCAGTTATGGTTATCATTCAGCTTTGTATAACCTGCAGTATTGTTTCTCAGTCTTGAGTCATGTGTGGACCTTTTTTAAAGTTAAAATTCTCAGGTTTTTCAGAAATACATCTCTAGCTATTTCCCAAACTTGAGTTACTGGTCTTTGTTTTTACTAGTCTAGCACAGTGGCTATCAACCAGGGTCACTTTGGCCCTCCAGGAATCATATGGCAGTGTCTAGAGACGTTTTCGGGTGTCACAGCTGGAAGTAGGAGGTTGCTACTGGCATCTAGTGGGTAGAAGCCAGGGTTACTGCTAAACATTGCAGAATTCACAGGCCATCTTCCATAACAAAGGATTATACAGCCCAGAGTGCCAATAATCTTGAAATTGAGAAACCCTCGTGTAGGAGACTATGTCTTGAAGAAAATGTCTATGAAGTTCTAGAAGTCAGTAATACAAGGCATGTTTGTATCTGTTCAATAAGAAAGGTAGGGTTTTCCATATAGGTCATAGCGTTTTCTTCCCCAGCCTCACCATGATTGAGTAAGAATATATTTTCAGCATTATGTTAACTGTGGGCCAGAGCTACATGCTGTTGTCATTTATCATACTTGACTGTTTATCATTCATTATTCTGCTATAAAATGTGTTATAAAATGTGTTGCTTCCATTCCATTTTCATAATACTAGTTGAGATTGTCATTACTTCTTACCTGCATTATCACAAAGACCTTTTTCTTAAAGAAATAAAGATTTTATTTTGAGCTAATTGTTGATTCACATGCTATTGTTTAAAAACAAACAAAAATGGCAGAGACCCCATGTGCTCTTTGCCCATTTTCCCACAATGGTAGCATCCTGCAAAACTAGTACAATATCACAACCAGCGTATTGACATTAATATGATCTACAGATCTTATTCAGATTTCCCCAGTTTTACTTGTGCTAATTTGTACATACGTATATTTCATTCTTTGCAGTTTTTCATGTGTATGGGTTTGTGCGTCCCTCCCATAGTCAAGATGTAAAACAGTTCCATCACTAGCAAATTACTTGTTTTGTCTTTTTATAACTACATGCTTTTCCTTCTCCTCACCCATCACTAACCACTGACAGCCACTAATCTGTTTTTCATTTCTATAATTTTGTCATTTCAAGAATGTTGTATAAATGGAATCACAGGGCATATAACTTTCGGGGATTGACTTTCATTTAGCATAATGCCCTTGAGATTCAGCCAAGTTGTTGCATGTATCAACAGTTTGTTCTTTTTATTGCTGAATAATATTCCATAATATGGATACATCAGTGTTTTAACCTGTTGAAGGACATCAGGTCATTCCAGTTTTTGTCCATCTTGAATAAAGTCATGAACATTCAAATACAGGATAAGAAACTGCCAAACTGTTTTCCAGAGTGGGTATACTACTTATTTATTTTTTGAGATGGAGTCTCGCTCTTTTGCCCAGGCTGGAGTGCAGTGGCGCGATCTCAGCTCACTGCAACCTCCGCCTCTCAAGTTCAAGCAGTTCTCTGCCTCAGCCTCCTGAGTATCTGGGATTACAGGGGCCCACCACCATGCCCAGCTAATTTTTGTATTTTTAGTAGAGACGGGGTTTCACCGTCTTGGCTAGGCTGGTCTTGAACTCCTGACCTCGTGATCCACCCGCCTCAGCCTCCCAAAGTGCTGGGATTACAGGCATGAGCTGCTGCATCCTCACCAATATTTGTGATACAGTAACTTTTTAATTAAGTTTCTGTGTTCCATTCACCAATTTTTTCAAACTGGTATTTATGTTGCTTTCTGGGTGGCAGTGCTAAAATAGAAGTGCCTGATCCCTCTCCTTACAAAGTATATTTGTAACCTCTGTATAAAGTTCCAAATACCTGAGTTAGGCATCAAAAGCCATTTGCAGTATGGCCCTTGCTGACGTTTTTAACCTTATTCGTTCCCACGCATACTCTTAAGCTCCAGGTATGTCAAAATAGATGGAAAATAGTAGCTGGCTCAGAGCCATTGTGAAGATTGAGATTATGCACATAGTATTAACAAGTGCCTAATAGATAGTAAGCAGTAAATGGCAGTTTCTGGTGATTTCATAGTCTTCATCCCAACATAAAATAGGCACCCAAATGTTTAAATGAGGAAATTACTTACACGCTATACGCTTTCTAACTTCCGAAAATGTCCCTGACATTATCCATTCCTATATAAATTCTACCCTTTGAATCTAGATTTAAGTCTTACGTTTAGTTATTTTGGCATTTAATCACATATTATTTTGTATGTGCTATTAATGACTGGTAGCGAGGTGTTTTTTCATTATAATAGATTATATGTTTCTCAAGGGCATTAAATTCCACTGATTTTGAATATCCTTTACAGTAAACTAACATGCTCTGCACATCGTATAGTAATTTCTTCAGTTCTTAGAGACTGTTGAAAGTACATCACCTTTTTTCCAAGTGAATTCACATAGAGTTGGCTATTCTTCCTATAACTTGATGATGTGAGTAATCATTATTTCATATGAATCCTGATTAAGTTAGGATGCTTAAGCTTAGACATACCTGTCTAGTAACCCCTACAGGAATGAAGAATTAGGTAAATGAAACTGTAACCGTAAATCGTATGTAAACCAATAGTTCTTTGTATATTAACAGAAATCTTACGTGGTGAAGGCTTTCCTCTGGTGTCTGTTTTTAGTTGTTTACGTCTGTCAGTGTTTACTGAATATCTACCATGTGCTGTATATATTGTGCCAGTTACAGGAACCAAAAGGAAATGTGACCAGATTTTAAATAGTATTTTGGAAGTTGTACCAATAGGGCTTGTGATATGTTTGCTGTGGAGAGTGAAGAAAAAGAGAAAACCAAGGTTGACTCCTAGATTTATGGTTTGAGCAGTTGGGTAGATTTACTAAGATAGCAAAGACTAAGGGTGAAAGGATTCAGATGAGAGAGAATAAAGACATCTGTGCTTTTTATGTTTAAAATATCTATGTTGACATATGAGTGGAAGTGGCAAAGTCTAAAAATTAGGTGTATGAGTCTGGTACTCAGGAAGAGTTATCAGGATGTATGAAGTATTTAAAGTTTTGGGATTAGATAAATTCACATAAGGGGAGAGTTACAGTTAGAGAAGAAGGGAGAACTCAGAACTGAGTTTGGGTAGAAGAGTTGTTGGTAGATGAGACTGAAGGGAAATCCATAGTGCGAAAAGAGAAAAGCTAGTCAAGAGTATGATATGGGAGCCAACAGAGCAAGTGTTCAAGGAGGAGGTTCAAGAAAGAATGTTGCCGAGAAATCAAGGATAAAGAAAAAATGTTCTTATTCATTTGATAGTATCTGGTCTTGACAAGTGGTTTAAGGGAATGGTAGGGAAAGCCAGATGGAAGTGGGTTGAAGAGTTACTGGGATGGGAAAAGTAGAGACAATGGATGTCTGACATATTCAAGAAGTTATGCTGTGAAAGGGAGCAAGAATTGGGGCAGTAACTAGAAGGCAATGTGGGATCAAAGGAGGGTTTTTGTGTTTGTTTTTAAAGATGAGAGAAATTGGAGAGTATTTGTATGTTCATAAGGATGACCCAGGAGAGGGATAAATTGATGCAATAGGAGAAAAGTGATGGGGAATAGGAGTGATTCTGAAGGAGAAGAAAGAGAGGAAGGAGAATCAGGATTTAGGTGATGTGTAATCCTGTGATCAGGATTTGGGTACTGCAGTTATTATAGAGAGAAAAGATGAAATATTTCGAGTAGGGTTATAGTTAGATTGGTCCTGGCAATAATATGAGGGAGTTCCTATTTTTTCTGTTTCTCAATTAAATGTGATTTCAGGCCATTAGGAAGGGAGAGGAAGGTAGGTAGTGCATGTATTACTTGGGTTTTTTTAATTGCAGAATATGCTGGGATATGTGGAGAATCTCAAGTATGAGACAGTATATAGGGACCAGAGGAAACTCAAATTGGAAGTCATTGGAGTAAAATACGATTTCAGATCTTTTCCTTTTGAAAAGAGAAGGATTAAAATTTACAATTTTTGCTATACTTACATGAACATAAATGATGTTATAGAAATGGGATTATACTGTTTATAAGACTTAAAATTTATCTAGTGTGTGTGTGAATCTATTAAAATCAGCATTCAGTGCTTATTCTTAATTTGGGCATACTTGAGCTGACAAAGTAAAGGAGATCCTTTAAAATTTCTGACTCTTTGTTTCCATAGATGTTTACTTATTTCTGCTATAATTTGTTGTTGCTGCCTGATAGATTGAATTCTAGATCATTGTCAAGTGAGTCTGTTTGTATGGTTAAAGGCTTTTTGCCTTAACAACTCCAGTGTTAATACTACTCTTTTAAAATATACATATATATTACTTAACTCTTTGGAGTCCTTTGTTTAAATGGCACGTGGTTGGTTGAGTTTACTTTTTCACTAAGCCCAAGAATCTTTTTGTTATAGTTGATCCTGTTGCATTTATATTTATTTTATAAGTTTTGGCTTGCTATTTTCTTGTTTTCTAGTTTTTATTCTTCATTAGCAAAGAAAAAAAAGGAGCTATTAATTTATGTACTTCATATTTTTATCTTTAAATATATTGAACTCCTATTTCAATTTATCATCTTTATTCCACCTCCCAAATAGTATATTATCATACCTGTTGTGCACTGGTGTAATTATATTATATCTCATCCCTCCTCCCCCTTTATATAGGGTAGGTTGAGGCTTTTAGTTCTGGCCTGTTATCAAATTATTTTTATATTTTATAGCTTTACCTGAAAATTATAAATTAATAGCCATAACACTGTTAATTAGAATTAGTTTTACAATATTCAGTGTTCACTCTCACATTTTTCATAGCATAAATTCTCCAGTGTAAGTTTTTTTAATTGATTTTTATTCATGTGGTTAAGATTTTTCAGGAGTTTGAGACTTGTAATTTAAATATAATTATTATCTATTTTCAGACTTTTTTAAAAAATGCATAAGTTACGAGTTATACACACCTGAATAACATATTGGTTAAGAATTCTCGACACTTGTTTCCCATGAACATTCCTGTAGATGAATCTTCTGGCCTACAGTTTTCCAGAGAACTCTGAGGCTGTCCTGCCCTTTTTTTCCCCCCCACTGTTGGTCATTTGTTTCTTCTGCCTGGATGCTTTTAAGGTTCTTTGTAGCTTACCAAGTTCAGCATGATATGCCCCTAACTTGTTGATTCACTCTTATTTGTTGTTTATTTTTCCTAGTACATAGTAAGGTCGTTTAATCTACAAATTAAGCTCATTATTTTAGAAGAGACCCCAAGTATCTCTTTCTGGACCATTTGTACTAATTTATTTCATAGTATTCCAGATGTTTGAGGTATGTTTATGAACAAAGCAGATAAAAATTCCTGCCCTTGTGTAGAGCTTAAATTGTAGCAGGGGAGCCCAAAAATAAAAAAATAAAAGATGATACATGAGTAGTTACATAGTGTTGTGGGGAGAAAAGGCAGGGTAAGAGGAGCAGAGTGCTGGGGAGGGGCTGGGAAATACAGCAGTAGGATTGCTTTTTTTTCTTTTCTTTTTTTTTTTTTTTAAGAGATGGGATCTTGCCATGTTGCCCAGGCTGGAATTTCAACTCCTAAGCTCAAGCTGTTCTTCCATCTCAGCCTCTCAAGTAGCTGGGATTGGATTACAATTTTTAATAGGGTGGTCAGTGTAGGCTTCATTGAGAAGGTAAAGGGAATGGCCACTACAAAAGTGCTAAGGCAGGAGCATTCCTGGCATATTAAAATAGCAAGGAAAACTTGTGACTTGAGGGAGGAGTAAGTGATGAGGGAAATTAGGTCAAAATGTAAAGGAGCAGAATCCAAGGCATGCAGATTGTATATGTCTATTCAAGGAGCCAACATTCTAGCTCTCTGTAGAGAATGGCCTCTACGGAATGATGGTAGAAGCAGGGGATATTAAGCAGGTGTTGCAGTAATCCATATATGTGAAATGATGATAGCCTTATGGGCCAGGGAGTTAACAATGAAGATGGTAAAAAGTAAGTAGATTGTATATCTATCCATTTGCTTAACAGTTGGAAGTAGGGTATGAGAGAAAAAGGAGATCGAGGATGACTCCAAGACTTTTATTCCAAGCAACTGAAAGGATAGAATTCCCAAAAACTGAGATGGAGAAGGCTGCAGATTGATTACATTTTAAGGAAAGCATGAGAGGTTTTTCTTAAGACTTTAAACTGATGTTGTTAGGATGTTTTACATTAGTTTAGGCTTCAGGAGAAAGAGCTGCGTTGGAAATAATAATTTAGCTTATCAGCATATAGATGATGTTACCAAGAGGGTGAGTATACATGGAGAAAAGAAGACAATCAGGACCTAGGGCTGTGGCTCAACCTGTAATCCCAGCACTTTGGGGGACCAAGGCAAAAGAATTACTTAAGGCCAAGGTGTTCGAGGCTACAGTGAGCTATAATCGTGCCACTGCACTACAGCCTGAGTACAGAGCAAGATGCTGTCTCAAATAACAGCAGCAAAAGACAGAGACTGATTAGAATATTCACAACATTACAGTGTTGATGAGGAGGGACCAGAAAAGAAGACTAAAAAGGGAAGAGTGAGTGAGATAACAGGGGTGGGTCTCTTTAGAAGTCCAGTGAAGAGAGTGACTGCTGAAAAGTCAAGATGGTAACTGAGAGCTAGTTATGGAAGACAGTCTTTGGTGACCTTAATAAGAACAGATTGATTTAGTGGAATTTTGAGGGTGATAACTAATTTGAGTGCATTTAGGAATGAATGGAAGGAGAGGAATTGGGACATCTTGTATAGATTACTTGTATATAGTTTGTCTGCAAAAGGGAGTAGAAGATTGAGACTTTTTAAAATGAGAGCAAAACCCAGTATTTTGTGATGTGTATAATAGGAATGATAGAGCAGGAAAAGGAACTCTCTGATGTTGTTTTCCATTTTATTTTGATCTTTTCAAATATATTGAATCTTTTGTTTGCTACTTCTAAGTAGGTTTTTGTTTCTGTGATGAGTTTTTTGTTTCAGTTTCTTTATATTTCGTCTCCTGTTGTCATGCTGCTGCTTTGATTTTTTTATGTTATTTTATTTATTTTTTTGACGGAGTCTCGCTCTATCACTAGGCTGGAGTGCAGTGGCGCAATCTCAGCTCACTGTAACTTCCGCCTCCTGGGTTCAAGTGATTCTCCTGCCTCAGCCTCCCAAGCAGCTGGGACTACAGGCTCACGCCACCATGCCCAGCTAATTTTTGTATTTTTAATAGAGATGGGGTTTCACCATGTTGGCCAGGATGGTCTCGATCTCCTGACCTTGTGATCCACCCATTTCGGCCTCCCGAAGTTCTGGGATTACAGGCGTGAGCCACCACGCCTGGCCTCTTTGATTTTTTTAATTTCAAGAATCACATGTAAGAAAATAGAGATCCAGTTTTCTTGTTTCTGGAATTGGTTCTTTGAGAGCCTAGTCAACTGCATTTCACTGCTTAAGTTTTGTTCAGTTTTTGGTTACTGGTGAAGCATTTGAGGTGTTTGGTTTTTTAAAAATGTTACTGTAGTATTTGAAGATGTTGCTTAGGTGACCCCTTGTGTTGCTGATATTACTAAAGTAGGAAGAGCAGTTCTGGAAAGGGCTGTTTTCTTCTTCCTAGTCCTGTTTACGTATACAAATGAGAGTTTTTAATATGTTGGACACTTAATGAGATGTAATTGCTGAATGGAATGTTTGTTTTACTGTGATGTGCTTTTGCAGATAAGAAATTTGCTTAAGTGGCTAGAGAAAAGGCTGGGCATTTGCATTTAAGTAGAAGTTCAGATACGAATTAATGTAGTAATGAATCAAAAATTGGATTTTCGATCGGGTGCGGTGGCTCACACCTATAATCCCTGCACTTTGGGAGGCCGAGGTGGGCGGATCACGAGGTCAGGAGATCGAGACCATCCTGGCTAACATGGTGAAACCCTGTCTCTACTAAAAATACAAAAAATTAGCCAGGCATGGTGGTGGGTGCTTGTAGTCCCAGCTACTCAGGAGGCTGAGGCAGGAGAATGGTGTGAACCTGGGAGGCAGAGCTTGCAGTGAGCTGAGATCACACCACTACACTCCAGCCTGGGCGACAGAGCAAGACTCCCTCAAAAAAAAAAAAAAAAAAAATCTAAGTGTAATCTCTTTCACCACTGCATTTATCTCCAAACAGAAAACATCTTTGCTTCAGTTTTCATTTTTCTATGATGATATAGCTAATAGTTGGCAGGCTTCAAAACACCTTTGTGTTTCTGAGAAAGAAAAGAACTCAGCCACTGTACGCCTGCCTCAACTTTGAGGTTATAGTGTCTTCATTTCCACTTTGCACATTGTTCTGTTTTGGTGGTGGTAGAAGTGGAGTGATCATTTAAGGAATAAGGATCCACACCACTTGACTTGCACTTGGCTTGCTGAGTTAGGTCTTGAGCCAGAAACAAACACTCCAGTGCCCCCTTGATAACATTCCAGACACCTAGTTGTGTTTGGTCTAATCTGCACTTAACAGGGTTGCATATAATCTGCATCACCAGAGAATGATGGTGGGGGATTTAGAAGTCAGATTTCATGAGCTCTGAGAGTTTGCTGGATGGAGTGACCTGAAATTGAAAGGATTTAATTAAGTATTTAAGATATTTAAGATATTCAGAGACTCAGAAGAATACGTTGAAGTATGCATTCAAAAGAAAGACTTCCAGAAATAATGAGAAACTAAGATGAAGACCATTGTTTTCAGGCATTGAAAGCCCTGCCTGTGCTCCCTTCCTCTGCCCACACATATACATTTTTTCTGATTAAAAATGATACATATTTGTCCAATTTGAAAACGAGTATGACAAATATTAATAGATTTGTGATTTATGCCAGAGAAAATAAAAATTTGTAGATAAAACTAACCTGAAAAACAAGGGCTGTCAATAAAAGTACCCTAATATCCTCTGAATTTCTTAAAACTTGTCCATCTTCCTATACTTCAGAAACTCTCAATGGTATGTGCACAGTGGAGTCATCTGTAGGAATCCTTGCTATACCCTACTCTAGAGAGTGAATCAGAATCTCCTCAGTAGTTTGATTCCCAAAAATACTTCCTTAAGTTTTTGAGGTGTTCATTCTTTGGTTAAGATTCATTTTCCCTCTAATGCTACATTGAAGTTAAACTGTGAAAATTCATATTTAATTTTGTTTTTTTAACTATCGTTAAAACGTTTTGTACATTACTTCTGAATGTTATCCTAACACTTAAGAAAGCATCTGGCCGGGAGCGGTGGCTCACGCCTGTATTACCAGCACTTTGGGAGGCCAAGGCGGGTGGATCACGAGGTCAGGAGATCGAGACCATCCTGACTAACACGGTGAAACCGCATCTCTACTAAAAAAAATACAAAAAAATTAGCCGGGCATGGTGGTGGGCACCTGTAGTCCCAGCTACTCAGTAGGCTGAGGCAGGAGAATGGTGTGAACCCGGGAGGTGTTCCACAGTGAGCCGAGATCGCGCCACTGCACTCCAGCCTGGGTGGCAGCCAGACTCCCTCGCAAAAAAAGAAAAAAAAAAAAAGCCATCGACTGGGCGCTGTGGCTCATGCATGTAGTCCCAGCATTTGGGGAGGCTGAGGCAGGCGAATCATGACACCAGCCTGGCCAACATGGTGAAACCCCATCTCTACTAAAAATACAAAAAAAAAATATTAGCCAGGCATGGTGGTGCATGCCTGTAATCCCAGGTACTTGGAAGGCTGAGGCAGGAGAATTGCTTGAACCCGGGAGGCAGAGGTTGCAGTGAGCCGAGATTGCGCCACTCTTCTCCAACCTGGGTAATAGAGCAAAGTCTAAAAAGAAAAAAAATAAAAAACTGCTGGGCGCAGTAGCTTACGCCTATAATCCCAGCACTTTGGGAGGCCAAGGTGGGTGGATCACGAGGTCAGGAGATCAAGACCATCCTAACATGGTGAAACCCCCTCTCTACTAAAAATACAAAAATTAGCCGGGCATGGTGGCGGGCGCCTGTAGTCCCAGCTACTCGGGAGGCTGAGGAGGAGAAGGGCGGGAACCGGGAGGCGGAGCTTGCAGTGAGCTGAGATCGCGCCACTGCACTCCAGCCTGGGCGACAGAGCAAGACTCCATCTCTAAAAAATAAAAAGCATCAGTAGGTAGGAAAAAAATGGAAAAATAAGGGACAAATGATGGACGGTTCATGGAGTTATATAGCATCATTATACAATCAATAATTAGAACTCTTATGTTCTTACAAATACAAATAGACACAAAATACTGACTTGGACCTGCCTCCAGAGACCAAATGAAATTACTATATCACACCTAAACTGAATCAGGTATTGCTTACCCCTAGTGTGTCCCTTGTGTTGGCATTGAAAGGTGATATTTTCTAATCTCTCCCGACCTATCAAGTCTTCTGTTATTTTTCAAAGAGAACATTTTCTTCCAATAAGCCATTTTTTTCTGTTCACTTATGTCTCCAATCAAGTTGCTACTTCTGGCAAAATTTATTTAGTGAGTCATATTGGTGGACATTTAGGTTGGATGTGGCTTTATAATTTTTCTTTTGATCTGAACTGTGTATTTACATTGCTTATTACTATTATTCTGAAATCAATTTTAATAGTGTTAACTTAAATATGTTTTCTTATAGCAGAAAAAGAAAACTAAGAACTTCAATCCACCAACACGTAGAAATTGGGAAAGTAATTACTTTGGGATGCCCCTCCAGGATCTGGTTACAGCTGAGAAGCCCATACCACTATTTGTTGAGAAATGTGTGGAATTTATTGAAGATACAGGTAGGATAGAAGAATCATTGCAAGAGATTTGATTTTAAATTTCACTTTTGATACACCAATAGTTTGTCAAACATTTGTGATTTGTTAAAAATAAATTTTGAAAGCGGTATATAGTTTTCATTATTAGGATTGTTTTATATTAACTCCATCTGATCAGGTAACCATCTGATATTTGAAAGAAGTGTTTGTTGTTGACCAATAATGCTTTTATTGGACTTCTCTTGAAGTAATAAATGGCTAAATTGAATACTAAAATGTTAAGCTTACCTTATTCTGGGATTTAGAATAACTTTATTAAGTTACGCTATTTAATGAAGAGATACAGTTATGGTTTGAATAATTTGGAAGTGTTCCACATTTTTAAGTCCAATACTGTTTACTTGCATTACCCATTTTACACATGGATTTTTCTTTTAAAACTTACAGCAATAGTTGTAAATGTGTAAAAGGCAGCTTGTTCTGTTTGTGATGCTACTATTTATTCAACAGTTCTAGCTTGACATTTATATGATTTGTGTTGTATTTTTAAGGAATGCGTAGATATCCTCGTTATTTTAAAAGCAAACCTGCTGTTATGTTTACTTTGCCTCATGTAATCTCAAAACTAAAAAAAGAGGCAAGTTACAGGTGGAAAATAGGGACACAAGATTGTTTTTGAGTGCATTTAAAATGAACACGAGTTAACCATGAAACCTTAGTGACTGAATGTACTACACATTTTAATGGCTTGAAAACATGAGCTAAGTCAGTTTTGGCTTTATTTGTTACTAATGATCCCTTGATAGATAAGCATTGTTTAAAAAACAAAGTAGGATACTCTTGTCGTCGCTAAAAAATCATGCTCATATTTATTCACATGTACACCTTGCCCTTTGGTTTATCAACTAAGTTGTATATATATTGAGTTATCTATTTGGTAAGGAATGTTGACTTTCAGTCTTAATGAGAGGATAGAATGCGCAGTGGCTCACGCCTGTAATCCCAGCACTTTGGGAGGCCGAGGCGGGCCAATCACAAGCTCAGGAGATCGAGACCATCCTGGCCAACATGGTGAAACCACATCTCTACTAAAATTACAAAAATTAGCTGGGTATGGTGGTGCGTGCTTGTAGTCCCAGCTACTTGGGAGGCTGAGGCAGGAGAATTGCTTGAACCCGGGAGGTGAAGGTTACAGTGAGCCGAGATTGCGCCACTGCACTCCAGCCTGGTGACAGAATGAGACTCCATCTAAAAAAAAAAAAAAAAAGAAAAAAGAAATTACATTATCCACTAGTTTTGTAGTTGAAATGGCATGTGTCTTCTGCCTTCAGTTAATAAGTGTTAATTTATAGAGGCTACATTTGGATATGCTCTTTATCATTTATTTTTCCCTTCAAGAAGTACTTGAGAAGTGTTATTAGATAAATTTTTTGTCTGTTTTTCTGTCCATCTTGAATGTAGCAGAAATGCAAAGGTTCTTCAAATACTAACTTCCTGCTTTGGATTTAAAGAATTCTCATTTTCTCTAGTATTATAATTAAGCGTAGGGATACAACTGAACAAATAGAAAATACTTTAGTGATCGAAAAGCAATCATAAAATTATAGATTAGTGTTTTGTATATTTATTATTTAAAATTTCTGTTTCTTGAAAATTTCATAGTAGTTGAGTGATTCGGTTTGAGGAAAAGAAATGAATTCCAAATATAGGATAAAATGCAGGTCTAGTCCAGTTCTTAACACAACTTGAATTAGTTTAGGTCAACTCTCAGGTAATTTATATATTTAAGTACTTTGGTAGAAAGATTACATAGACCATAGAATAGAATAAAAGATTAAACTAGTTCTTTTGTTGTCATTGTAATATATTGCTTGATTTTATTACTAATTTTAAAACTACTAAGTGGTTTTAGCAGAAATTCCTAATTGCCTACGAGGTTGTTGGTGTCTTTTGAGGAATTCGTTCATTTCATCTAAATTTCATCAATTTACAGCTCTCAAAATGGACTAGCATAACCATCTTATATTTAAAGTTCAACTTGTAAATATATTGCAGATACCCATTACTTAAAAATTGTGATATTTTGCTGTTTATAGATCCTTACATGTAGTGATATAAATGATAAGTAATTGTGTTGTTATAATCAGTCCTCTTGTTTAAAAGACTAACATTTCTTGAACAACCCTGGAGAAAATATTGACAGTTTAAAAAATCAGCTTGGCCGGGCGCGGTGGCTCAAGCCTGTAATCCCAGCGCTTTGGGAGGCCGAGACGGGCGGATCACGAGGTCAGAAGATCGAGACCATCCTGGCTAACATGGTGAAACCCCGTCTCTACTAAAAAATACAAAAAACTAGCCGGGTGAGGTGGCGGGCGCCTGTAGTCCCAGCTACTCGGGAGGCTGAGGCAGGAGAATGGCGTAAACCCGGGAGGCGGAGCTTGCAGTGAGCTGAGATCCGGCCACTGCACTCCAGCCCGGGCGACAGAGCGAGACTCCGTCTCAAAAAAAAAAAAAAAATCAGCTTTATTGATATAATTTACATACAATAAAATTCACTAATTTGAATTGTACAGTATGAATTTTTATAATCTATAGTCATATAATTGCCACCACAATCAAGGTTTAAGTTATTTTCATCACCCCCAAAAGCATCTGGTCTTTTATTATTAAGTATAATGTTAGCTGTTGGATTTTTGTAGATGAACTTTATCTGGTTGAGAAAGTACTATAACCTTCCCAGTTTGCTGAGTTTTTATACAAAATAGGTGTTGATTTTGTCAGGTGGTTTTCTGCATCTGTTGAGGTTATCTTAATGATTTTTTTTGCTGTGGATGGTGAATTATATTGATTTTCACATGTTAAACTAACCTTACATCCCTGGGATAAATACCACTTGGTCATATTTTATCCTTTTTATATATTGCTGAATTCATTTTCTAAAATGAAGGATTTTAGTCTGTAGTTTTCTTTTCTTGCAATGTCTTTGTCTGGTTGATATCAGACTAAAAAGCTGGCATCATAGATTAAGTTTATTTTCTGGAAGAGTTTGTGTAGAATTGGTAATATTTCTTTCTTTAATTTTAGTAGAATTCACCAGTGAAATGATTTTGACCTGGAATTTGTTCGTGAGGAGGTTTTTAATTTAAATTTCTTTAGTAGATACAGGGCTATTCAGATTTTTTATTTTTATTTTATTTTATTTTTTTTTGAGACGGAGTCTCGCTCTGCCGCCCAGGCTGGAGTGCTGTGGCCAGATCTCAGCTCACTGCAAGCTCCGCCTCCCGGGTTCACGCCATTCTCCTGCCTCAGCCTCCCGAGTAGCTGGGACTACAGGCGCCCGCCACCTCGCCCGGCTAATTTTTTTGTATTTTTTTAGTAGAGACGGGGTTTCACCGTGTTAGCCAGGATGGTCTCGATCTCCTGACCTCGTGATCCGCCCGTCTCGGCCTCCCAAAGTGCTGGGATTACAGGCTTGAGCCACCGCGCCCGGCCTTTTTATTTCTTCTAAAGAGTAAGCATTGGTTGGTTGTGTGTTTTGAGGAATGCGTTCATCTAAATTGACAAGGTTTTTAATAAAATTCCTTTTTCTTTTAGTGCCTTGTAGCATCTGTAGTGATGTCTTTCTACCCTGATGTTACTAAATTGTGTCTTTTGGTATGGTTGAGGTTTATCAATTTTATTGATCACTTCAAAGAACCAGCTTTTGCTTTTATTGATTTTCCTTTTTTCCCCCATTTTTTAATTTATTGAATTCTACTTCTTGTTTCTTTCTTCTTTGGTTTCTCTGAAGTTTCTTAAAATAGAAATCTAGATTACTGTGTTACACCAGTTTTCTTTTCCACTGTAAATATTTAATGGTCCAGATTTTCCTCTAAGCGTTGTTTTAGCTGTATTCCATATAGATATGTTGTGTTCCATTTTTGTTTAATTCAAAATACTTTGTAATTTCCCTTTTTCAAAAAAACAATTTAACTCATCGGTTATTAGATTTCTAAATATTTGGTGGTTTTCCACATCTTTTTTTGTTCATTTCTAGTTTAATTATTTTGCATTTGAAAAACAAAGTGTTTGATTCCAGGTTAAGTTTATTGAGACTTGTTTTATGGCCCAGAATATGGTCTCTTTTGAATAGTTTAATGAGACCTTGAACTGAATGTTTATTATAGTGTGAAGAGTTCTATAAATGTCAGATCAAATTCTTTGAGCCTGTTGGGCAAGTCTTGTATATCCTATTTTTCTTGTTTACTTTTGTAAAATTAAGGAATACTGTTGAAATCGGCAATCATGATTGTAGATTGTGTGTTTCTTCTTTCACTTCTATTAGATTTTACATCATGTTTTTTGAAGATCTGTTAATTTCATACACATTTGGGATTATGTCTTTTTTTTTTTTTTTTTTGAGACAGGGTTCTCTCTCTAACACCCAGGCTGAAGTGCAGAGGTGTAATCTCAGCTAGCTGCGACCTCCGCCTCCCAGACTCAGGCAATCCTCCCACCTCAGCCTCCCAAATAGCTGGGACTGCCACCACACCCAGTCAACTTTTTTGGTTTTAGTAGAGACAGGGTTTTGCCATTTTCCCCAGCCTGGTCTCAAACTCCTGAGCTCAAGCAGTCTTCCCATCTGAGTCCCAAAGTGCTGGGATTATAGGTGTGAGCCACCGTGCCTGGCCAGGATTGTCTTACGAACTGATGTATTATCATTATAAAGCATTTCTTTTTATGTTTTGCCATATTGTTTGTTCTGAAGTCTACTTTGCCTAGTATTAATATAGCCAATGTTTTTTCCTTTGAGTAGTGTTTGTGATATATCTTTTTCTTTACTTATGCTTTTATAGATCTTCATTTCTTATGTGGTATACATCTTTATAGTTTACCTTCAAGTGATATATCACTTTAATGTGTTTTATAAGAACCTTAGAACAATATACTTCCTTCATGCCTTGTTCTGTTGTTATACATTTTAAATCTATAATGTTTTAAAATCACAATACATGTTTATAATTTTTGCTTTAAACAGATTGTTTTCCTTGTTTTTGAAAGATACTTTCTTAGATTGGAATTCTTTTATGTAATAGCTTAATTGAAATATAATTCACGTTATACAATACACCCATTTAAAGTGTAGTTTATTCACAGAGTTGTACCAGCATCAGCACAATCAATTTTAGAACATTTTCATCATCCCAAGAAGAAATAGTATACTGATTAAGCAATCACTTGCTATTCCCCACTCTCACCCCCCATCAATTTCTGCCTTTACAGACTTGCCTATTCCTGGATATTTCATATAAATTGAATCATACATAATGTGGTCTTTTGTGATTGGCTTCTTTCATTTAACATAGTTTTCGAGTTATTCATATTGTATCATCTATCAGTACTTAATTTCTTTTTATTGCTGAATAATTATCCATTGATGGCCACTTGGTTTGTTTCACTTTTTACCTCTTGTGAAGACTGCTGCAGTGAACATTACTGTCAGAGTTTGTGTGTAGACATATGTTTTCACCTCTTGGGTATATACTTAGAGTGGAATTGTTAGATCTATGTTTAACCTTTTAAGGAACTACCAGACTGTTTCAAAGAGGTGACACCACTTGACATTCCCATCAGCAGTGTGAGTTCCAATTTCTCCACATTTTGCCGATGTTTATTTTTCTTTTTGATTATAGTCAAGTAAGTGGTAATGTGAAATGTATCTCATATAATTTTGATTTGCATTTCCCTGATGACTAATGATGCAGAACATCTTTTAAGTGCTTTATTGGCTTTTGTATATATCTCTGAAGAAATATCTATTCAGATCCTTTGCCCACTTTTTAGTTGGATTGTTTGTCTTACTGTTGAGTTTAAGGGCTCTTTGTATATTTTGGATACAAATTGTTTACAAATATGATTTGCTAAAATATTCCCCATTATGTGGGTAGTTTTGTACAATTTCTTGATGATATGCTCTGAAGCATAAAGTTTTCAATTTTGATGAAGTATGTTTTGTCTGTTTCTAAAATTTTGTTACCATATGCATGATGTCGTGTCTGAGAAGGTTTTTGCCTAATCCAGGGTCACAAAGATTTATCTATCTTCCAAGAGTTTTAATGGTTTTAGCACATACATTTAGGTCTGTGATCCATTTTGACTTAATTTTTGTGTGTGGTTTAAGGAAAGGTTCCAGCTTGATTCTTTTGCATGTGGATATCCATTTTATAAGCATTATTTATTAAAAAGACTATTTTACTGAATTACCTTGGCACAGTTGTTCAAAATCAGTTGACCATAAATGTGAAGGTTTATTTCTGGACTCACTTATATTCTGTTGATTTGTATGTCTATCAGTACTTAATTTCTTTTTATTGCTGAATAATTATCCATTGATAGCCACTTGGTTTGTTTCTACTTTTTAACTCTTGTGAAGAGTGCTGCTGTGAACATTACTGTCAGAGTTTGTGTGTAGACATATGTTTTCACCTCTTGGGTATATACTTAGAGTGGAATTGTTGGATTATTTAGTTTTAGATTATTTTTTATTGCCGGGCGCGGTGGCTCAAGCCTGTAATCCCAGCACTTTGGGAGGCCGAGATGGGCCCGGAATTCACGAGGTCAGGAGATCGAGACCATCCTGGCTAACATGGTGAAACCCCGTCCTCATATCTAAAAAAATACAAAAAACTAGCCGGGCGAGTGCGCGGGTGCCTGTAGTCCCAGCCTACTCGGGAGGCTGAGGCAGGAGAATGTCTGTAAACCTGGGGAGGCGGAGCTTGCAGTGAGGCTGAGATCCGGCCACTGCACTCCAGCCTGGGTGAACAGAGCGAGACTCCGTCTCAAAAAAATAAAATAAATAAAATAAAATAAATATTAGATATTTTTTATTTTAGATTATTATTTAGTCTTCTAAATGCTGTTATCTGTCTGTTTTCATTATTGTTTTGTAGTAAGTTTTGAAATCAAGAAATGTGACTGTTTCAAACTTTGTTCTTCTGGGTATAGAGTTTTAGGCTGATGTTGTTTTTTTTTCCTTTTCATTCATCTCTTTAAAGACTACTTATTATGATATCTCATACCTAATGATATTTCTGCTGTCATTCTTATCTGTGTTCTTCTGACTGTGATGTATTCTCTTTTTTCCCTCAACTCCCAACTACTTCAAGATTATTCTCTCTAGTTTTCAGCAATTTTATTAAAAATAATAAAATTATCACATAATTTTAATCTTAGTATGTGTGTTTTAAAAAAACTACATCTGCTTGAGGTTTCTGGAGCATCTTAGCTCTCTTAGTTTATATTTTCGAATTTGGAAAATTTGGGCCATTATTTCCTGAAGTATTTTTTTCTCTTCTTCCATTTCCCACTCCTTATTCGTATATTAGACCTCTAGGAATTGTTTAAAACTTTTTTTTTTCTGTATGGCCAAATGTAAAAATGCCATTTAAGTCTTTCTTTTTATGTATTCATTTCTATACCCATTATATTAATGTTTTCCTGTGTATATGTGTCTTTGGACATATACGATTTATAATAGCTATTTTAAGATTTTCGGTTTACTAATTCTGTCGTATATCATTTCTGGGTCTCTTTTTGTTGTTTTGTTGTTTTGTGGGTTATATTTTCTGCTTCTTGTTTTGATAGTTTTGATGTCAGAATTCTGAATTTCATATTATTTAGTCTTCTGAATTTTTATTGGATGATGTTACTAGTGTTTCTTTAAAGAATGTTAGATTTGCTCGGTGCTTCTGCTTGGCTGGTGGAGAAAAAGAAAAAATTTTTTTGATTTGTTTGATTTGTTTTTTCATATGTTAAGTATCTTGTGAATCAGTTTGGTCCTTTCTAAGATGGATTGTAAGTTTGTATGGCAGATCTAAAGCAGCCTTTATTCTGATACTTGTTTATACCTACAATAAAATGAGATTTGACCCTGTGCCCCATATATTAAAAGGTTTTCTGAGAATAAAACTTGAATTATTCTCAGCTCTTGGCCTCAGGAAGTTTTATCTCATACATGTGCAGTATTCAACCAGAGAACCCAGAGACTCTTCTGCATATCTGATACTCTTTCTCTGTGTATTTCTTCATCTTTTTGGTATTCTACCCCACAAATTCTAGCCTTCTCAGTCTTTCCGAACTCCCGTATCTCCTCAGCTTTGGTAGATCATCGTGATTCCACCTCCCATCACTAACTACCATCTCAAAACTCTCCAGACATTACGTTGGGGCATTCGGACAGCTTGCCTCATTTGCTGCTTTTTCCCTCATGGATTGTGGTTCTGAACTGTGATTAGTGTTCATGTTCATTGATCAGTGTTCAGTGTCTGAAAACTGGTGTTTCATATAATTTTTCGAGTCTTTAGTTTTTTACTGTGGAAGGGCAATTTCCATAGCAAATCAGGGCATCATGGTGGAAGCATATGTCCTTATTTTTATAATAGTACTATCTTAATAAGTTGTGCTAGGTTCCAGTTGGGAAATGACCCTTGAAATATTGGTAATAAGTTTACAGTAGACAAAAAGGGATAGTGCGGAAGAGAGCAACTGAAGAGAAAGGGAATAATAGGTCTTATTGAAGAGTTAATAAGGATGATAAACCTGATAGATATTGGGTTGAAAGAGGGCTCAGAAGTGCCTCTCAGATTGCTCTATTAGGGTAACTGTAGATGGCATTCCGTTAATGAAAATAGAAGTTATAATAAGAAATGGCAGTTTCATAGTGGATTCATGTTTGGACATGTTAAATCTTCCAAGGTGCCTGTGGTACATATAAAAGCCTGAGACTCAGTTGTATATATGACTATGGATCTCTAGAAAGTGGTTTTGTCTTTAGATATGATTTTAGTAATTGTCAGTGTCTAGATATTAATGAAAGCTATATGTTGACATAATTCAGGTTAGACATCTAGGGTGGGAAGAAATGTTCACATTGCAAACAGGCTATACAAGAGTGGAGCCCTAAAACACTAGGGAGAAGAAAAATTGTAATAAGAAAGAAGCATGATTATCAACATTTGAGTGAGAATGATTTTTTTACATTGCTTTTTCTGAGGTGCACTTCATAAATAACATAAAACTAACCATCTTGAAGTGTACAGTTCAGTGGCAGGTAGTATATTCACAATGTTGGATAACCACCACCTCATCTAGTTCCAGAACATTGTCATTTACCCCGAAGAAAACCCTGTACACATTAAGCAGTTACTTCTTGTTTTCCCCCTACTCCAGTCCCTGGCAGTAACCAGTCTGCTTTATGTCTCTCTGAATTTACTGATTCTGGATATTTCATATCAGTAGAATCACACAATGTATGACTTTTTGTTCTGCTTCTTAGCATTATTGTTTTGAGGTTCATCTGTGTTGTAACATGTATCATTATGTGTATATACATACATACTTGCACACACACACATTTTGCTTATTCAATCGTTGTTTGGTGGACATTTGGGTTATTTCCACCTTTTGGCTATTGTGAACAGTCTGCTGTGAACATTCATGTGTACAACGATTCGTTCAAGTACCTGTTTTCAATTATTTGGGGTACCTAGGAGTAGAATACTGGATCATATGGTAATTCTGTGTTTAACTTTTTGAGGGACTGTCAAATTGTTTCCACAGTGGATACACCATTTTACTTCCCACCAGCAATGTGCAAGAGTTCAAATTTCTCCATGTTTTTGCCAACACTTGTATGTGTTCTGTGTATGTTTTAATTCTAGCTGTCTTACCCCTTTTGAAAAGGATTCCATTTAATCACCAAGTAGGTTTCTTTGGCAGTATTGTGATTTTTGCAATATTAAGTCTTTGAATCCATGAATGCTTGATGTCTTTTTTATTTAAGTCTTTAATTTCTTTCAGTACTGTTTTGTAGTTTTCGGTGTTCAAGTCTTGCCCTGGTTAAATTTATTCCTAGGTATTTTATTGGAATGTTATTGTAAATGGAATTTACTTAGTTTAATTTTCAGGATGTTTATGGCGGTATGTAGAACTGATTTTTGTGTGTTGATCTTGTATCCTGAAATTTTGCCAAATTATTAGCTCTATTTTTTGTGTGTATTTGGGGGTTTTATATATGTTTGTCTTCTGTGAATAGGGATACCTTTACTTTCCAATCTCAATGCTTTCTGTTCCTCTGTCTTGCCTAATTGCTGTGGCTTGAACTTCCAGTGCAATGTCGAATAGCAGTTGTGAAAGGAGCACACCCTTGTCTTGTTCCTTATCTCAGGGGAAGCTTTTATTCTTTCATCATGGAGTATGATATCAGCTGTGGGTTTTAATGTTCTTTGTCATGTTGAAGAAGTTCCTTTCTGTCTTTTTTTCTTGTGGCTGCCATAGTGAAGTCCTGCAAGGTGGATAGCTTTAAAGAACAGATATTTATTGTCTCCCAGTTCTGAAAGCTAGAAGTCTGAAAGCGAGGTGTCAGCAGGGCCGTGCTCCCTCTGAGACTCTAGGTAAACCTTCCTTGCCTCTTTCTTGCTTCCGGTGGTGGCTGTCAATCCTTAGTGTTCCATGGTTTGCTGCTGTATTACTACAATCTCTGCCTTTGGCATTCTCCATGTGCGTGCGCATGCAGGTGTGTGTGTGTGTGTGTGTGTGTGTTTTCTCTTCTTTTCATAAGGACATCAGTTGTATTGGGTTAAGGACCCCACCCTACTCCAGTATGACCACATCTTACCTTAACTAACTACATCTGCAATGATCCTATTCCAAATAAGATCACCTTCTAAGGTATTGGGGGTTAAGATTTCAACATACCTTTTTAGGAGGCAAAATTCAACTCATAATACCTTTCATTCCTAGTTTGTTGAGTGATGACAGTGATTATTATTATGAAAGGGCATTGGATTTTATTGAATTATTTTTCTGTGTCAGTTGAGATAATCATGTTACTTTTCTTTTCTTTCATTTATCGATGTATTACATGGATTGCTTTTTCTTATATTAAACCCCCTTGCATTCCTGGAATAAATGCTTTTGGGGTTATGGTATATAATCCCTTTAATATGCTGTTAGATTCTATTTGCTAGTATTTTGTTGAAGACTTTTGTATCTATATTCATAAAAGATACTGGTCTGTTTTGTTTTCTTGTGGTGTTTTTGTCTAGCTTTAATGTCAGGATGCTACTGACCTCGTAGGAGTTAGGAAGTGTTTCTACTTTTAGAATGGTATGTTTAATGACAGTGTTCCCTGGTTTTAAAAGCGTGCTGTCTTCAGAATCTATTGAGGCATTCCTGTGTTAGAGACTTATGCTTTCTAAATTTTTTTCTGCATTTTTAGTTTTTCAGCCTCCTGCTTTATTGTCAGTATACCTCCTGCTACTGTGTATCTCATTTTTGCTTTTCCAGTTTGCAACTTCTCATCTGCTGTGAGTTAGGAAAACATATGGCAGAGTTAAATTGTGCTTTTGGTTAGGTTAAATAGAATCTGGAAAAACCTAAGGTGTTTCTCTTACAAGTGAAATAATAAATTTTAGTGGAAAGGCTTTGTGACATCTTATTGGCTAATCGTAGTCCTTTCTGTTCCCATTTTTTTTCAGTTGTGATAGAGTAGATGATCAGGTGACCAAATTCCAGATAGGTGAGGTATTACTCTATTTGCCAGAATTTTTATTTGCATGTGGTTACAGTTAATCTGGAACGCCCCACTGTTACAGATGAATAATAAAGAAACAGAGACTCTATCTTTAAAGCATAGCAGTTATATTTTTGGTGAAAGTGGATTAGAAGGATAAACATTAATAGCATTCTTTGTATATTGGTCTAAAACTTGTGTGTAGTTTCACCACACCAATATGGGATGAAAATGGATGAATGAATCTTTGTGTTATTGCTAATGTAAATACAACTTCCTTAAGTAAAACCTCTTTGTTTAAACTTCAGCTTTCCCACTTGATGCTTTCAAGAACTCCCCCCCTTTTTTTTTTGTATCACTACAATTTTCACTAAATATCAATCCCTTGTTTCTCCTGCCCTACCTTGTCTGGATATTTTTCAATCAATTTTTATGTTTACTCCCTTGCATACTTCCTCAAAACTTCCACCATTTTATTCACTTGGCAAAACCTCAACTTTGGTTAAACCCTCTGGTTACTCTGTGTTTGAAACAGAACAGGGGATCATGGCTATAGAAAAACAAACCATGCAGTTCACTTGGACTGTATGACCACACTTCCAGGCACAGCAGCTCACACCTGGAATACCAGTACTTTTGGGAAGCCAAGGCGAAAGGATTGCCTGATCCCAGGAATTCGAGGTTGCAGTGAGCCATGATCACAGTACTGCATTCCAGCCTGGGTAACAAAGTGAGACAGAGACTCTGCCTCTGAAATAAATATATATATATATCTCCACATATCTTAAGCAGCTTAGATAATCATCTTATATTTCCAATTTACCTAGTAAATTTGTTTGTTGAATCCCTTGCATTCATAAGGGTTTTTTTTTTTTTGAGACGGAGTCTCTCTCTGTACCCTAGGCTGGAGTGTAGTGGCGTGATCTCGGCTCACTGCAGCCTCTCTACCTGCCAGGTTCAAGTGATTCTTGTGCCTCAGCCTCCTGAATAGCTGGGATTACAGGTGCCCGCTATCACACCTGGCTAATTTTTGGATTTTTTTTTTAGTAGAGAAGGGGTTTCATCATGTTGCCAGGCTGGTCTCGAACTCGACCTCAAGTCATCCTTCCACCTCGGCCTCCCAAAGTGCTGGGATTACAGGTGTGAGCCACCACGCCCAGCCCGGGATTTATTTATTTTTTTTGAGATGGAGTCTTGCTTTGTCACCCATTCTGGAGTGCAGTGGTGTAATCTCGGCTTACTGCAACCTCTGCCTCCTGGGTTGAAGCGATTCTCTTGCCTCAGCCTCCTGAGTAAGCTGAGACTACAGGCACGCACCGCCATACCCCACTAATTTTTGTATTTTTAGTAGAGTTGGGATTTCACCATATTGGCCAGGCTGGTCTCGAACTCCTGGCCTTGTGATCCGCCTGTCTCAGCCTCCCAAAGTGCTGGGACTACAGGCATGAGCCTCCACACCCAACCTGTTTTTCTTTATTTTCTCACATTTTTCAAAATTTTGGGATCCTTAGAAATGTTACAAGAATAATATTATTGAGCATTTGTTTACCCTTACCTAGCTTCACCAAGTAAACTTTTACCACAGTTCTTCTCCAACTTTTTGGGAGTTTGGTGGGAGGTGCCGAACAATGTGAAATTCAGTTAAAAATGGCATGACACTTCACCTCAAAGTCATTTAGCATAGATTTCCCCACTAACAAGGGCATTCTTTTCACATAACTGCAAAATAAATACCATGTTTAGGAAATTTAATATTGATACAATTCTATTGTCTAATATAATATCTGTATTCAAAGTATCCCAATTGTCTCAACAGTGTCCTCTTAGAGCTTTTTTGTTGTATCAATCCAAGATCCATCAACGATTATGTATTACTTTTCTTGTCATACTTCTTTGGTCTTCTTTAATCTAGAATAGTTTTCTAATCTTGTGTGTATGTTTTCATGTCACTTATATTTTTTGAAAATTCAAAGCCTTTTTTTTTTGCAGAATATTCTTAAATTTATTTGACTAGAAAGTAGTGACACTTTTCAGTTCAGTAAACTGAACTCGTAATAATATATATATCCCCCTCCCCACATGGAATTTTAAGAAACTCGTTTTTGATAAATTGAGAAAAGAAAATACCGCCTTTCATCTTATTCCTGTAATGGCATTGTGCCTGAAATGTCAAGTATCACCGCAAAAAACTCGTGTTCTATTGATGTTACTTCATCCCTATCAGCTTTTTAGCGTGTGAAAAATCTCACTTCACTTAGCTTAAATGAAGCCCCATTAGTAATGCATCATTAAAAACAGCATGAGCACATTTACTTCAGCTGTTGTAAAACTCAAAATAGCTGGCCTATTGAACTATACAATATCAGGGACAATATATTTTATGTATTTGTATATTTTTTGTAACAATATATTGTATCACACATATGTACTGTAAACACAGCACATAGTGGGCACTTAAGGAACATTAAATCTTGTTTGAAATCAAAATATCACAATGTCTCATCATAGTATGTCTTCATGTGTTTATCTTTTGTTTCTCCTGAGTACATCTTTAGTTTGAGTAATTTATAGCCGTTCCATTTACTGTTGATGTCATTTATGCATATCTGATTTACTTTGCTATTGGGCCTGAGCCATCACATTTACAAGAATGACTCCCAGATCTTTATCTCTCACATTCCATAGTGTTCTTATATTTCATTCTCATATTTAATTCTCCCAGTTGTCCAGGCCTCAGGTATCTCGCTAATCTTTTTCACCCATTGTGCCCACATACCATTAATTGCCCATCCTTGTCCGTTCCTAGCAATATTTGTCTTAACATCTGTTTTACAGGGAAGACTCAGTATATTATAGCATTTATTTTGTTCCTTCCAATCCAGTTGTCTCATCACTCCCAAATATTTTTCCTACTAAAAAGTATTGAGTGCCTAGAAAGAAAAAAGACCAAACTTTCATTGCTCTGGATTTGAGGCTTTTTTGGTTTAAATTATTTTAGTTGCTAGTCAGCAAACACTAATGCGAAAATTACATTTAACTGGAGTGAAGGTACCTTAGAGAAGCTGAAAGCAACTCATCTATTGGGCCAGAACCAGGCAGTGTTCTCTTTTCACTTCTCTGTCTTTGTCTAGACTCACCTGGTCTGTTCACAGATCCTAGATTTTTAGGTCTAAGTTGTTTCTTTGTTTGAGGCGGAGTCTCTTTCTGTTGCCCAGGCTGGAGCGCAGTGGCATGATCTCACCTCACTGCAACCTCTCTCTGCCTCCCAGGTTCAAGCAGTTCTCCTGCCTCAGCCTCCCGAGTAGCTGGGATTACAGCCGCATGCCACCACACCCAGCTAATTTTTGAAGTAGAGACAGAATTTCACCATGTTGGCCAGGCTGGTCTCAACCTCCTAACCTCAGATGATCCACCCACCTTGGCCTCCCAAAGTGCTGGGATTACATGTGCAAGCCACCACTCCCGGCCAATTTTTAGGTCTAAGTTTTAACCACATGCTAAGCCTCACCAGATATCTTGGAATTCTAATTCCAAATTTCCAGAAGAGAGAATCTGATGAGTACAGTATAGTGAACGTAGTGCCTAGTTAATTTTTAATTTTACATTACCAAATAATTATTTAATTTTTAATAACTGATGAATGTAGGATATGTTTTACTGTGTTAAAATGCATATTGCATTGTGCAGTTTTCTTGAAATATGATTTTTACCATTTACTCATGGACCTCCTTCTGTAGTCTTTATACTTATATCAAACATAAGAATGTACTTTTAATTCAGTGGGAACTAGATTCAGTAAGCTTATCTACTATTAGTTCTTGTTTTGTTTTTTTCTTCCCAGCATGGGCTTTTAGAATTATTTTGAGGTAAAATTTATATAACATAAGGTTAATCATTTTAAAGTATATAATTCAGAGGTATTTAGTATACTCACAGTGTTGTGCAGCCATCACCTCTGGTTGCAAAATATTTTAATTGCTCCAAAAGGAGATCCTGTACCCATTAAACAGTCATTCCTCAGTTCACTCCTCTCACAGCCCTTGCAACCAATCTGTTTTCTCTATAAGTTGCTCATTCTGGGAATTTCATGTTCTGAAATCACAAAATGTGAGCTTTTGTGTATGGCTCTTACATTTAGCATATTATTTAGACTTACCCTCATTATAGCTTGTATCAGTACGTTATTTCTTTTTATGATTTATAAATTCCATTATATAGCTGTACCACATTTATCCGTTTATTCATTGACAAATGTTTGGATTGTTTTCATTCTTTTGGCTATTGTGAATAGTGCTGCTGTGAACGTTTGTGTATAAGTATTTGTTTTAGTACTGTTTTGAGTTCTTGAGAGTATATGCCTAGGAGTGGAATTGCTGGATCATATTGTAATTCTGTGTTTAACTTAGTAGAGAACCACCACCACATTGTTTTCTACAGTAGCTGCACTATTTTACATTCTTGTCAGCAATGTACAAGCGTTTCGTTTTCTCCACATCCTCACCAACACTTGCTGTTTTCCATTTTTAAATTATAGCCATCCTTAGTAAATATGAAGTAATACCTAATTGTGATTTTGATTTCCATTTGCTGTTGACTAATGATGTGGAGCATCTTTTCATGTGCTTCTTGGCCATTTGTATACCTTCTTTGAAGAACTCTTTTTTTAAGTCTTTTGCCGTTTTTAAATTGGGTTATCTTTTGTTAAGTTGTTTGTATTTCCTAGTACTGGACTTTTATCAGGTAAGTGATTTGCAAATATTTTCTCCCATTCTGTAGGTTGTCTTTCTTGATAATATCTTTTAATGTATAAAAGTTTTAAATGTTAATGAAATCCAATTTATTTTTAAATGAATTGGATGTATATTGTTGCTCATGCTCTTGGCATCATAAATAAGAATTTATTGGCAAAGTAAAGGTCATGAAGATTTATCACTTTTTCCTTTATCTCCCTAGGTTTTATAGGATTTGCTCTTACATTTAAGTCTTTAATATATTTTTGTATATAGTATGAGGTAGAGATCTAAATTCGTTCTTAGGCATGTGGATATTCACCTGTCTCTGCACTATTTATTGCAGAGTATCCTTTTCTCATTAAATGGTCTTGACACCCTTGTTGAAAATCAGTTGGCCATAGATATATGGGTTTATTTCTGGACTCTCAATTCTATTCCATTGATCTGTATATTGTCCTTTGCTAGTACCACACTGTTTTGGTTACTGTAATTTTGTAGTAAGTTTTGAAATCAGAAAGCATAGAGTTCTTTGGTTCTTTCTCCTTTTTCAAGATTCCTTTAGCTACAGAATTTCCTGCAATTGAATGTGAATTTGAGAATTTTCCTTTCCATTTCTGCAAAAACAGCCAATTGGATTTTGATAAAAATTACATTGAATCTGTAGAACAATTTGGGTAGAAGTTGCCATTTTAAAAATATTTAGCCTTCCGGGCTGGGCACGGTGGCTCATGCCTGTAATCCCAGCACTCTGGGAGGTCGAGGTGGGTGGATCACCTGAGGTCAGGAGTTCGAGACCAGCCTGGCCAACTTGGTGAAACCCCGTCTCTACTAAAAATACAAAAACTAGCCAGAAGTGGTGGCAGGCGCCTGTAATCCTAGCTACTCAGGAGGCTGAGATAGGAGAATCCCTTGAACCCAGGAGGTGGAGGTGAGCCAAGATCATGCCATTGCACTCCAGCTTAGGGACAAGAGCGAGACTTTATCTCAAAAAAAAAAACAAAAACAAAAATTTCGCCGTCCAATCCACAAACACAGGATATCTTTTATTTAGATCTTTAGTTTCTGTCAACACTATTTTGTCATTTTCATTGTACCAGTGTTGTACCTTCTTGGTCAAATTTATTCCTAGGTATTTTATTCTTTTGGATGCTGTTGTAAATGGAATTGTTTTCTTGATTTCATCTTCAGATTGCTCATTGCTAGAGTATAAAAACACAGCTAACTTTTATGTGTTGATCTTGTAACCTACAACTTTGCTGAATTTTGTATTAACTCTACTAGTTTTTGTTTGTTTGTGGTTTTTTTGTTTTGTTTTTTGAGGCAGAGTCTCACTCTGTCGCCCAGGCTGGAGTGCAGTAGTACAATATCTGCTGACTGCAACCTCCACCTCCTGGGTTCAAGCAATTCTCCTGCCTCAGCTTCCTGAGTAGCTGGGATTACAGGTGGATGCCACTGCACCTGGCTACTTTTTATATTTTTAGTAGAGATGGGGTTTCACCATGTTGGCTAGACTGGTCTCGGACTCCTGAGCTCAAGTGATCTGCGTGCCTCAGCCTCCCAAAGTGCTGGGATTACAGGCGTGAGCCACTGCGGCTAGCCAACTCTACTAATATTTTTTGCTGATTCTTTAGGATTTTCTGCATGTAAGTCATGTAATCTGTAAATAGGGATAATTTTACTTCATTTTTTTCCAACTTGGATATTATTTATTTACTTTTCCTTGCCTAAAACTCCAGTGTAATGTTAAATGGAAGTGGCAAAAACAGACATACTTGTTTTGTTCTTGATCTTAGGGGAAAACTGATTCTTTCACCATATTTCATCACAGCTAATAAGTATATTAGCTGTGGATTTTTCATAAATGTCCTTGATCATGTTGAAGAAGATACTTTCTATTCCTAGTTTAAGTGACTTTATCATGAAAGGGTGATGAATTTTGTCAAATGCTTTTTCTACATCAGTTGAGATGATCATATGGGTCCCCCCAACCCCTGCCAATTTATTCTATTAATGTGGCCCATCAGACTAATTGTTTTCCATATTTCAAACTACCCTTGCTTTCTTTGGATAAATCCTACTTGGTCATGATGTATAATCTTCTTAATACTCTGCTTGATTTGGTTTGGTAGTATTTTGTTGAAGATTTTAAAAATCTGTATATGTAGGGGATATTGGCCTGTAGTTTTCACTTTGTGTTTTTAATCTGGCTATGGGGCATTAGGGTAGTCACAGCTTCATAGGAAGTGTTTCTCTTCTGTTTTTTAGAAGAGTTTGAGATCAATTATTGTTAATACTTTTTTAAGGGTTTGGCATAATTCTTCAGTGAAAACATCTTGTATTGGGCTTTTTTGTTTTTGTGAGCTTTTGATTACTAGATCAATCTCATTTGTTATAGATCTGTTGAGATTTTCCATTTCTTGAATCAGTTTTGGTAGTTGGTGTATTTCTAAAAAGTTGTTTATTTCATTTAACTTACCTAATTTGATGGCATACAATTGTTCATAGTATTCTCTTGTAACCCTCTTTATCTGTATATTTCAGTAGTAATGTGTCTACTTTCATTCTGATTTTAGTAATTGGTGTCTCCTTTTTTTTTTCCCTTGGTAAATCTAGCTAAGGGTTTGTCAATTTAATCAGTCTTCTCAGAGAACCAATTTTGGTTTTGTTTGATTCTCCCTATTTTCTACTTTCTATTTTATCTGCATATTAATTTTATTATTTCTTTCATTCTGGTAGCTTTAGGTTTAGCTTTAGGTTTAGCTTTAGGTCTTCTTTTCTAGTTCCTTAAAGTTGAAATCTTTAGGTTTAGCTTTAGGTCTTCTTTTCTAGTTCCTTAAAGATGAAATCTTTTTTAATGAAGGCTTTTACAGATGCAGGTTTCCCTCTAAAATCTTTTGGCTGCATCCCATAGGTTTTGGTATATTGTTCTTTTTGTTCATGTCAAAGTATTTTCTAATTGTATTTGTAATTTCTTCTTTGTTCCATTAGCTGTTAAAGAATGTGTTGTTTGGCCGGACATGGTAGCTCACGCCTGAAATTCCAGCACTTTGGGAGGCCAAGGCGGGCGGATCACGAAGTCAGGAGATCAAAGACATCCCTGGCTAAGACAGTGAAACCCCCGTCTCTACTAAAAATAAAAAAAAAAAAAAAAAAAAAAATTAGCCGGGCCCTGGTGGGCGGGCCACCTGTAAGTCGCTAGCTATTGGGGAAGGGCTGAGGCAGGAGAATGGGCGTGAACCCAGGAGGGCGAGACTGCAATGAAGCGCGAGATCAAGCGGCACGCACACCAACACAAAAAAGCCGACAGTAGGAGCAAGACCTCCTATCTCAAACAAAAAAAAAGTTGTTTAATTTTCACATATTTATTAATTTTCCTTTTGTTACTTATTTCTGTTTTCATTCCTTTGTGATCAGAGAACGTATTCTGTATTATTTCAGGCCTTTAAAATGTATTTAAACTTCTTTTGTGTCCTAACATACAGTGTTTCCTCCAGAATGTTACATGTGCATTTAAAGAGAATGTATATTGTGCTGTTGATAGATTGAGTGTTCTGTATGTCTGTTTGGTCTAGTCGGTTTATAGTGTTCAAAGTCTCTATTTTCCTTGGTGATCTTCTGTCTAGTTCTGTTCATTATCGCAGTGGACTATTATCGTCTCCAACTTTTATAGTTGAAATGTTTATTCCTCCCTTCAATTCTGTCAGTTTTTGCCTCATATATTTTGGACTCTTGTTAGGTGCATATATGTTTATAATTATATCTTACTGATGGATTCTCCCTGTTACTGATGTATAATGTCCTTCTATGCTCTTGTAACAGTTTTTGTCTTAAAGTCTATTTTTTCTGATACTAGGAAAGCTACTCCGACTGTCTTATTAATTACTGTGTATATGCAATATACTTTTCTATCCTTTTACGTTCAAAGTATTGTGTCTTTGGTACTGTAGCGATTGTCTTGTAGACTGTATAGTTGGATGCTGTTTTTCTCTTTTATCCATTCTACCAGTCTCTGTCTTAATAGGAGATTTCAAATTATTTTCTTAGTCATTACCCTGCAGATTACAGTTAACATATTTATAATAATCATGTTTTAATTGAAAGCACCTTTTTTTCAAAAGTGTACAAAAACTGCTCATTTAGAGCTTCCTTTCCCATCCTTGTTATTGTCAGAAATTACATCTTTATACATTTTATGCCCATTAACATAGACTTGTAATTATTGTTTTATGTACTTCTAAAATCATACGAGGACAAAAAGGAGTTATGAGTAAAAAATGAAATACTGCTGGCTTATTTGCTTGGCTATCTAGCTGCCATAACCTTGGTTATTTATTTTTTTGTATGGCTTCAAGTTGCTGTCTAGTGCCCTTTCATTTCAGCTTAGAGAACTTCCTTACTCTCTTTGCCATATCTTGTAGGACATGTATACTAGTGATAAACTCTCTCAACTTTCGTTTATCTAAGAGTATCTTAATTTCTCCTTCATTTTTGAAGCATAGTTTTACCAGACACAGAATTTTTGGTTTGCAGGGTTTTTTTTTTCTTTAAGCACTTTAAATAATATCATTCTACTGCCTTCCAACCTCCATGGTTTCTGAAGATCAAGTAGGCTGTTAATCTTATTGAATATACCTTGTACGTGACAGTTGCTTCTTGTTTTTTCATTCATTCCTCTTTTCTCCTCAGACTGGATAATCTCAACCTGTCTTTAAAAATTCACTGATTACTCCTTCTGACTGCTCATGTCTGCTGTTAACCTCTCTGGTGAAGTTTTCTTTTCGTTTATTGTACTTTTCAATTGCAAAATTTCTTTTAGGGTCTTTTATAATTTCTGTGTATGTATTGATATTCAGTTCGTCGAGTCATCATTCTCCTGGTTTCCTTTAGTTCTTTGTTTATGGTTTCCTTTAGCTCTTTGTGATTTTTTTTAAAAAATCTTTTGATTTAAAGTCTTTGTCTAGTAAATGCAATGACAGGGCTTCATTGTGGACAGTTTCTCTAAATTTCTTTTTTTCCTGTAATAAACTCTACTTTCTTGTTTCTTTGTATGCCTCTTTTTTGTTGGAAATAAAGACATTTAAAAGATTATAATATGGCAACCCTGGAAATGAAATTCTTTCCCCTCACCAGGGTTTGCTTTTGCTGTGTGTTGGTTATGTTGTTTGCTTGTTTAGAGACTTTGTAAGCTTTTTTTGTGAAGTCTGTATTCTTTGTCATTTGCTGCCACTGAAGTCTGTTCTATTCACTTGGTGGTGATTTGTTAGTTTCTTTAAATATCTGGAGCCAAAGGAAAAACAACACTTTCCAAGTCTTGTGGGTGAAACAAAGGCAAGCCCTTATACTTTTCCTTCAGAGAGCCAACAGACAGGTTGAAATCCATGACCACAGTTCTTTCAGAATAAGGTTCATATTGCTCTCTGGCACTCATGTAACCTGCACCCACAGTGCAGGCTACTGTCCTCATGATTGTCACTAATCTCGGGTATAGGGAATGGTAGGTAATTTAAAGCTTTCTTCACCAAGACTACTTCTGGTTGTTGTAATTTTTTAATAGATTATGGAGTTCTGCAAATGTTGATTCTGACCCTTCTGCCAGCTCATTAGTCGCTGGAATTCTCTTCTCCGCCACTTTTGGTGACATCACTCCCCATGGACATATTTATCAAATTTATGGATTATTTACACACTTTGCATCTCTGTTACCCTTTGTAATCTATTTTATGACTTAAACAATTATGTCCTCCTGAAGGTGTAGGGGAACAGGCAGTGAAACCCTAGTTTTGTATCTGTTAGCAACTCAAATAAAACTTAGGCCATTCTAAAACTTCAGATATCAGTAATACTCTGGGTTACTTAAGGGGTAGTGACCTTTTCTAATGAAAGGGAAAAAAGGTACTCAATTAAAAGGCAATATTATTTTATTTTTTGTTTTTTATTATTATTATTATTTTTTGAGACGGAGACTGCTCTGTCGCCTGGGCTGGAGTTCAGTGGCATGATCTTGGCACACTGCAACCCCTGCCTCCTGGGTTCAAGCAATTCTCCTGCCTCAGCCTCCCAAGTAGCTGGGGCTACAGGCGCCCACCACCACGCCTAGCTAATTTTTGTATTTTTAGTAGAGGTGGGGTTTCAACATGTTGGCCAGGTTTGTCTCAAACTCCTGACCTCAAGTGATCCACCCACCTCAGCTTCCCAAAGTGCTGGGATTACAGGCGGGAGCCACCACTCCCGGCCTAAAATTTCCATTTAGTTATTCCTTATATATTCTGTTTCTTTGCTGAAACTTCCTATTTTTTCATGTTTCAAGTGTGTTTGTAATTGCACATTGAAGTATTTTATAATAACTGCTTTAAAGTCCTGTTCAATAATTCCATAACTGCCACCATTGAGTTAGTGTCTGTTAAATGTCATTTATCATTCAAGTTGACATTTTTCTTGGTTTTTGATATGAGGGATTTTTGTTTTATTATTGTATCATAGACACTTTGGATATCACGTTCAGAGACTTTGGAATATTCCTAAAATCTATTTTAGCAGGCCTCCTCTGATGTTGCACCAGCAGGGGAGGAGGGCTGCAAGGTGGGAGTGGAAGTTAAGACTCCCTGTTGACTTCCACTGGCCTTCACTGATAATAGCATGGTGGGGTAGGTAGGGCATCTCTTACCTAGGATTGGTGGTGGAAGTTTAGGCTCTCTACTCAGCCTCTGCTGACACTCCAGAAAGGGTAAAGAACTCCTTGTTACTGATCGGCAGAGGTAGAAGTCTAGGCTTTCAAGTTGGCCTCCACTGACGAGAGTGAGGAGGGATTCCGTGCTCCGTGGCTTGAGGAGGGCAATTATAGTCAAAAAGGTTTTGTTTTGCTAGGCTGTACCTCTTCTAATCCTTTCACTAGGGAAAGCAGACTTCTTGTTGCTGTTGTTGGGTTTTATTTTTTGTTTTGTTAGTTTTGGGGGTGGTGG
>NW_016812332.1:2431887-2445203 GCF_001698545.2 Rhinopithecus bieti | reverse complement strand
CTTGTTGTTTTGCCTTTGCTCATTAGTATTTCTGGGTTGCAGACCTCTCCAATGCCCAGTCACGATATGAGCCTCTCCCTGCCCTCTCGAAAATCAGGAAACTTACTGTCATGTCGTTCTTCAAGTTTCTAAGTCATTAGCCAGTTCACCTTCTTCTCTCCACCATTCACAGAATACTTAGGTTTGGTTTTTTTACATGTTAGGTTCAGGGTTTTTAGCTGTATTTAGTGGGAGAGTAGGGAGAAATAAGTCTATTCATTTTGTCTGGAGCTGAATGTCCTAAATGGTTTAAAATAGAAAATAGTCCACTAAGAACTTACTTTTTTTAAATGCTCAAAAGTATTTTATTCTTAAAATATTTTACCACTATAAATTTGTAACTTAAGTTGTACATAAGATTAAGTACATTTATTGTTATACATATATATGGGTTTTTTGTTTGGTTGGTTGGGGTTTTTTTTGGGGAGACAGGGTCTTGCTCTCTTGCCTTGACCTCCCAGGCTCAGGTGATCCCCCTGCCTCAGCCTCCCGAGTAGCTGGGGCTACAGGTGCATGCCACCATGCCCAGCTAAGTTTTTGTTTATTATTTGTAGAGACAGAGTCTCCCTGTGTTGCCCAGGCTAGGCTCAAACTCCTGGACCAAGCAGTTCTCCCACCTTGGCCCCCCAAAGTGCTGAGATTACAAACATGAGCCACTGTGCCCAGCCATGTGGATATGTATGTGTTTATTAAAGTATGTATATTTCTTTATTCTCTTAGGGTTATGTACCGAAGGACTCTACCGTGTTAGCGGGAACAAAACTGACCAAGACAATATTCAAAAGCAGTTTGATCAAGGTAAGAAGATAATTATGTGAAATAAAATTGTTGTTTTGTGTTTTACTTATTAGAATTCATGGTGAGAAGATTGATTTTCATTTGAAAACTTCCTAAGGAAATGGATGTTGAGGAGAGAGGGTTTCAGAGTGGGATTAGAAGCACTAAGTAGAATAGATACCACAGTAAAGGTACGAAACAGCTAGGGAAAGTCTGTTTTCTTTACACTAGCAAGGAAGTCACTGATTACTTTTAGAGCCTTTGAATTAAGGGGCCTTGGTACTAGGGATTTGTAAGAGGAAGCAGATGATATGAACCTTTTAAAATACAATTGCAATAGAAGAAAAGATTGAAAACAAGAGGCAGTTGAGTCAAGAAAATACAATATTGTATATATTTTTAATGTAAATATGAAGACAGAAGAGGATTTAGTAAATAAGAAAGGAAGTACTGGAAAAGTATTGAAGCAAAGTCCATCAGGCCCGGAAGGAATGGAATGCAGTAGAATAAATTTTGTTTTTGAAATAACAAGAAACTATCTCTAACCCTAAGACTGAAGGGAATACTATAAAATATTTTGATGTAAGAGTAGGTATTTTATGGCCCATATACTCTGAGGTTCTTCCCAAATTTCATATTCCTAATACATTAAACAATCTCACAAGTAAAAGACTGTGACTGTACCTATATAAATCCATCACCAGAGTTAGAAAAGCAATAATTTGACTTCTGATTGATTGACATCTTAGCCATTAGGAGTAAAAAAAGCCAAATTTTCTACTCAAACTCAGTAAACTCTATATGCGATTAAAGATTTAAATGTAAAAAATGAAAAACATAAGTACCAGAGAGAAAAATGAGTGAAATTTTATAGTCTTAAAGAAAAGCCTAAACTTGATATGAAACCTAGAAAGCATGAACACAAGTTGATAGACTGGACTGTATACACGCTAAAATTTTACAAAAATGTAAAAATTCTGTATGACATGTGGCTAAAACAGGGTGTGACATACCTAGCTTAAGTAATTCCCATCAGAAGAGAGCAACCAATAAATAAATGAAAATATGCTTAGCTTCTATTAATGATAAAAATTAAAGGATTATATTTACTTGTTTTATTTGAATGAAAAGAATTGTTAGTAGAGCGTAGGTAAGCATGTATCTTGTACACTGTTGGTTGTAGGTACCTTTTGAGAGGCAGTTTGTGAATATCAGGATTCAGATAGCTTTGCTAGAGAAATTCCACTTCTAGGAATTTGTTATAGAAGTCTTTGCATAAGCATGCCAAGATATACTTACAAGGCTCTTCCTTGCAGTATTGTAAGTTTTTTTTTAAAGGGGTGTTGTGGGGATACCACTCAGGTCTCATAAGTAGAATGAATACTAAGAAACCACATAAAATAAAGATTTATGCCTGTTGAAATATCAAAACGTCAGTTGTTGTGTGTGACTGTGTGTTTACAAAAACACACCTTGTTGCCAAAGAGTATCGTATAGTCTAGTATCCCATTTTTTAAAAATATTGCCCAGTCACAGTGGCTCACGCCTGTAATCCTAGCACTTTGGGAGGCCAAGGTGGGCAAATTGCCTGAGCTCAGGCAATAACAGGAGTTTGAGACTAGCCTGGGCAACATAGTGAAACCCCATCTGTACTAAAATGCAAAAAATTAGCCGGACATGGTGGCGCACACCTGTAATCCCAGCTACTTGGGAGGCTGAGGCAGGAGAATCACTTGAACCCAGGAGGGGGAGGTTACAGGGAGCTGAGAGATCGTACTATTGCACTCCAGCCTGGGTGACAGAGCGAGACTGCATCAAAAAAAAAAAAAATTATATATATATAGTGTTTAAAAAACTGTTTAGACTTAATGATATTACATTGGTAGAAGTTAACTTCCAATAGTGAAGGCATGGTTGTAGTTAATACCAAGACTCTTGAGTTTGACTTTCTTGTTTTGTTTTCTGGTCCTGCCACTACTGCCACTATTTTTGTGTCTCTGGCAAGTTAATCTTTCTAAATCTCAATTTCTTCATGTCTACTGTGGGAGTGATGAGAGTAACTATAAGGTTAATGGGATAATGTATATGAAGAGTTTTCTGTCCGAGCACCATATTAAATGTTCATTGGGTAGCTATTACTACAAAGAATGTAGCCTAAGGAAATAAGTTTATATGTATTAAAGCATAGCGTCATATCATTTTCATATTATTGTAATATATTTAAATGAAATAAATCTAAATGTTCAGTAATAGAATATAATGTAAATTGTATAATCTAAGGAAATATTTCACAGCCATTAAAATTGTTTATGTAGGGCAAAATGTTAACAATTGATTTGACAATTTTTTTAATGAACAGAGAAAGGCTGAAAGGAAACATGCTAAACTGTAAACAATGCTTGTCTAGGTGATGGGGAAATTTTTTTTCTTTTTGCTGGCCTATTTTTTATATTAAAGTGATTTACTGATAGCAAATTAACCTTATGATGTGATACACTTTTAGTATGTTCTATTCTTGATTTTTTTAGTCGGAACTTCACCAACGATTTAAATTTAAACCATTTTACATAAAATTTTAAAGTGTAAGCTTGAAAAGTCCAAATTAGAATTTATACAAATTGAGTATCTCTTATCCAAAATTCTTGGGGCCCAGAAGTATTTTAGATTTCAGATTTTTTTCAAATTTTGGAATATGTGTATTTTACTTAGCAGTTATGCCAGATCTGAAATGTTCCAGTGAACAAGTTTCAGATCAACCTGTATGCATATTTCTTTTTTCTTTTATGGCCTCTTTTTTTTTTTACCCCTCCTCCAAAGAAATAGGGTCTCACTATGTTGCCCAGGCTGGACTTAAACTCCTGGGCTCAAGTGATCTTCTCATCTTAGTTTCCTGAATAGCTGGGACTACAGGTATGCACCAGCTCACCTGCCTCTTGTGGCCTCTTTTAAATAGCTGTATAAACCAAAAAAAGATAGATATTATTAAAGTTCCTCAATATACTAATAAACCTAACAGCATTTTTTTATTATAATAGAAAAGACTTATTGCTTGGTTGTCTTTTCCCAAATCCATGTAGTTTGTCAGCCTAAAAAGAAAAGTGGGGCCGGGCGCTATGGCTCACACCTGTAGTTTCAGTACTTTGGGAGGCTGAGGCAGGTGGATCACCTGAGGTCAGAAGTTCGAGACCAGCCTGGCCAACATGGTGAAACCCCTTCTCTACTAAAAATATAAAAAATTAGCTGGGTGTGGTGACGGTCGCCTGTAATCCCAGCTACTCAGGAGGCTGAGGCAGGAGAATCACTTGAACTGGGGAGGTAGAGGTTGCAGTGAGGTGTACTCCAGCCAGGGCAACAAAAGCAAAACTCAGTCTCAAAAAAAAAAAAGAAAAAGAAAAGTGGCCCACGACTTAAAGTTATCTTTTGATCTAAAAGTAACCGTTTAGCTTACTTCTATAATAAAAGTTTTATTATGTAATTTAAAATGTTAATTTTTGTCTTGTAGATCATAGTATCAATCTAGTGTCAATGGAAGTCACAGTAAATGCTGTAGCTGGAGCCCTTAAAGCTTTCTTCGCAGATCTGCCAGATCCTTTAATTCCATATTCTCTTCATCCGGAGCTATTGGAAGCAGCAAGTAAGTATAAACCTCCTTTTTATGAGAGGGATGATAGTGGCAGTTTTTGGATATCGATTGCTAAGTGTTAAAATCGTCATGTGCTAGAATATGTAGCTAATAAAAATTAACTTACTAGAACACTATTTCTTAAAGGTATTTTCCTCTAAATTAAAATCAGAATCCCTGAAGATGGCCTCCAGGAATATTCTGTTTTAGTTAGCCCCCTAGGTGACTTAAATGCTCCTAGAAATTAGATCATTGTACTAGAAGTTTGAGGTTTGTGTTTTTAATTCAAACTTAAGGGCACTGTAAGAAAATTAAATAAATTCTTCAAATTGTAAGTCGAAGAAATTTACTTTGGCCTTGTCTTACCTGTTTTATGTTGCTATAACAGAATATTACAGACTGCATAATTTATAAAGTAATTTATTTCTTACAGTTCTAGAGGCTGGTAAGTTCAGGGTCAAGGAGGCCTCATCCGGTGAGGGCCTTTTTGCAAAGGCATTCCATGCCCAAAGGTGGAAGGGCAAGAGAGCACACTCAGAGAGTAAGAGACAGGAAGGGGACTGAACTTACTCTTTTATCAGGAATTCATTCCCAAAATAGCTAACTCACTTAAGAGATAACAGTGTTAATCTCTTCACGAGGACAAAACCCTCATGATATAGTCACCTCTTAAAGCTCCCACCTCTCAACACTGTTGCCTTGGGGATTAAGTTTTCCACACAAGAACTTTGGGGGAAACATTCAAACCATAGCAGACCACGTGTTGTAAGTCATTTTGGGAAAGAACATGATATTTATTTAGTATTTATTCCTACTTTGGCATCTTTCATTCAGATGTTTCCACTAAACAGATACTCATTTATCCAGAAAATGAGACCTAAAGTCTGTTTGGGCATCATTTTCATCCATGTGATTTCTCAGTGACAAAAAAATTAACATAATTGCTAAATACTTCTCTCTACTATTTCCTTTTGGTTGCAAGTCTTCAAGTTCTTTAGGTGAGACTACTTTGTACAGTTCTGATTATAAGTTCTCAGTGATTTATTTTTTTTTTAATTCAGTATATTGTCACAAGGTATAGTTGCCTTATATATACTCTCAGGTAAAGTGGGAAAATGGTTTAATTGATAGCTTAGATGTTCTTATCTATTGACCATTAATAGGAACCTCAGAACTTTCCTACTTAGGAAATTTTTAAGGACCGATTTAGAAGTAATGTGTAACAAATGACATTTTGTTAGTAATTGGTTTTGCTACCATAATGATGTGGTATGCACACTGGTCTTCAAAATAAAGAAGAGGAGGAAAGCACCCTCTATCTCATTTATTTCAGGGCCACATTTTAGTTACTCTGTTTCATAATTGCGTAGATTTGGAGAGTAAGTTAAATACTTAAACTATCTGTAAAGGAAAATCTTTGATAAGCAAAATGGATTACAAGTAATTGTAGTATAGACAAATCTATAGCCCAAGGGCCATATTTAGGCTATCGCCAGTTTTGGGCAGACTTTTGAGCTGAGAATCGTTTTTACACCAAGAGAAAAGAAAATTTCATGACACATTAAAATTACATGAAATTCAAATTTCAGAAGTTTTATTGGAGTATAGCCACTCCCATTTGTTACTGCTTTTGTGCTACAACACGGGGTTGAGTAAGTGTGCCCACAAAGCCTAAAATAGTTACTCTCTGTAGCATAAATGTTAAGAGCCTAACAGATTTGTAAGTAATGAATTATAAATCAGTATCTAGTTACATAAATTGCTAATATACCATTTCCCATTTTGTCAATGCTGAGTCACTTTGGTCTTCAGTGATTAGCTTTCCTTATAAAAAGGCTATAGTAATAAATGATAACATTAATAGAAATAGATAATGTTAGTTGAAGTGATTTCTTAATTTACATAATTTAGCAGGTTCTTTTGAACAGGGATCTCCAACCCCTAGGCCACACAGCCTGGCTTGTTAGGAACCAGGCCTCACAGCAGAAGGTGAGCAGTTGGGTAAGGGAAGCTGAGCTCCACCTTCTGTCAGATCAGGAACGGCATTAGATTCTCATAGGAGTGGGAACCCTCTTGTGAACGGCACATGTGGGGGATCTAGGTTGTGCACTTCTTAAAATCGAATGATAAATGTAATGCACTTGAATCATCCTGAAACCATCCCCCCACCCATCTGTGGAAAAACTGTCTTCCACAAAACTGGTCCCTGGTGCCAAAAAGGCTGGGGACTGCTGCTTTACACCATTTTCTTTTATTTTGTTTACCTATCCTAATATGCTTTAAACATATTCTTGATTGTTACAGTAAATATAGCAGGAAGCTTTATCGAATATTTTTAAATGTGTAAGTTTTACACAAACTCTTCACTTTTAATTTTACAGAAATCCCGGATAAAACAGAACGTCTTCATGCCTTGAAAGAAATTGTTAAGAAATTTCATCCTGTAAACTATGATGTATTCAGATACGTGATAACACATCTAAACAGGTATTTTTTTTTTAGGGATTTTTGGCAAATAAAATGCACTACACATTTCGAACATGTAAACTTTATAAATTAGGTAATTATCAGATAGAAAAGGGGACTCAGACTAAACATACAGGTGAATTTTGGTTTTCTAATTTATATCTAAAAAGATACGTGATTAGTTTTGTAATGAAATGATTATATAAATAGTAAGTGTGGTAAGTATATTTTCTTTTTTACCACATTCTCTGTAGGATCTTAGAATTTTAGATATGAAATGACACTTAGACAATTAACCAGATTGACCTATCTGGAGTTGAAACAGGGTTTGGTTTGAAAAATTACTAGTTCTGTGACCTTGGGTAAATGACTTATTCTTGCTAAGTCTTGATTGTCTCAACTACAAACATGAGAATAACAGCACTTCACAAAGTGTTCAGAACAAAGTTGTTCTGAGGACTGAATGGAACTATTAGCATGTGTGCTAATTTTTTCAAAAGTCTTCTCGTAATATTTTCTACTGACATTTTAGTGAACTGTATTTTTTTTTTAAACTAATAGTATCAACGCCCAAACCAAGTACATTTCAGCCTGTACCTCCTAAAAGAGGATTAACTGATGTTTAAAGCTTACTTTTTACTAGCAATGTGGTATAAAACCGTGCATTTCTTATAACCTTTCCCTGAGAAAATACCATGGAAACATGGTGAAACCCCATCTCCACTAAAAATACAAAAATTAGCTGGGTGTGGTGATGAGCGTCTGTAATCCTAGCTACTCAGGAGGCTTGGGGTGGGAGAATTGCTTGAGCCCGGGGGGCAGAGGTTGCAGTGAGCCGAGATCATGCCATTGCACTCCAGCCTGGCCAACAGAGCAAGACTCTGTCTCAAAAAAAAAAAGAAAAAAAGTTGTTATGGAAATGCTAGCACCAGGGTTTTGTTTGCTTTTTTTTTTTTTTTGAGATGGAGTCTGCTCTGTCACAGGTGGAGTTGTGGCACGATCTCAGCTCACTGCAACCTCCCTCCAGGTTCAAGCAGTTCTTTGCTCAGCTTCCGAGGAGCTGGGCTTACAGATGCATACACCACGCCCAGTAAATTTGTATGTCTTTAGTAAGAGACGGTTAACCAATTTGTTGACCAGGTGGTCTCGATATCTTGACTTGTGATCCCCTCTCGGGCTCCAAATGTAGATTAACAGGCGTGAGCCACGTGCCTGCGCAAACCAGGTTTTTTGAAAGTAAAAATTATCCTGGCATGGGTGGTCACACTTTGGGAGGCTGGAGATCTCTGAGGCAGAGAGTTTGAGACAGTCTGAGCAACATAGTGAAGACTTATCTCAAAAAAAAAAAGAAGGAAGGAAGAAAGGAAAGAAAAGGAAAAGGGAGAGATAAAAAGGAGAGGAAGAGGGGAGGAGGAGGGAAAATTACCTGCTTATGTCAATGCCTGTGGTAGTAATTTTCCAAAGCTGGTGAGAGGGAACATACTCTGGTTTATCCTTTACATCTCTCACGTAGTCCAAAAGTTACATATACATTAAGAATTTGTTGTTTCTGTTTGCCAAAAACTCCAATACAGTTTGTCACATCGGAAGGGTTTTTGTGTTGTTTTGAGACGGAGTTTCACTCATTTTGTTGCCAGCTGGAGTGCATGGCGTGATTCAGCCACGCACAACCCCGCGGCTCGCCGGTTAAAGCGATTCTCCTGCCTCCAAGCTCCCAAGTAGAGGCTGAATTACAGGCTGTGTTACTACGCTTGTAATTTTGATTTAGTAGTGATGGGGTTCCATTGTTAGTTCTGGCTGTTTCGACTCCCGCGTCAGGTGATCCCACCTGCCTAGCCTCCCAAGTGCTGGGATACAGGTGTAGAGCCACTGACCTGGCCCAGGAAAAGTTTTTTAACAATACGAATTAAAGATGCTCTTATCAAATTTTTTTTTTTTTTTTGAGACAGTCTCGCTCTGTGCCCAGGCTGGAGTGCAGTGGCCGGATCTCAGCTCATTGCAGCTCCGCCTCCTGGGTTCACGCATTTCGTGCCTCAGCCCTCCCAATAGCTGGGACTACAGGCTCTAAGCCCCACCTCGGCCCGCTAGTTTTTTGTATTTTTTTTAGTTAGAGAGCGGGGTTTCCCCGTGTTCGGCCAGAATGGTCGATCTCCTGACGCTCGTGATCGCGCCGTGCTCCGCTCCCAAGGGTGGGGATTACAGGCTTAGCCACCGCGAGGGCCAGCCGCTCTTTATGCAAATTTTTAAACCCTCCAGGTTTTGAAGTGATAAAGTACTTAATATCTGAGATCATTTCTAGATCGGAATTCTGTGGATTATATGCGTTTGATCTCTAAATGTTTTTTCCTTTCATATTTCAGGGTTAGTCCCCCAGCAAATAAAATCAACCTAATGACAGCAGACACCTTATCCATCTGTTTTTGCACCTTGATGAGACCTGATTTGAAAATCGAGAGTTTCCCCACCACTGTCCTAAAACTACTAACGATTCATGCATTGTTTGAACATCATTCAACAGTGTCAGTTTTCTTAATACAACATGGGAAAAAAAAACAAAAATAACAAACCCGAAGTAGAAACGACAAACACTGTGCTCCTCCACCACCTTCAAACCCAGGACAGTTGGTGGAACAATGGACCACTTCGTTGGGCCGACACCATTGCAACATCAGCTGATTACAAACAGAATTAAAACGGATCTCTTGGTATGTATATGAGTTAATGGCGCACCATAGGAGGGGTGATTGAGACAGCTGGATTTGCCCCAAAGCAAATCTAGGACATGCATGTTCAGGGTTCAGTAGTATTACTTCATGTTTCATAAGATAAGTCACATTCAAACAAATTCATTTTTCTCTTTGACTAGATGGTATTCCTTATCAGCTACATTACAAATCTAAGACCCAATGGATAAGATGATGAGTTTAATTTTTATAACAAATAGCTTATAAATACAAGCTGCTGCTTGCATGCAACCTTATCGAATCAGTATATATCAAACTCCTGTGGAATCTGTCAATATATTGTGAAAAAATTTCTATAGATAAATGATTTAAAAACTCACGCTTTATATGAAACATTTAATGCTTTTCACCGCTTTCTGGCTGTGTTTGTTTTTGATATGCTAATTTGAGCAACGTATTTACATTCTGGCAGTACAGTGGAGTACACTAAAGCCAGTTAAGTATTTATAATTAGCTAACTGAGGCCTGCTTTGGGATGTGTTTGAAGAAAAAAAACACTTGACATATTTCACATTTTCTGTAGCTTCATCTTTTACTTCCAAGTAATACGTGATGATTTTGATGAGGGATAAAGGAACCTATTTCTTTTACACACATACCAAGGACATGCTTGTGGCTAAAGTGAGTTGATAATATTGTTCAAAGGATAGCTGTTACCAACTCATTTCTTTATGATCCATAATGAAATAAACATTTTGTATACTGTTAATTCTGTAAACAGATGCATGTTCAAAAGATCTATGATGGTCTTGTAATCTTAATCTAATATATTTTAGATATTTTAATTTTTTCCCTCTTGGGGAACACATTTAGTATAGTGTAGAAAATACTTCATTACATTTTCATATAAGGTTATATAACTTTTCATACATAAACATGAAATTTGTTGTAGAAAATTCTTTAAACCAAACATTTAAATCTAGGACTTCAATTTAATTTGTTCCTTGAATCTATTTTATGTGGCCCTTAAAAACATATCCAAAAAACCCATTGCTAATATAGCAATAAAAATACTTTGGGTACTGACAGACTCTTTGGAGTGTTTATATTACAAATTTGTATTCATGTTCTTTTCTGTGATGCGTTGTACTAAAATCCAAAATGGCTTCTGCACCATTTTTAAGCCGGTTTTTTCCTTTGATGTTGGTACCAGAATCACTATAAATGACTGCTGCTTTTGGGGGTAAACATTTTGTTAGTGAAGATAAAACCAGAACACTAACTTATGGATAAAATTTTCAGAATAGGTGGCACAGGTAAATTTCACGAGGTTATATTTTGTGTAGTAAAGAAAAAAATTCTTTGGTCAATGTTACCTTAATTCAGACTACAATTTTAAGATTATCTTATATGTATTATAGTAAATAGATTTTCAGGTTCAAGGCTCCTAAGAGTTTGATTTGCTCTTGTTTTTTCCTAAAATAAATATTGTCTTTCCCAACTGTTAAGTTCTAGGTATTGTACTTCCAATTTTAACTTCAGAACCAAGATGTTGGCATGAACCAGGCTGCTGTTGAAGTACATGTATATTATAAATTATCTTATTTGTGTTATACTCTTACATGTTATCTTTTCTAAGAAAACAAAGTCCCTATTATTCCTATTGCAAAGCACACAGGAATTAAGAAAGTACAGTAATTTTTAAAAAAAAATCCGGTAAATGTAGTATTCTTAACCTGTTCTATATTACTTATACTTATTGTCTATATAGCTTTAATTTATAGTTGTCAGTTTAACTATTGGCATGTCTGGCAAAGAAAATTAAACTTTAAGAGTTTTATAAACTTTCTAGGTTGCTAAAGAATTTATTTTTCTACTATATATGGTATAGACAAAGCATCAAACTATGTACAGGAAAAAAAGCCTGACTATTTCTATTGGAAGTGGGCTGAAAAGAGAGTTTTCAAAACTTCGTGTCTTCAGTTCATTCTGTCATAACTTTGCTATTGTAATATGTGAATACCAGTTTATTTAAGCTATTCTCTTTTATACTGTATTAATTTAATGTTCATCTGCATTTAGTACCATTTTTGTTACTAAAACTGGCATTTACCATTTTTCACATTAACCCACCTTGCACCTTCTTCCAAACTTATCTCCACTTTTCTATGCATTCTGTCATTGATTTGACACACTTCATAGTGAGTCATTTAAATATTCTACGTTTGGTTCAATTAACCAGTAGGTTACAGTTATTGAAAATTAAAGTACAGTTTAAAGCTCAGTCTGTTACACTGAATTGATTGTGTTTGTTTTTGCCAAGGATTTAAATATGTTTTTAAATATTAGAAACATCTAAGAACAGAATAACATAATTAAGCTTTTTTCTGGTAAGTTACTGGAAGGTTTCACTGTTTAGGGACCTATCATCTGAGACTTCTTAAAGGATTAAAAGAATAGGAGGATAGTCTCATAATTGTGAGTAAACATCAAGGCATTATATTTTACAATAATAAAATTTCATCTACACACATGTTGCCATTGTTTCATTTAAGGTTCAGTGCTTATAGTTACTACAATATTGGACCTAACAGGATCTAGATTAGCAATATAAAGAAGCATAGTGGTACTCTGTTTCACACTTTCAGTAGATTTATTAGAAGTCAAATTCTATTCAACAGACACTTCTTAGGATATACGACTAATTTAAGAATAAAATTCCAGACACAATGTATTTTTTTTAAATGGTATTTGTTAGTAGTGCTTCTTCCCCTTAACATTTACAGTGTAAATACTGCAGGTAACAGCAATCTAAGTTAGTCAAAAAGCAGCTTTTTTTCCCATACTGTATGTAAATAATGTAGACCTGGGTATTTTGTTTGCTTGGGTTTTTTTTTTTTTTTTAGGTACTGGAATCTAATTAATAATATCTCTTAGATATAAACAAAAGGGAACAATTGGAATAAGAATTTAGGCCTTAGCTTCCATGGTGATTTTTAGTTTTTTATACAGTAATAATTGTGATGCTATTTGTCAACTGGATATAAATATATATATAATTTTAAAAAGTCAAAAGTGCTTTTGTTTCTTTGTTTAATGTAATTTTTGTGCTTCAACCACAGGATGCTGCAGTAAATTAAATTTCAGTGAAGCTTCTGATGTATAAAGAATGCTATGAATAAAACATTAAGAAGCTGTGTAATTTTAAGTTATAGTTGCCTCTATTTTTACCATTTCATTGGTAAAATTAGCTAATTTTTTTCAAGTGAAATATGAAAAATAAAAATATAAATTTATCAATATGGAAATTTTATAAGGAGATGTATTGTTGAGTTTTCACTGTACTTGGAAAGGAGATTCAAAATTTTTTCTGGGGGTGTATATAAGTGAAAATCTGATTTTTTTAATTGTCAGGAAAACAAGATAATGCACAGTTTTCTAAGACATGCTTTGGAGCCACTGGAAATATTTTGAAAACTATTCTAGTTATAGCACAGCTGCTAATGTTAAAGAATATATTTATGTGTTCATGGTTTGTGACTATTAGGCCAAATTTTATGGCATATGTTGTGAGTCTGGATCTGGTGAGGTCTGTTTGACATGAATCTTTGTGTTATCTTGAATTTAGTAGTTTCAAGGTACTTAAATTCTTAGACTTAACAGTTTCTAATTTGTTTCAATGCATATGGGACATGCTTGATTTTTTTTTTTTTTTTTTTTTTTTTTTT
>NW_016812332.1:2371838-2431618 GCF_001698545.2 Rhinopithecus bieti | reverse complement strand
TTTTTTTTTTTTTTTTTTTTTTTTTTTTTTTTTTTACTGTATTAGGACTCAAAGTTCTTAGCCTTTTCAGGTTATCAAATACCTGAAAGTAAAATTTTCTAAGATTTGATAAGGGAAGGTACTATTCAAATCATTTTCTTAGGATAGCATCTTCACATATGATGAGAGGATTGTACAAGCATTAATCTCATATTCCAACATCCAGTTACTGGATGTGATCCAAGTACCCTGGTCTTTTTAAAGCAGTTAAAATCTAATTAACTTTGGGAGTCTTCACTATTCAATTGATACTCCTCATTGTCCTATTTGTATGACTCCATTTTTTCCTCCACTATATGAGTTTTCTTTGTCAGGGAGAGGAGTGGGGAGAGCCACAGAATCTCATATTCACATCTTAATTAAACTGTGTAATAGTCTTTTGTGGAAATTCTGTAGGCAGTGAGAATGATTTTGAAAAGCTAACCAGTGATAATTAGCATTTTAGTTACTACTAAATGCATAAAATTATAACCCTTGAAATTAATTTGGTGCTGGCAGTTCTGGTTTAGTCATTTTTACCAGTAGTTAGTAGTATTAAGACCTGCAGTATATGCACTTTTTGAGTAGCTGTCAAAGAATTGTACTTGAGAAACAACTTGTTTATTCTTACAATTCAGATTTTCTATTCAATTTTGTCTCAAATAGTAAAAGTTATTGTGAACAATTTAACAATGGCCCTCCTGTTCTAGTTTGCCTAACATTTCAGTTAAGATTTAGTGTTTTAACCTATTTTTTTTCAAGTTTATTTTTTGTATTAGATTTTATTTGAATAAGTTATGTGGGTTTAGTAATTGACTTATTTATTCATTGCTTCACTAATTCATCCAGATTAGTTTTAAGTGTGTATATGTATTTGCTCACCAGATCATTTTCTTGGGACCTTGAACTGTGAATGTTTTGTCCTAACAATTTAATATTTTCTAGGTACTTCTTGCAAGTTCTTGAACTATTTTACCAGCTTTAACTTTGGGGCTCTTAGTTTCTTTTCTCCAGATTCTTGTTATTTTATTTTATCCAAATAAATATTTAGGTGTTCTAAGAAGTAGACTTCTGTTTAATTCCCTAAAATACGTAAAATCAGAAGCTGTGCACACTATCATACTGTTATTTGTGTAGGATTTGGATTATTTATAAATGTAGGTGAAAGGATAAAAAATATCTGTCTGAGAGAACATAGTCTTTAGATATCCTCCTTGGAAATTTGACTTTGAGATTTTTCATTTGTTGGCAGTCACAGGCATAGCTGCTGAATGTCTTTTGGTTTGTAATATTTGAAATGAGAGAAACTATTAACAGCAATGTACTTTTAAAAATACAAACTAAAGCCAGGCATGGTTTCTCATGCCTGTAATCCCAGCACTTTGGGAGGCTGAGGCAGGCGCATCGCTTGAGGTCAGGAATTTGAGACGAGTCTGCCAATATGGCAAACCCCCGTCTCTACTAAAAATACAAAATTTAGCTGGGCATGGTGGTAGGCGCCTATAGTCCCAGCTACTCAGGAGGCTGAGGCATGAGAATTGCTTGAACCTCAGAGGGCAGAGGTTGCAGTGAACCAAAATCAAGCCACTGCATTCCAGCCTGAGACAAAGGGAGACCCTGTCTCAAAAAAACATAAATACAAACTAAAATGTTATATCTAGTGCTTTAATTACAAAATGACTGTTGTGTACCTTAGAATCCATTTAGATTATTTTTATGGAGTTAGCAGACTTTTGGGGGAAAGGACAGATAGTGTCTTAGGCTTTGCAGGCCATATGATCTCTGTGACACTTCTCTGCTGTCATGCACAAAGAGCCATAATGCAGAAATGAAAAATATTACGGTATTCCAATAAAATTGTGTCTGTAAGAAACTAGCAGCAGACCAGATTTGGCCCACAGTCATTATTGGCTGGTCTTTGGCATAGATTGTTAATGAAATTAGCTCCTCCAACTTTTATCTTTGTGGAACATTTTATGATAGATAATTCAAAGTAGTATCAGTTGGAGTGAAATTTTACGCAGGACAATTACCCTGTGTTCGTATTACCATTGTTTCCAAAGGAAATTCTCTGTTTTCATTTACTTAGTATTAAGTAAGGAGAGCAATGTGAAATGGTTATTTTAAAAGCTTTTAGTAACATTAAAAACTGCATCTGGAAGGTAGGACTGGTGATACAGTTGTACACATCAGAACTGATTTGTTTTCAACAACCTTATTAAGGATAACTTAAGTATTTTTCTGGGCAGTAATTACATCTCCACATTCTGTACATTAATCATGACCACATAGTATTTCAATAAATTGTGGCATAGATTAATGAAGTTATTAACACTTAACAAAATCATAATCGATCTAAAAGCATGTGATTATTATTCAATTGGTCATCTCTCCAAGATGTGGGCATCACTAACCGGTCTACTCAGGTTCCTTCGGAGAATGCATATAGAAGGGAAACTTATATGTGTACCGATTGTTGGCAGGCCTTTATTCAGAAGATAAATTTGATGGAAGGTCAGAGAATTCATAATGGAAAGAAACATAAATGTAGTAATTGTGGGAAGTTCTTCCAAGTCACACCTCAGTCAATGTCGGCAAACATCCCAGAGAGAAATTTTATAATGGTCCTGACTTCGACTGGTTTGACTCAAGATTTTTCAACTTTACAGTGGTGCGAAAATCATACACATTCAGTGCACTCCTTGACTTACAATGGGTTTATCAGAACTTGGTCCCATTGTAAAGCGAGGAATATATATGTGTTAAATATTGCAGGGGAAGAGGTCAACAGATTACATATCTGTATGCCATAATGCTCAGGCTGGAGAGACCTACAAATGTATTGAAAGGGCCTTCACCTATAAATTGGTCTGATTGCATATCAGAGCATTCACTCTGGCCAGAAGTCACAATTCAGTGTACACCATAATGTCATACTGAAGGCAAAAAGCTGTCAACCACAAATTAAACTTGCTTATTGAATGGTAGCCAGCCTCCATGATGGCCCCCAATGATCCTAGCTCCTAGTTATCTTATTGCATAGTCCCCTAACTTCAGTGTACCAAAATTGGTCTTTGTGACCTCAAGCATTTTTTTGTGAATACTCAAATGGAATTTAAAAGAAGCTAAATTGATTTACACATTTTTTCTTAAACCACAGTTTCCAGATATTTACAGCTGTCTCAGACCACCTTTACTTGGCAAGAAAGCCAAATTCCTATGTAGTTAGAATACAAGTGACTTACAGCAACAAGAAGGGATTTCCACTTACAGTAATATAAGATGATTTGGACCAACCCTCCAACTGGGGGCATCGAGACAAAATGGAGAAAATTTTTTCAAAAAAAAAAAAAATCAACTTGAAGGCCATTAGCCAGTAAGCACAAAATTACAACCAGAAGTTGGAAGAGAAAATAACACCCAAATAGGTGAGCCTGTTTTGGGGGCCACTTTCTCCTTGAGTTTTTTTGGCGAATTCTGGAGGAGGTATCCAAGAGGATGACAATACATCTGATGCATGTCCTACAGGCATAGGTGAATAGGAATTGGAGTTAAAGGCCTTTTAAAGCTTTAAAGTATTTCTATACTTTTGCGAACGATGTTTACCACAAAATAACAAGGCATGTGTGGAGACAAGACAACATGAATCAAATACACAGATTTTAAAATATGCTTATTCAGTCGAAGGAGATAAAAGTCAAGATGAAGAATTTAGCAGATATCTGGAAAATACAGAAAAGTTTCCAATGTTATAGAGCCAAACGTAATATTAGCTGAAATCAAGAACTCATTGTTCTTGTGGCAGGTTACTCACAGCTGAAGATAGAATTCGTGAACTGAAAGACTGGTGAGAAGAAAATAGAATAAAACAGGAACAGAAAATACAGAAGATAAATGTTTATCAAATTTAATACCCCAGGAAAACAGCAGAGAGGCAAAAGCAATATATTAATAGATAATTACTGAGATCTTTCCACAGCTGTCAAGATAAGCAACTGATCTGGGGAGGCTTCTGAATCAATCCCAAGCAAGAAAGAAAAATTCATACCTAAGCATATTATAATAAAACTGAAAACCAGAGAGAAAAAAACTTAAAAGCATCCAGTGAGAAAAAAATTACCTTCAAAATTGTACCACTTCACTAAAAGCTACTTAATCAAAACAGAAACCAAATCATAATGAAGTGGTATCTTTACCTAGAATTTAATGTCTAACAAATAGCATTTAAAAATGTAAAAGTTGTTTTCAAGAAAAGTAGAAAATTCTCCTACAATGAAATACTGAGTTATACTTTTATAAATCTGAGGGTTTATTAGGAATAATACTGAAAAGAGATTTTCAGGCAAGAGAACTATCCCCAGGTGGAATGTTGATATGTAAGAATGAATAAAAAGCAACAGAAATGGCCAATATGTGGTTAAATCTAAGTGCTAATATGAAAAAACAAAAATGTATTATGGATTTAAATACATAATGAACTAAAATAAGGCATCTAAATTGGAAGAGGTGTAACTGGAGTTCATGTTGGAAAGTCCTTGCTTCTCCCAGAGGAGGGTAATCCAATTAATGTTAGATTTTGTTATGTCAAGGATGCATGTAATTTCTATTGAAACCACTAAAATAATGGTAAAAATGTAACATTCAAACCAGTAAGAATGAAAAAAATTGAGTAATAGAAAATATTTAAAGGGGAGAAAAGAAAAGGAAACAACAGAGACAAATAGAGCAAAAATATAATATTGTACATTTAAACCCAAACATTGCATCAAATTAAAAAATAAATGTTTTAATGGGACATCAGATGAGTCAAAAAAAAAAAAAAAAAAAAAAAAAACAGGAAAATTACAGGCTATTCACAAGGGCCATACCAAAATTACAAGGATACAGAGAGGTTTAGAGGAAAAAGATGGTATTATAAACAATGCTAATATATTTGAATTGTTACTACCCTCTTGGACAAGCAAGAACTTTTCAACGTGAACTCTGAGAGAAATAGGAAAATTCCCCCAAAAGCACAACCTATCAAAACTTACATAAAAAGAGTAGAATACACAAATAGTCTGATACCTATTAAACTGAATTTGTGATTTCATAGTTTGCTCACACAGGCCCACATGACTTTGCAAGTGGATTTTATTAAATAAGGAATAACACAAATCCTTTACAAAGGTTTCAGTAGAACAACAACAAAAAAGAAAAAGCACTTTAATTCATTTTATGAGGCCAGCATAATCTTGATAATCAAATTTAAAGAGGAAGTAAATTATGAGGTACCTTCATGAATATAAATGCCCACATTTTGAATATTAGTGCTTAGCAAGGTATTAAAAGGAAAAAAATAGTTGGTTTAACTTCAAAAGTCAATCGTAACTCATCACATTTACAGAATAAGGAGAAAGTATGTGCTGACAGATAAAAGTTTTATAAAAAGGTTATACAAATAATAGTAAACTGGTGTTGCTATACTATTATGACGCAGAGTCCAATGCCTCATAATGGTGAAGCAAAAAGCATCACTAGAGGTGGAGAACATTTGATAATGATAAAAGTATCAACTCAGGAGGAAGATACAGCAATTCTAAATTTGTAGCATCTGTGTTAATCTGTGACTGAGCAATAGGGACACAGAACCCAATTAAGCTGCATGAGCAAGTAGTCCAGACCCCCATCTCATCAATCACTATTGCACTAGTGCCTCTTCCTCAGCTCAAAACCACATCCATGGGCCACTCTGTAACAACATGGGATTTAATACCGTGGCACGCCCCAGGAGATAGGGCAAACTAGGGTGGCCATTAGAAGCCCAAAGAAAGCCGTAACCCACAGCAAAATTGAAATGCCTGAGTTGCCATGGCAGACAGTGGAGGAAATGATTAAAAGGTTCAGGAGCATAAGCATGCTGGAAAAGATGATTTATGTAAGGCCAGAACCACCAGAGTAATATGTTTCATGGGAGGGTCCAGAGAACACCTTACTCACCTGGGCCTAATTCTCCATCAGACACAGTAGGCACAGTGCCTATGACCCATAACACTTTAAGGGCCCACAAAAATGTTTTATTTTATTTTAAAATCAGAAGAAAAAAACATTTAGGTCAAATAAAATGTTTTAATATATAATACTAGTATTTTGTATTTATACCAGTAAAAATATAATTTTTAATATTTAGGTAGGACAGAGCCTATGAAAATCATAATACAGTTATTCATTGTGGGCTGGGAATGATAGGAGAGGTGATCACAGAATTTGCTCGTTAGCAGCAATAGGAACAATAGTCCTGCAAAGCAGGTGGCACACTGAATTACCAAAGCCACAGACCATAGTTACCATAATAACCTACAAAGTTAGAGGGACAGCTATAGAAGCTTCACCTGCAGGGAATTGTGGAGATGGTTTATAGGACATGACATCACTAGGGCAAAAGAGATGGACATTCACATTCAATGTTGGTACTGTTTAATGTCTCAAATTGTAGTAGTAGTAGTAGTAGTAGTAGTAGTAGTAGTACTGTTTAATGTCTCAAATTGTAGTAGTAGTAGTAGTAGTAGTAGTAGTAGTAGTAGTAGTAGTTGTTGTTGTTGTTGTTGTTGTTGTTTTGAGACAAAGTCTTGCTCTATCACCTAGGCTGGAGTGCAGTGGCGCCATCTCAGCTCACTGAAACCTCTGCCTCCCGGGTTCAAACTACGCTTGTGCCTCAGCCTCCTGCGTAGTTGGGATTACAGGTATGCACCACCATGCCTGGCTAATTTTTGTGTTTTTGGTGGAGATGGGGTTTCACCATATTGGCCAAGCTGGTCTCGACCTCCTGGCCTCAAGTGATCTGCCTGCCTCAGCCTCCCAAAGTGCTGGAATTACAGGTATAAGCCACCATGCCCAGCTGAATGTCTGAAATTTTAAAAAGAGGAAGTATGGAGAAGCAAGAGGCCAAGGGCAACCGCTGCAATAAAAGTTGAAATCTCTTGCTCAGTTCCCTAATCTGAGCCAGTGTTCAGACCCAGCCAGTTGAAAAGGCAAACAGGTCTCAAGGAAAGACCATACAACACCCCAGCAAGTACATACTGTAAGATTTTTCTCGGCCTTTTCCGCAGTGATCTAGGCCTTTTACTCAGATGATTATACATTTGGGACAGAGAAGTATCTTACATTTTGAGGAATGTTGGACATAGGGACTGAGTTGATGTTCAATACCTGGAAACCCAAAGAATCATCACCACCCCTTTATTGAAATGGAGATATCTAGGGGCCAAGTAATACATGAATTCCTGGCCAAAGTCCAGCTTAGAGTGGGTGTGTTGTTTCCACAGACCCATCCAGTGGTTATTTGACCAGGTCTAAATGTTGAAGTAACCTCCACATGGTCATTGGCCTGTTGGGGTAAGAGCCATTATAGTGAGGTTGGCCACGTGGAAGCTTATGACATTATCTTCAAGACCCAGCCAAGAACGTAAACCAGAAACATTACATCCCACAGATAGGGGTGGCAGAGATTAGTGCCACCCATAAAATGCAAGGACTGCAGAGGGAGTGGTTTCTATCATATCTCTGTTTAATTCACTAGTCTGGCCCCTGAAGAAGCGGTATGGATCCTGGATAATGACTATAAACTTGTACGCTCAGCCAAGTGGTAGCACTAATCACAGAAGTAATCACAGACATGATATCATTGATAGAGCAGATTAATGAGGCCTCAGGTACATGTTATATGGTCACTGATTTGGTAAGTAAGAGAATACATTTCAATTAGGAAAGAAAACCTGAAACAGTTTGACATCATGTGGAGCAGACAACAGTATTCACTTATATTTTTACTTCATGACTTATGTTAACTGTCCTATCTTAATACATTTTGAAGAGATAAGAGTGTCTGGACATTCCATGGAACATCACTTTGATCTATTAAATTAATGACATGCTCATCGGGCCGAATGATCAAGAGAGAGCTAGCATGCTGGAGTCCTTGATAAGAATGCACTCCAGAGACAGGGGAGAGCCCTGTGAAGATCAGGGAGCTGCCACTTTGGTAGAGCTTTTAAGGGTTCAGTGGTCAGGCATGTGCCAGGAGAGCCCCTCTAAAGGATGAAAGATGTGTTGGATCTTGCATCCCTACAGCACCTGGCAGGCCTCTTGAGGCCTTAAAGGCAACACATTCTACATGAGGCTTTTTCAGCTTTGGTGCTATTGGCATTTTGGGCCAGATAGTTCCTTGTGTAGAGAGGCATCCTGTGCATTGTAGAATGGGATGTTGTGTTAGTCTTTGTACTGTTGCTATAACAAAATATCTGAGACTGGGTAATTTATAAAGAGAAGAGGTTTATTTAGCGTATGGTTCTTTAGACTTGGAAGTTTAAGGGGCATGGCCCCAGCATCAGCTCAGCTTTTGGTGAGGGACTTCATATTGTGTCATAACATGGTGGAAAGTCAAAGGGGAAGTGGACAGATGTGAAGAGGCAAACCCGAGGGGCTCTTGTGGGAACCAATCCATGAGATGAGTGAGAACACATGTGAAGGAGCAAAAACTGGCTCTTGTGGGAACTAATCCATTCCCTCCAGAACTAATCCAGTTTCTCAACAGCAAGAACTTACTCAGTCCCTCGAGAGTGGCATCAAGACATTCATGAGGATTCACACCTAAGACAAAACACCTCCCACTAGGCTCCACCTCCCAACTTTGTTACATTGGCAATTAAATTTCAACATGAGTTTTCACAGGGACAAATCACATCCAAACCATAGAAGATGTTTAGCAGCATCCTTAGCATCTACCCAAATTGATGTCAATAGCACTCCCTCTACCCCAGTCATAAAAATAAAAAATGGCTCCAGACTTTGCCAAGTGTCCCTTGGGGAACAAAATTATCTCTGGTTTAGAACCAGTATTCTACATCTAGGAATTCTGCTTTGACCCATATACCAAGTAAAAGGGAAGGCTGCCAGATTTCAGGGCTGTCCAGACAGGAAAAGAACTCTGCAGAAGGTCATGACTTTTATTACAAGCAACTCTGCTGCCTGGACCATATAATCCAACAGACCCTAAGGTATTACAGTGTCAATAGTGGAAAGATGTAATGTAGAAATTATGGAAAGCCCCATGGGGACAATTACAACGGAAGCCCCTGGGGTTCTGGAGCAAGGCCACACCAGCTATAGTGGAGATTCTCAGGCCTTTGAAAAACAGCTCCTGGTATGTTCCTGGACCCTAGTAGAGACATGAATATTGGCCATGTGTCTGGAGTGGCCCATAATGAGTGGGTTTTGTTAGACCCATGAATTCATAAAGATAGGCAGGCCCAGCAGCAATCCATTGTAAGATGGAAATCGTACATCTGGGATTGCACCTAAGCAGGACTACCCTGCACGAGTAAGCTATTTAGGTTGGTGCAAAAGTAATTGTAGTTTTTGCCATTACTTTTTTTTTTTTTTGAGACAGTCTTGCTCTGTTGCCCAGGTTGGACTGCAGTGGCATGATCTTGGCTCATTGCAACCTCCACCTCCTGAATTTAAGCAATTCTCTCCTGTCTCAGCCTCTGGAGTAACTGGGATTACAGGCGCACACCACCACGCCTGGCTAATTTATTTTTGTATTTTTAGTAGAGACAGGGTTTCACCATGTTGGCTAGGCTGGTCTTGAACTCCTGACCTCGTGATCCACCTGCTTTGGCCTCCCAAAGTACTGGGATTACAGGTGTGAGCTACCGCATCTGGCCTTCGCCATTACTTTTAATGGTGAAAACCACAATTACTTTTGCCTCAACCTAATACATAAGCAGGCAGATCACCCACCACCACTACTCATGTTTACCTCCCTCAGTTCACCCCTATGGTTGTATGAGGGGCCTCCTATGATGAGATAAAGGAGGAGAAAAAACTCAAGCTTGATTTACAAGATGGGAACATATCTTTGATACCCAAACTAACCAATCCAGAGCCATGCCTCCTCTATCCTGCCCATACTCCCCAGGAAACAATATTCCCCTGCCTTAATCATTCAAGGGCCGATGTTAACTAGTCGAGTCATTCTGTGTAATTGGTTGTTTAGTGCCTCTTCCATGGCATATGCACTCTGATGGACATCAACACCCAATACAAAGATCTTCACATTTTGTATCCACTTCAATAAGTCCATCCACATGTCTCTGCCCCAGGCATCTGTGTTCCTAATATTTTAATCCTTGATCATTTGTCTTTGCCCATGGGTCTGTATATATGTACCAGACACCTAGGGACCACTCCAGTAGCTTAGAGTCCACCCAAATTATTGAAACTAGCCAGTGCACCCAAATTATTGAAACTAGCCAGTGCTCAACTGTGCACCCTGCCCTGCCTTGCCATTCACACAGAAACCCCAATAAAGGTTCTGACGTAATGCTTTCCCCTCTCGTCTGTTTTCTGTCTTCTGGCTATACTGGCATCTTTCCCATGTGGCCCTGCATAGCATGCCATGCCTCCTGTCTCTAGGACCTGTGAGTACAATGAACTTTGTTTTCCTGAGCCTCTCCTGTGTCTCCTCTTGCAGCCAGACCTGACTGACCATTACATAAAAGAAAAGGAAATAGACACTGTCAGGAGTGGCTTTGAAAGACGGTGGTGAAGGAAAATGTTCTCAATGGGCAGAGGTATAAGTGGTACTCCTGGCCATCCATCTTGTGTAGAGGAGAAGTAGCCTGAGGTGAGAACATCTATGGATTTACAGGCAGTAGCAAATAGCTGACTGGCTGGCTCAGGGCCTGGAAGAGAAAGGGCTTGAAAATCCGTGACAAGGAGGTCTGGGGTATAGGAATATACATGGCCATATGGGAATGAGCACGAAGTATAAATTTTGGAGGGTATATTTCATAGTAATGCTCACCAGAAAACATAAACCATAGTCAAGTCTCTGACTAACCAAACAGACAGCATGACTCAGCCAGTTGACATTAGCCAGTTTTTGTCATTTGTCACCCCTGTGGCACAATATGCTCATGAGCAGAGTGGCCACTGAGGCAGTGGCGGAGGCTATATACTGGCCTAATTGCATAGCTTTCACTGAACAAGCTTGATCTAGTTACTGAATCAGGCTGGTTCAGCTCCTCTGGATATCCAATCTACCAGCAAGAGAGACCAAAGGTGAGTCTCCAATATGGAACTGTTCTTGAGGAGACCAACCAGCTACTTACTGACATTTTGATTACATTTGGCTTCTTCTGTCCTGGAAGGGTCAGGATTCATTTGCCCAAGAATAAATATTAATTTGTCTTTCCTATCCCCCGAACCTCAGCAGCGCCACTATCTGAGGAATGCTAGGTCAATAAGCATGAAATCCCACATAACATAGCATCCAGTGAAAAAAGTGCAGGAATGCACCATGAGCATGGGACCCTCTGGTTGTATCAGTTATCACATCATCCAGAAGCTACTGGCCTACTCTTGCCCCCACTTCTCTTTATCTTTCACGGGAGTTACCCTCAATAAATACCTTGCATTTCCAACTCCGTCTTGGTGTCCACTTCCAGAGACTTCACCCTAACATAGGCTGCTTAGGGAGGACCCAAATAACCAGATGATGGAAGAGGAAAAAAAAAAACCTAGGCTCATTTCATAAGTGGGTTGTCTTTGTATGTAGGTACAAACCAAAAGTGAACTGAAACTTCCTTTCAGCTTCACTTAGGAGTGGCATTAATAGGTAGCAGTGAGAGGAAATCCTCTTGGCGGGCAGAGATTCAGGTGGTTTACCTGGCTATTCATTTTCATAAAAAAAGAAGTGGCTCAAGTTCAGCATATATACAGACCCATGGGCAATGCAAATGATCAAGGATTAAAATATTAGGAACACAGATGCCTGGGGCAGAGACATGTGGATGGACTTATTGAAGTGGATACAAAATGTGAAGATCTTTGTATTGGGTGTTGATGTCCATCAGAGTGCATATGCCGTGGAAGAGGCACTAAACAACCAATTACACAGAATGACTCGACTAGTTAACATTGGCCAGGCTCTGCCATTGGCCACTCCAGTGCTGGCACAATGGATACACAAACCAAATGGCCATGATGGCAGGGCTGGAGGCTATTCATGGGCCTAACCACACACGATCCCAATTACTAAGTTTGATCTAACCACCGCTGCTTCCAAATCTCCAACCTGTCCAGTCTTCTAGCAACAGAGTCCACAGTCCCATTTTTCAAGGAGATAATCTTTCAAAAAGACCAATCAACTACTTGGTAGCATATTGATTATCTTGTACCACTCTGAAAGGGGTAGTGACTCATTTTGATTGGAAAAGACACATTTTCTCAGTATGGATTCACTGAGTGATGCAGTGTTTGATCCACCAATAATAGGTAGAATGCGTGAGTTCAGAAACCTCGGGGTTGCTCCTAGTGATCACCTTGGGGAGTTTGTGTTTCCCGTACCTATAACTTTGGGCTCTGTGAATTTAGGGGTTGTGTTTCCGAAAGGGTGAATGCTTACACTGTTGAAATGTAAGCTACAGCTACCACCAGTGACTTAAGGCTTCAATGCCAAGTGATCCAGCAGACAAGAAGAATAATCACCATCCTGACAGGGGTAATTAATCTTAATCATCAGGGGGAAGAAGAAGTGCTGTTATACAGTGGGGCCAGGAAGGAATATGTTTGGCACTCAAGTGATCTACCTGAGTGTCTCTTGGTACTCCTTTTTTAGTACCACCTGAGTACTAGTACTACCTGAGGTGCTAGCTCAGGATGAGGGCAATCTGCAATGGACTGTAGAGGAGAAAGACTAGGATGATCATTTGTGTCTTCAAGAATGACTGTAGTTTCTGTAGACACTAGAGTCCCACTATAATCTTCTTATAAGTTTTCCCCCAGAAAAAAAGCCCACTACAAAGGAAGAATAGATGCTCCTAGAACTCATAAGGAAATATGATCTGAGCTGTGAAAGGGTGGGCTGTGGTGGATGCCATGTCACACTGCCCGTATCCCCACTGTAGCAGTGAAAAAACTCAGTTCTCTAACTTCTGAGAGTGATGCCTAGTAACAAGAGTTGACCTTCACCCCAACTTGGGATAATACTGAAGGGCCATGTTGGTTTCAGACCTCCTGGTGCAGTTGGCTGAGGCCTGTGTTGTGATTGCCTCATAGCCTACCTCCTCCCTCTGTTCAATCCTACTTTCTTTTTTTTTCATCATTGGCAAGGGGATCCTGGAGCTGGTTTGTACTGCATTATGGGAGCCAATTGTTGAATTTGAAGGGATTTTGCAAGCTGACTGATGTCAAGTTGGGAGCTTAAAATCAGTCATGGTATTTATACCATGGACATCAGCAAACCCTGCAAATCAGCAAAACCAACATGCCACTGCCCACAGGTGTTGATCACAAGAGCACTCCATAATAAAATTCCTATATGCTAATCTGTGTCTGGGTCAGCTTCCCAGGGAATCTGATTTCTGACACACATATTCAGGCGGTAATAGATCTTTGTATCAACAACCTCCTACATAGCAATGAGGCACAAGGAGAGGTCCTCGAATGAAGGCACAAATTCAAATCAGAACTTAGTAAGAAGACAAACTGGCTTGCTGAATCAGCATGACAAACTCATTCTGGTTTGTGCAAGACTTTCTTGGATTTAGCATGGAAAGTCCCACATTCAGGAAAGTCCTACATCCTTGCAGTCCCAGGTAAACCAGGACTGTTGGTCACCCTAGTACGCAAGTAGGAACCTAGAGCAAGGAAAGCAAAGCCTCAGGTGTGGGACTGACTGCTGATCGGGGGAGGTGTTTTGAGACGGCATGGGAAAGATGCATTTGGAGAGACTAGGGATGGCTGTAAGTAACAGTCTGATCAAGCTGGCCTAGACCTCTAAGAAGAATGCATGCTGCTGTGGAACTGGGTTCAAGGTAAGGACTCTAGTACCCCAGAGTATTAGCAAGGGTAAGATAAGGCCCAAGTGACAGAATAGTAGAGCAGAAAATGAAAAAAAAAAATGACACAAGGCAGGCTTTTAGATACTGGAACTAGAATTCAGGCAATGGCTTAATCACAAGGAACTGCATGTGAGCCTAATGTCTAGAAGCTATGGATAGTTTGAGGTAGGACAATTTACTAAACTGGGTTGATTCAGAGCTGCTATCTGTTAGTTCAGGGATTCCTTAATTAATTCACCCATCCTTGAATGTGAGGCAAAGCTGAGCCTGTAGGAGAAAGCTAAATGACCCTGGCTTTAGATTTTAGATAGCTTCAGTGACTGCAAATAATGAGTATTAAAGTTCCTTTCTTTTTTTTTGAGACGGAGTTTTGCTCTTGTCACCCAGGCTGGAGTGCAGTGGCATGATCTCAGCTTACAGCAACCTCCGCCTCCCAGGTTCAAGCAAGTCTCCTGCCTCAGCCTCCCGAGTAGCTGGGATTACAGGTGCCCACCACCACGCCCGGCTAAATTTTTTTGTACTTTTAGTAGAGACAGGGTTTCACCATGTTGGCCAGGCTGGTCTTGAACTTCTGACCTCAGATGATCCACCCGCCTTGGCCTCCCAAAGTGCTGGGATTACAGGTGTAAGCCACCGTGCCCGGCCTTAAAGTTTTTTTTCACAACGTCCAGAGATTTAAGTGTACCTATTTTATGAGAGTGGAAACTTGAGACCCTGTCTTAGGTAATAAATTCCAGAGTCTGGGGCTCAAGTTTGTACAGAATACAATTCATGTCAAAAATCCAAATGCATCATCTATCGCAGTGAGGCCATGGCCAAATCAGAATGAATTCTCAATCTTGTAACCAGCCACAAGGTGTACTATCTCTTTACGACCATCTGCTCTCCAACAGGAAATACCAGCCAGGCTGGAGGCTTGGCCGACATTTCCTTCATCTTCTTTGTTCTTATTCTCCCTTTTTAAGCTTTCTCAATTCCTTGCTAACAGAACATTTCAAATTTTGATACCTGGCATTTTAATTTTCATTTTCCCAGTCTAGAATAACTCTAGTCAAATGCAAGTAACATTTTAAAGTATCAATATTCAAAAGCATTTTATAATATTATGACTAAATTGATGATTCTCTGTATTGGACAATAGTCTCTTGAGTCAGAAATGTATTTTATCTTTGTAGTAAGAAAACTCAGGATTGTTCTGGGATAGCAAAGAGTGAAGAGAACCAGCCAATGAGAGTAGATGTAGAAAGTGGCTCATAACTAATGCATTAAGTATGTGTTCTTCCCTCCACCCACACACCCGACTCCATTGTGGGGAGGAAGCCTGCACAGTAAGATGTTGAACTGTCATATTATATAGAGAGAAAAACACTAAAGATCTCCAACATTTCACCCCAAGACAGCTGAGTCCAGAGACATAACTGTTTTAAGCAGTTATCACCAGCTTAGTGAGTCTCTCACGTCCTAAATTGAAAATGATTGCATTGTGCCTATGGAACAGTGTTGCACACAGTTCTTGGGGTGTTTAGTACTATTGTGGCAGTACATTTTAGTTTAAAGAGGCTTTTGTGGGCTGGTTCGATAAGACTTTCTCTTTCATAATGTATTCTGAGCACCCCCAAACTCCCCTACAAACACATTCGAACACTGGGAACTGCCTACTGTATGTGTGGGTATGTGTGTGAGGTGTGTGTTGCGGGCTTTCAGCCACAGGAGAAAATCTTACCCCCTGGCCCATATACTGGGCAAGAAATCCAAATCTCTCTACCAATTCACACGAAGCTGCAGCTTTCATTCCAAATGATCAAGATCCAAAAGTTCCAAAAGTAATACCTTTGACATTATGACCCAGTATGCATATGTGTGCACACACCTATACACTCGCGTGTACGACACAGATGTGAATGTTTCCCAAACAACGCCTTCCCTTACTATATGTTTTGCTCTCTAATGTTTTTTCTGTATGTTTTTAGTATTGATATAACGAACTAATTGTCATTGCAATCCTCTTCAGCAAGTTGTGACTTCACAACCCAGTAACAGGTTAAGTTCCACAGTTTAAAAAAACGCCGATGTTGAGTTACAGGCCTAGAAATTCTAGACTCTAAATATAACTTGATATCAATATGTACTCAAAGATTAACTTGTCAGCTATGAACTATTTCTTGAAAGTCTGTTGTTTAGACTGGGAATACATTTCCCATAAGGGGGGGAATATATTTTTAAAGATACAAAGCAGACCAATCCCACAAAAATGTCTTTCCATGTGTTTATTGACATAAAAAGAATACCATAGGGGCAGCTTTGGCCGGGCGCAGTGGCTCACGCCTGTAATCCCAGCACTTTGGGAGACAAGGCGGGTGGATCATCTGAGGTCAGGAGTTCAAGACCAGCCTGGCCGACATGGTGAAACCCTGTCTCTACTAAAAATACGAAAAAATTAGCTGGCCGTGGTGGTGGGCACCTGTAATCCCAGCTACTCGGGAGGCTGAGGTAGGAGAATCGCTTGAACCCGGGAGGCGGAGGTTGCAGTGAGTCGAGATTGCGCCATTGCACTCCAGCCTGGGTGACAAGAGCAAAACTCTGTCTCAAACACACACACACACACACACACACAAACACACACACACCCCATAAGGGCAGCTTCTTGGTCGTGAGCAGCCAGCCACTTCAATGATGCTCCTGTGTCTTCTTCCACAACCACTGAGAAAGCAGGGTATATTCTCTTTTATACTAACCAGACTAAAATGTTAACCAGCCTCCCGGGAAGTGTGATAAACCAAAAACGCAGTATTTCTGGAAACTGAACCTTTTGTCCAAACAATAGGATTACTAAATATGTGATGTATAGAATTTCCTAGGCAAGATCCTATGGGAAGCATCCACTTAGAAACATGTTTATCTCTACCAACACTGAGAAGGGGCAGGGACAAGAACTTACAGAACATCTACAGACTAAACACTTTCTGTACTGGGTCTAGAAATCCTATCAGCGACGCTATATTGATACAACCATGCAAAATATTTGGTGAGTTTGAACCCTGGTTCTTCTGACTTCGAAACCCCTGTTTTGCACAGTGTCATCCACTTCTCCAATCATTTGATTTGGTAATTGGGTAGAGCTGTTTCTCCCGAAACAGTCATGTTTCTACCCAATTGTTTCTACCAATTGTTAATTGGGTAGAGCTGTTGCTACCGAAACAGTCATGTGATAATGTCCACAATGCTCTGAATTCTTACTGCATCAGGAAGTGACAGGTAAGACTGCCAAGCTGATATTGCTTCAGTTTTCATGAAATTGGAAAAAAATCCAACTCTAAAATTAAGGCTGAAACTTTTGAATTTCTGAGGTTGCACAAAATAATGAAAAGAAAATGAGCAGTGGGGTATTTTTTCACTAAGAACACTAATAGAATTCTTGTGGTGCTTTTCATGGTTGACAGGGTGTGTGCTAATATTTAGTCCTTTCCCACCTCACTCCTACCCTCAGATAATATTTGTCTTTCCACACACTAAGAGAGGCTTAGCATGAAACTTCAGAATTCTGTCAGTCCTTCCGTTTCTGGTCAGGAAGTACTCAAACAATCTTGGAGGATCATCTAAATGATAACTGAAGGAGATCCCTTCTTTGGTGTGAGCCTGAATATTCTTAGTGAATTTCCAATTTACATCATTCTGTAATCATATCAATCTGATAGGATTAAGAATTTTTTTTCCTGAATTTATGTCCTTCATCTAAGTTTACAAATTTATTGGCACAAAGTTTTTTATAATTTGTATTATTGCTAAATCTATAATGTCCCCCCTTATATTCTAAACATAATTATTTGTGGCCGGGTATGGTGGCTCACGCCTGTAATCCCAGCACTTTGGGAGGCTGAAGAAGGTGGATCACCTGAGGTCAGGAGTTTGAGACCAGCTTTGCCAACAAGGTGAAACCCCATCTCTACTAAATACACAAAAATTAGCTGGGCATGATGGTGGGCACCTGATCCCAGCTACTTTGGAGGCTGAGGCAGGAGAATTGCTTGAACCTGGGAGGCAGACATTGCAGTGAGCTGAGATCATGCCACTGCACTCCAGACTGGGGTGGCAAAGTGAGACTCTGTCTCAAAAAAAAAAAAAAAAAAAAAAAAAAATTATTTGTACCTAGTTTGTCTCACTAAAAGTATACTGATATTATTGTTTCTATTTATTTATTCATTTTTAGAGATGGGGTCTTTTTCTGACGCTCAGGCTGGAGTACAGCGACTCAAACTCCTGACTTCAAGCGATCCTCCCACCTTGGCTTCCCAAAGTGCTTGGATTACAGGTGTGAGTCACCTCGCCCGGCCTATTAGTGTTTTTAAAAACCTAACCTTTCACTTTATTCGTTCTTCCTACTGTGTCTTTGTTTTCATTTAATTATTTTCTGCTTTTATCTTTATCATTTCCCTCCTACTTGCTTTGGGGTTGTCATGTTATTTTCTAATTCCTCAAGTTCTTTGCTGAGACAATTAATTTTAGTTCTTCTATTCTCTTTAATATGCACTTAAAATAAGTTTTCCTGTTGGTAGAACATTAGCTGTATCTCATAAATTTTGATACGTTTTTAATCATTGTTTATTTTGAAATATTTTCTAATTTCTATATTCGTTGGAAGCATTTTAATATTTTATGTACAGAAGATTTGTAGTTATATTTTTATGGCTTTTAGTTTAATATTTTAGAGACCACAGTCTTCCTAATATCAGTTCTTTGAAATTAGCTGAGATATATTTTACGTATGTGGTCACTTTTCTTTCCACAGGCACTTGGAAAGATGTGAAGTGTCTAAGTCTTGGATGCAGTGGCCTACACATGTTCATTATACTAAGTTCATTCAGTTGCGGTGTCTTTCAACCTTTGGTACTTTTACAGAATTTTTTTGCCTATTGCTATCAGTTTCTAAGATAAGTCTGCTAAATTTTTCCATGTGATTACAAAACTGGAGTTTGCCAGTTGCTCCTTAAGTTTTGTCATTTTTTACTTTACATAATTTGATGTCCTTTTTTTAGGTACGTAAAAACTCATAATTGTTAAAACTTCTTGGTAGATAATACTATTGTCCTATAATATCTCTCCATAGCTCTGTTTCTCCCTTTTGACATAAAATCTGTTTTGTTCATTATTAAGTTCTGCTGCTTTCTTTTGGTTAACATTTGCTGGGTATGTCTTTTTTTACCCTTTACTTTCAACCATAGTGTGTCCTCAAACTTTAGATGCTGCTTGTGCAAATGGCATAGAGATGAAGTTTTGTTTAACCCTGGGTAACAGTTTTTTTGTATTTGGATTAAAAAGTCCTGTTTATATGTCTTGTAATTATTTATGTGCTTGAATTTCTATTTACCATTTCGTTTTATGCTTTCCACTTGTTCCATGTTCTCTCCCTCCCTCTTTGTCTTTCTTCTTTTCTTGCCTTCTTTTGGCTTTGACTGAATTTTTCTTCACCTCTACTAATTGTAAATTTGTACACTCTATGTCTATTTTTTTGTGTTATTCTTGAAATTTTAACATTTTCTAAACAAATTCCAAAGTTAGTCAATACATTAATCCTTTTCTTGATCATTATAAGAGCTTAGAATAATCTATAACTCTGATCACCCCCATCCCCACATATATGTTACTGTTTTCCCGTATTTTAGCTTTGATTTATAATCTTATAAGGTAATCAACATTATTGTTATAACATTTGTTTTTATTTACTCACATATTTATCTTCTTGGCTCACCATTCTTTTTTTCATCTCAGATCTTCCTTCTGGATTCATTTTTATTCTTCCTGGAATATATTCTTTTGAATTTCTCTTAGAAATAATTTTAAGTTTTAGTTTGTCAGAAAATAGATATTGCACTTGTTAAAAAATAGTTTCACTAGGTATTCATGTCTAGGTTCACAGTTGATTTCTAAAATTTTAAATAACTTTAGGGAATGAAAGTGCAGTTTTGTAGCATGGCTATATTGCAGTGGTGAATTCTGGGATTTCATTGTAACTATCACCCAAATAGTGTACATTGTATCCATTAAGTAATTTTTCATCCTCCACTCCCTTCCAGCCACTTACAGTTCTGGGTCCTCAGTGTGTCAGTCTACACCCTATGTCTATGTGTATACGTTATTTAGCTCCCACTTATAAAGTAGAATATGCAGTATTTGACTTTGTTTCTGAGTTATTTCACTTAATAGCCTTCAATTCCATCCACATGCTGCAAAAGACATGATTTCATTATTTTTGATGACTTAGTAGTATTCCATGGGGTGTGTGTGTGTGTGTGTGTATGTATGTGTGTGTGTATGTATATCACATTTTCTTCATCCAATGTTGTTGATGGACACGTAGGTTGATTCCATATCTTTGCTATTGTGAACAGCACTGCTATAAACATAAGAGTGCTAGTATCTTCTTGATATAATGATTTATTTTCCTGTGAGTACATACCCAATAGTAGGATTGCTAGATCAAATGGTAGTTCTATTTTTTAATTCATTGAGAAATATCCATACTGTTTTCCATAGAAATTGTACTAATTTACATTCCCAGCAACAGTGTATAAGCATTTCCTTTTCTTCACATCCTCACCAATATCTATTTTTTTCACTTTTTAATGATACCCATTCTGACTGATGTAAGATCATATCTCATTTTGATCTTAATTTGCGTTTCTCTGATGATTAGATGTGTTGAACATTTTTTCATATGCTTGTTGGCAATTTACATGTCTTCTTTTGAAAAATGTCTGTTCAAGTCCTTTGCCCACTTTTTAATGGGGTTATTTTGTTGTTGGGCTGCTTGAATTCCTTCTGGGTTCTGGATATCCGTCCTTCGTTTGATGCATAGTGTGCAAATATTTGCTACCATTCTTAAGATTGTCTGTTCACTCCATTGATTATTTCTTTTTCTGCACAGAAGCTTTTTAATTTAATTAAGTCCCATTCATCTACTTTTGTTTTGTTGCATTTGCCTTTGAGGTCTCACTCATGAATTCTTTGCCTAGCCCAGTGTTCAGAAGAGTTTTTCCTAGGTTTTCTTCAAATATTTCTGTAGTTTCAGGTCTTAAGTTAATTTTTGTGTAAGGTGAGAGATAGGGATCCAGTTTCATTCTTCTATATATGGCAATTCAGTTTTCCCAGCACAATTTATTGAATAGGGTGTCCTTTTTCCAGTGAATGTTTTTGTCTACTTTGTCAAAGATCAGTTGGCTGTAGGCATGTGGCTTTATTTCTGGGTTCTCTATTCTGTTCTGTTAATCTATGTGTCTCTTTTTATACCAGCACCATGCTGTTTTGGTTACTATGGCCCTGTAGTATAATTTGAAGTCAGGTAATGTGAGGCCTCCAGCTTTGTTCTTTTTGCTTAGGATTGTTTTGGCTATTTGGGCTCTTTTTGGTTCCATATGAATTGTAGGATTGCTTTTCTAATTCTATGAAAAATGACATTGGTATTTTGATAGGAATTGCATTGAATTTGTTGATTGCTTTGGACAGTATGGTCATTTTAACAACGTTGACTCTTGTGATCCGTAAGCATGAAATGTTTTTCCATTTGTTTGTGTCTCTTTCTTTAGTGTTTTGTAATTTTCCTTGTAGAGATCATTCACCTCCTTGGTTAAATATATTCCTAGGTGGGTTTTTAATTTTTTTGGTAGCTATTATACATGGGATTGACCTCTTGATTTGGCTGTCAGCTTGATTGTTGTTGTTGTATAGATATGCTACTGGTTTTTGTACCTTAATTTTGTATCCTGAAACTGTACTGAATTCATTTATCGAATCTAGGAGTCTTTTGGAGGACTCTTTAGGGGGTTTCTAGATATAAGATTATATAATCCGCAAACAGATAATTTGACTTCCTGTTTTTCAATTTGCATGCCTTTTATTTCTTTATCTTACCTGATTGCTCTGGCTAAAACTTCCACTATACTATATATTGAATAGGAGTGGTGAAAGTGGGCATCCTTATCTTGTTTTGGCTCTTCGGGGGAATGCTTCCAAGTTGCCCATTCAGTATGATGCTGGCTGTGAGTTTGTCATAGATGGCTTTTATTATTTTGAGGTATGTTCCTTCTACACCTTATTCGTTGAGGGCTTTTTATCATGAAGAGATACTGAACTTTTTCAGATGCTTTTTTATGCATCAATTGAGATAGTTTTGTTTTAATTATGTTTATGTGGTGAATCACATGTATTGATTTGCAAATGTTGAACCATCCTTGGATCCCTAGAATAAGACCCACTTGATTGTGGTGGATTATCTTTTTGATGTGCTGTTGGATTCAGTTTGCTATCATTTTGTTGAGGACTTTTACATCTTTGTTCATCAGGGATATTAGTCTCTAGTTTTCTTTTTTTGTTGTGTCTTTGTCTGGCTTTGGCCTGGGGGTGATGCTAGCTTTGTAGCATTAGTTAGGGAGAATTTCTTCCTCCTCATGTTTTTGGAAGAGTTTCAGGAAGACTGGTACCGGGACTTTTTTTATAGGATAAAATTCAGCTGTGAGTCCATTTCATCCTGGGATTTTTGTTGCTATTGGGAGATTTTTTATTACTGATTCACTCTCACTATTCATTATTAGTCTGTTCAGGATTTCCATTTGTTCCTGGTTCAGTCTTGGGAGGTTGTATGTTTGCAAGAATGTATCAATTTCCCCTAGGTTTTCTAGTTTGTGAGTATATAGTTGTTCTTAGTAGTCTCTGAGGTTCTTTTGTATTTATGTGGTATCAATTGTAATGTCTCTTTTTTCACTGCTGATTATGTTTATTTAGATCTTCTCTCTTCTTGGTTAGTCTAGCTAGGCTATCAATTCTATCATTTCAAAGAACCAACTTTTTGTTTCATTGATCGTTTGTAATCTTTTGTTCTCAATTTCATTTAGTTCTGCTCTGATCTTTGTTAGTTCTTCTCTTCTGGTAGCTTTGAGTTTGGTTTGTTCTTGTTTTTCTGGCTCCTTGAGGTGAGATGTTAGGTTGTTAATCTGTGATATTTCAATTCTTTTGGTTTAGGCGTTTAACACTATAAACTTCCCTCTTAGTACTGCTTTTGCTGTATCCCAGAGGTTTTGGTATGTTGTGTCTCCATTTTCACTTGTTTCAAGAAAAATATTTAAATTTTCATCTTTATTTTGTCCTTTGTTCAAAAATCATTCAGGAATAGTTTGCTTAATTTCCGTGTATTTATATAATTTTGAGAGCTCCTCTTGGAATTGACTTCTAGTTTTATTCCATGGTAGTCTCAGAAAATATTCAGTATGATTTTGATTTTTTGAAAATTTACTGAGACTTGTTTTTTGACCTAATAGACAGTCTATCTTGGAGACTGTTCCCTGCGCTGATGAGAACTATGTATATTCTGCTGTTGTTGGATAGAATGTTCTGTAAATGTCTCTTAGGTCCTTTAGGTCTAAAATTTAGGCCCAGTGTTTCTTTGTTGATTTTCTGTCTCAGTGATCTGTCTAGTGCTGTCAGTGGAATGTTGAGGCCCTGCCCCACTGTGACTGTGTTGTTGTCTATGTGTCTTTATTTAGGTCAAGTAGTGTTTGTTTTGTGAATCTGGGTGCTCCAGTGAGTGGCTGGGTACATTCTTGCTTAGAATTGTATCTTCTTGTTGAATTGATCTCTTTCTCATTATATAATGACTTTATCTTTTTTTTTTTATTACTGTTATTGGTTTAAAGTCTGTTTTATCTGATATAACTACTCCTGCTCAATTTTGCTTTCTGTTTATGTGCAGTATCTTTTTCCCCCCTTTGCCTTCAGTCTGTATCTTCACCAACAAGGTGAGTTCTTGTAAGCAGCATATAGTTGATTTTTTTTTAAAATTTTTTGTGGGCACATAATAGGTATACATATTTATGGGTTCATGACATGTTTTGATACAGGCATGCAATGTGTAACAATCACATCAGAGTAAATGATGTATCAATCACCTCAAGCATTTATCCTTTGTGTTACAAATAATCCAATTATATGCTTTAAGTTATTTTTAAACGTACAATAAAATTATTTTTGTCTATAGTCAGTCACCCTGTTGTGGTAAAAGTACTAGGTCTTATTCATTCTTTCTAATTATTTTTTGTACTCATTAACCCCACTTCTTATTCACCCTCCCCATCATTACCCTTCCCAGCCTTTGGTAACCATCCTTCTATTCTCTATCTCCATGAGTTCAATTGTTTTAAATGTTAGCTCCCCCAAAGAGTGAAAACATGCAGTTTGTCTTTCTGTGCAAGCATTATTTCACTTAACATAATGACATCCAGTTCCATCCATGTTGTTGCAAATGACAGGATCTCATTTTTTTTATGGCTGACTAGTACTCCATTGTGTATATGTACCATATTTTGTTTATCTATTCATCCATTGATAGACAGCCTACTTCCAAATCTTGGCTTTTGTGAAGTGCTGCAATAAACATGAGAGTGCAGATATCTCTTTGATATACTGATTTCCTTTCTTTTGGGTATGTATCTAGGAGTGAGATTGCTGGGTTGTATGGTAGCTCTATTTTTAGGTTTTTGGGAAAACTTCAAACTGTTCTCCATAGTGGTTGTAGGAATTTACATTCCCACCAACAGGGTACAAGAGTTCCCTTTTCTCCACATCCTCACCAGCATGTATTATTGCCTGTCTTTTTGATATAAGCCATTTTAACTGGGGTAAAATGATATCTCATTGTAGTTTTCATTTGCATTTCACTGATGATCAATGATGTTGAGAACTTTTTTATATATCTGTTTGCCATTCATATATTTTCTTTTGAGAAATGTCTGTTCAGGTGTTTTGCTCATTTTTAGTTGAATTGTTAGATTTTTTTTCCTGTAGAGTTCTTTGAGCTCCTTATATATTCTGGTTATTAATTCCTTGTCACATGGATCGTTTCCAAATATCTTCTCCCATTCTGCGGATTGTCTTTTCACGTTGTTGATTGCTTCCTTCGCTGTGAAGAAGCTTTTTAACTTGATGTGATCCCATTTGTCAATTTTTTCTTTAGCTGCCTATGCTTGTGGGGCACAAGCCCCATTCAAGAAACCTTTGCCCAGTTAAATGTCCTGGGGAATGTCCCCAGTGTTTTATTGTAGTCATTTCATAGTTTGAGGTCTTAGATTTAAGGGTTCAATCCATTTGGGTGTGATTTTTATATATGGTGAGAAATAGGGAAAAGTTTCATTCATTTACATGTGGATATCCAGTTTTCCCAGCACCATTTATTGAAGTGACTGACTGTCCTTTCCCCAATGCATGGTTTTGGCACCTTTGTCAAAAATGAATTCACTGTAGATATGTATGAATTTTTCTTTGGCTCTCTTCCACTGATTCTGTTCCACTGATCTGTCTGTTTTTAAGCCGTTCCATGCTGTTTTGGTGACGATAGCTCTGTAATATAATTTAAAGTCAGGTAATATGAATTCTCCAGGTTTATTGTTTTTGCCTAGAATAGCTTTAGCTATTCTGAGGTTGTTTTTTTTTTCTTGTTGTTGTTGTTGTTGTTTTTTTTTTGAGTGGTTTCATATAAATTTTAGGATTTTTTTCTATTTCTGCAAAGAATGTCATTGGTATTTTGATATGGATTGCATTAAATCTGTAGATTGCTTTGGGTAGTGTGACCATTTTAACAATACTGATTTTTTTCAATTAATGAACATGGAATATCTTTCCAGTTTTGTGTTTGTTGTTCAATTTCTTGCATCTGTGTTTTATAGTTTTCATTGCAGAGCTCTTTCACTTTTTTGGTTAATTTAATTCCTAGCTCTTTTATTTTATTTATAGCTATTGTAAATGCGATTATTTCTTGATTTCTTTTTCAGATTATTTGCTGTTGGTATATAGAAATGCTACTAATTTTGCATGTTGATTTTGTGTCCTGCAACTTTACTGAATTTATTCATTAGTTCTAATAGTTTTTTTGGTGGAGTCTTTAGGTTTTTCCCAACATAAGATCATCTCATCCAGAAACAAGGATAATTTGACTTCTTCCCAATTTTGATGTCCTTAATTTCTTTCTCTTGTCTGATTACTCTAGCTAGGACTTTCAGTATTATGTTGAATAATAGTGGTGAAAATGGGCATATTTGTCAGTTCTAGATCTTAGAGGAAAGGATTTCAGTTTCTCCCCATTCAGTATGATAGTAACTGTGGGTCTGTCATATATGGCTCTTTTTGCTGGGGTATATTCCTTCTATATTCAGGGTTTTTTTAGGGTTTTTATCATAAAGGGATGTTGAATTTTATCAAGTGCTTTTGCAGTATCAATTGAAATGATCACATGGTTTTTGTCTTTCATTCTGTTGTTATAAAGTATCACATTAATTGATTTGCATATGTTGCAGCATCCTTGCATCGCAGGGATACATCCCACTTGGTCATGATGAATGATCTTTGTAATGTGTTGTTGAATTCAGTTTGCTAGTGTTTTGTTGAGAATTTTTGCATCAATATTTATCATTGATATTGGCCTACAGTTTTCTTTTTTTGAATTGTCTTTGTCTGGTTTTGGTATCAGTGTAAGACTGGTCTTGTAGATTCAAGTTTCGAAGTTCTTTTAGTCCATACTGCCAATCTATCTTTGAAATGGAGCATTTAGTCAACTTATGTTCAAAGTTAATATTGACATGTAAAGTTTTGTACCTGTCATAATGTTATTATCTACTTGCTTCCAAGAATCTTTGTTTCTCCCTATTTTTTTTTTTTTCCTGTTTGTCTTTGTGGTTTGATGGAGTCCTCTTGTGTTGGCATGTGATTTGTTTCTGATCCTCCTTTGTGAAATTGTTTTATAAGACCTGTGAGTTTTATACTTAATTTTTTTTTTAAATTAGAGTCAAGAGTTTAACTCTGTCACCCAGGCTGGAGTGCAATTGCGAGATCCTAATTCACTGCAGCCTTGAAATCCTGGGCCTAAGGGATCCTCCTACTTCAGCCTCAGGACTAACTAAGACCACAGGCACAAGCTCAGCTAAATTTTTTCTTTTTTTCTTTCTTTCTTTTTTTTATTTTTTTTTTGCAGAGATGGAGTCTCACTGTGTTGCCCAGGCTAGTCTTGAACTCCTGGGTTTAAGCAATCCTTCCACCATGGACTCCCAAAGTGTTGGTATTTCAGGCATGAGCCACCACAACCAAGCTTCACTTTTTTTTTTTTTTTTTAATGGCAGTGAATTTTGAAGAACTTTATCTTTTCTTCCATTGAAACTGATGAGAAGTTGGCTGTCCTAACAATGCTTCCTTTGTAGATAATCTGTCTTCATTATTTGTCCTTAATCTTATTTTTGTCTTTGGTATTCTATTGTTTCAGTATGATGTGTCAAAGCAAGTATTTCTTTTCATTTATACTGCTTTAGGTTTTTTAAGTTTGTTGAACTTCAGTTTTAAAAGTTTTCAATTATGTCTTTAAATATTGTCTTTTTTTCCTGTTTTATCTAGTTTTGCCTATTGTTATGGACTGAATTTCGTTCCACCAAAATTCATATGTTAAAGCCCTAACCCCCGGTGTGACTGTATTTGGTAATAGGGCTTTTAGGGAGGTATAATAACTAAGGTTAAATGAAGTTGTAAGAGTGGACCTCATCCAATAGCATAGGTGTCCTTATAAGACGAGGAAGAGAGACCAAAGTATGCTTGTGCTCACTGTCCCCCCAATCCCTCCACATGAACAGAGGAAAGGCCACGTGAGGGCACAATGAAAAGGCAGCTGTCTATACTCTAGAGAGGCCTCACCAGAAAGCAACCTCCTTGACAGCACCTTGCTCTTGGACTTCTAGCCTCTGGGACTGTGAGAACACTTCCGTTGCTTAAGGCACCCAGTCTGTTGTGTTTCATTATGGCAGTCCTAGCAAACTAATATACCTGTATTCTAAATATGTATTTTGAACTTCTCACTTTATTCTCCAGGTCGCGTAACCTCTCTTTTATATAAGTTTTAATATCTTTGTGCTACATTCTGTGTACTTTTTTTCATTCTAATTTCTATTTGAGTAACTCTCTTTTTAATTATGGACAATTTGATATTTTAATCTAATCATTGAGTTTCTGATCTTAGTTTCACATTTCATTTCTAGATGTTGTCTTTAATTTTTTTTTACTAGATCTATCTACTTGATAATTTTTTATGGTCTGTTGTTCCTTGGGTATACCCATGATACCCTCTTATTTTTAAAAACATAGTCACTGTCAACCTGACAGCACTTTAAACTAAAATTTCAGTTTATGTAATATGAATTCAGTCCCAGAACCCATACTCGAGAGAACATTTTTTCCCATTCTATTTATAAATAAGGCTGAGATTGATATGTTTCCTAATTATCTTCTTCTATGTGGTGAGAGTTTCCCCCAAGTTCATCCTTCCACTAAAATGATGCCTTTCAGAGTCTTAGCTTATGCTAAGGTCTTATTTTGACTTCCTACATTCTACAAACCTTCAGTTTTGTCTCCTGACTCTTGCATGCAGTTAGTTAAAACCAAAATCTTCATGCCACCAGAGCCTGTCAGATGCTTCAGGCATGTATCATCTCCAGTGTTCATTATTTATCTGGAGGTAGCTTTCTTGCCAGATCAGCTCTGCATTCATAGACACTTTTAAATAATGCTTACGTATCTTTTTCCCCCTGGTGTTCCGTTCCAAGAGAATTCCTCAGGGTATCTGGTTCTCATATTGCCAGAAACAGAAGTCTAATTTTATATGATTAGCAGTCAATACCCTTTCATGTTCTGCTTCCAAGATGTTCAGTTTCATTCTACTATTAAACACCTCACTGCAAATTCAGATTTGTGAGTTAATAGTTAATCTCAAGGCATGACTAAATATTAACAATGGAGCCTTGTTTAAGTTAGGAATGTGACGGATCAAGTCTGCAGTTAATACTTTCATTCAAATATGTAATTCTAGTAAATGCCAACTTTGTTCCAAATATGATACTAGGAACTGGAGATACACTTTTTTTTAAAAGACGTGATCTCCAAGGTCCTCATAATCTAGAGAGGGAGATGGACCAATAAAGAGAAAATTACAGTTCAGTGTTATTGCCCAGGGGGTGTGAGAGCTCAGAAAAGGTCACCTAATCCAGACTGCAGTAAAAGTGGGAAGACTCTCTTACAAGGCAAGGTTGCACAAAAAAGTTACTGTCAGTAATATAGTTAACAAAACCTGATTTGGTCAATTGATTAGGGTATGTTGTATTTGAGGCCAACTTCATGTATTCTTTCTGCAGAAGCTTCTTATTTTACTTTTTTTTTTTGGTTTTGTTTTGTGTATCCCTAAGCAACATGTTACAGAAGCTTCTTATCTTAGCCATGGTCTGTGGTCACAAATGGTACCCTTATCCTACATCAGACTTCCTGCAAACACATACAACATATGATAACCATGGGCCTTGAAAAGAGAGAGATGGATGGATCCATCACATTTTCACTCTTACTAGAAGAAATAGCTTAGAGCAGATGGTCTTGTGGTGCAGTGTGGATAGGAGCATCTTTTTAAATGAAGAATAAAAGATATTTATTCTAGTGAACAGACAGCTTGGCTTCTCAATAGAGAATTTATATACATATTTAATATTCTGACAATTAAAAATTATTTTGCTGCTGTCCCTGACTTCCGTATATGGACAAATTATACCCATAGATCATATACTCACCAGTCCAGCACCCAGAAAAAAATTTGCAACACTTAGAGAAACTTCTTCAAAACAGTTACGTTCCAAAGCAACAGGAATAGATTGTTTAGTGTTTGTGGATGTTCATCTCATGTTAGGACATTTTATAAAGGAAAGGATCAGTTGGTGAAGGATGAATCAGTAGTAATTGTTTGATGATATGTTTGCCGAAAACTTCCCAAAGAGAGTTCTAACATATTGTTTTAAAATTTCAATTCAGTAAACATTTATTAAACACCTGCTGTGTGCAGAGACCCTCAGAAAACCAAAAGACAAGTAACACTCAGCCTTTAATCTCATACTTCCAATTAGAAGAACAAGATTAACAGATAAATGACTAGATATGTAAGGTAAGTAGAAAAGTACAAAATATCTATGTGGATGACATTGTTTATGACAGAATAGATAGCTTTAATGTTTCACAATGAACATTTTAATCACAGTTTATCACATATATAGAAAAGTGCACAAATTAGAAGTATATAATTATTGAAGAATAAACACACCAGTGTAACTACCACACAGTTAAATAGATTGAATATCACAATTCCAGAAGCCCACCATATGCCTAGTCGTTTTCTACACTCCTTATTAAAAGATAATGGCTATTCTGATTTCCAACACAGTAGAGTAGCTTTGCCTAGTTTTGCACAGTAGACTAGTTTCAGAACTTCATAAAATGGGGCAGAGTAGATTCTTTTGTGTGTAGCGTCTTTTACTCAATGTTATGTTTGTGTGATTCATCTATGTTGTTGCAGTATTGAATACATATTTCTTAATTTATTCTCGTTGAAGACAAGATATTTTGGTTTTTAGGAACAATGCTTCTATGAATAATCATGTGTATATACACATGTGGGGTTGCTGGATCACAGAGTATGTGTACATTCAGCTTTAACAGATGCTGACAAATAGTTTTCAAAGTGGTTGCATCAATTTATACTCTCACTGGAATTGTATGAAAATTAGAATACTCCACATCTCTGCCAACCCTGGGTTGCCAGTCTTTTAAGATAGTTTTAATATGCCTTTCACTGATGAGCAATAACAATGAGACTTTTTAATATGTGTATTGACCATTTGGTTAGCTTCTTCTGTAAAGTGCCTGTTCAGGTGTTTTGCCCATTTTTCTATTTAGTTGTCTTTTTCTTATTGATTTGCTGGAATTCTTTATATATGAGCCCTTTGTTGGTTACATATATTGCAAATATCTTCTACTCTTGAGCTTACCTTTTCATTTTCTTAATGGTGATTTTTTTGGGGATGAACATAAATCCCCAATTTTAATGTAGTTAATATTTTCCTTATCAATAGTTAATATATTTTGCTTCCAGTCTAAGAAAACATTCCCTACTTCAAAGTCACTAAGATACTTTCTCATGGTATTACTCTCTAGAAGCTTTATTATCTTACTTTTATATTTAGATACACATTCTATCTGGAAATAATTTTCAAGTATGCCATAAGGTAGAAATCAAGATTTCTGCAAACAGATACAATTGAGCCAATATTGTTTATTGTTTGTTTGTTTGTTTTGAGATGGAGTCTTGCTCTGTCACCCAGGCTGAAGTGCAGTGGCCCAATCTCGGCTCACTGCAACCTCTGCCTCCTGGGTTCAGGTGATTCTCCTGCCTCAGCCTCCCTAGTAGCTAGGATTACAGTGATTTTTGTATTTTTAATAGAAACGGGGTTTCACCATGTTGGCCAGGTTAGTCTTGAACTCCTGACCTCAGGCAATCCATCCCCCTCAGCCTCCCATAGTGCTGGGATTACAGGCACGAGCCACCACATCCAGCCGCCAATATTGTTTATTGAAGTGATTGCCCTTTCTCCATTGCCCTTCAGTGCTACTTTGTCATAAATCAGGTGCCCTTTTGGTTCTATTAATCTATTTGTCTATCTTTTGTGCCAATATCTGATAGTCTTAATAAATAATGTATAGCTTTTTGAGAAGCAAAGGAAAGAGGGAGAGGTATCTCAGGGAGGTGTAACTACAGCAAGAAAAAGAGTAGATCTCCCCTGCCATCCAATCTCCATCCCATCTCCTTGGCCTCCTCAGGAACCTGCCTCAATCAGTGATCTCCCCTCACCCTGAATCTTCAATCTCTGCTCTACTCTTTGCCATCAGCAAATAAACACACTCAATTTTCTCTAATGAAAAAAATGAAAAAAGTCTCTTTTACTTTATATCTGCTGCTACAGCTTTCATTTCCTTTATGGCCAAGCTTATTGAAAGGATGATTTCATTTTCACTTCCTGTCTCCCATTAACGTAACATTTCACCTCTGTGATTTGCACCTCCAGCTTGTACTTCCACCCACTCCTTCAGTCAAGGTCATCAGTATATTTCTTTTTAGTTATTATCTTGTTTTCTCTCTCTTGCAATACTGGTTCCTTTGCTGGCTAGAATTACTCCATTCTCTGGTGGCACAGGTAGGAGTTGAAGTTAGTAACTGTCCTCTATTCATTTGACCTAGGTAGTTAGATAAGTGCTTGTTATCACTTCACAAATGTTTTAGAGTAAAACATAGAGGATTATCTTTATGGCATTAGAATACAATAATACATTTTTAAAAAAAAATTTTATAGAGGTGAGGTTTCACCATGTTAGCCAGGCTAGTCTCAGAGTCCTGACCTCAGGTGATCCTCCCGCCTCTGCCTCCCAAAGTGCTGGGATTGCAGGCATGAATCACCACGTCCGGCCTTTTTTTTTTTTTTTTTTTTTGAGACAGAGTCTCGCTCTGTTGCCCAGGCTGGAGTGCAGTGACGTGATCTCAGCTCAGTGCAACCTCTGCAGCTTCCACCTCCTGAGTAGCTGGAACTACAGGCATGTGCACCAGGCCTGGCTAATTTTTTTGTATCATTAGTAGACAAGGGGTTTCACCATGTTGGCCAGGCTGGTCTCTGACCTCAAGCGATCCACCTTCCTTGAACTCCTATAGTGCTGGATTACAGGTGTGAGCCACCGTGCCCAGCCAGGAATAATGTTTAGATAAGAAAAAATATTGGCTGGATGCGGTGGCTCACCCCTGTAATCCCAGCACTTTGGGAGGCTGAGGTGAGTGTATTACTTGAGCTCAGGAGATCGAAACCAGCCTGGCCTATATGGTGAAACCTCGTTCATCTCTACTAAAAATACAAAAATTAGCCAGATGTGGTGGAACATGCCTGTACTCCCAGCCACTTGGGAGGCTGAGGTGGGAGAATCACTTGAACCCGGGAGGTGGAGGTTGCAGTGAGCCGAGATCATGCCACTGCACTCCAGTCTGGGTGATAGAGCAAGACTCCATCTCAAAAAAGAAAAAGAAAAAAGAAGAAAAGAAAAAGAAAAAGACACTATACAATCCATAAAGAAAACTAACAAATTTGACTATATTCAAATGTGTATTTGTACACAAGATACCACAAACAAGGTTAAAAGAGGAGACTCAAAAACACAAGGAGAAAATATTAGTAACCAACATAACCTAGAAAGAATTAGTATTAAAGAATACATAAATAATTCTTGAAAATCAATGAGAAAATGATAACCAAAAAGGAAAATTAGAAAAATTTATGAAAAGGCAATTGACAGTAAATCTGTGGAAAAATGGTTGTTCTCCTAAGTGATCATGGAAATGCAAATAAAAATCATAATGTAATACCATTTCATACCAATCAGACTGGCACAAACTTAAGAATATGATAACATTAAGGATTACCAAGTCAATCAACAGGAATTCTTATATATTGCTTGTGGTAGTGTGAACTGGAATAATAACTGAAACCAATTAGATTGCACCAGGTAAGACTGAAGATTCTAGTACCTGAAGACCCAATAATTCAGCTTCTGGAAATGTATCCTAGAGAAACTCTCATACATATACATTAAGAGACCTCTATAATAGGGGTCAGTAAACTTTTTCTGTAAAGGGCTGGGTGGCAAATATTTTAGGCTTTATGGACTACATCATCTCTAGCACAACTACTCAGCTCTGCTGTGAATGTTTTAGATAATATGTAAATAAATAGGCATTGCTGTGTTCCAATTAAAGTTTATGGACCCTGGGATTTGATTTTCATATAACTTTCATGTGTCACAAAAGGTTATTCTTCTTTTGAATTTTTTTCAACCATTTAAAAATCTGAAAACCATTCAGGTGCAGTGGCGCACAGCTGTAATCTTAGCACATTGGGAGGCCGAGGCAGGTGGATCACTTGAGCTCAGGAGTTCAAGAACAGCCTGGGCAACATGGTGAGACCCTGCCTTTACAAAAACACAAAAAATTAGCCAGGAATGGTGGCATGCACCTGTAGTCCCAGCTACTCGGGTGGCTAAGGTGGGAAGATGGCTTTAGCCCAGGAGGTCGAGACTGCAGTGAGCCGAGATTTAGCCACTGCACTCCAGCCTGAGCAATATCCTGTATCAAAAAAAAAAAAAAAAAAAAAAGTAGAAACCATTCTTAGCTCATGGACCACACCACACAAAAATAGGTGGCAGGCTAGATTTGGTTCATTGGTTGTAATTTGCCAACTCCTCTTCTATAAGAATGTTTCATCAGTCTTGTTTGGTAGCAAAATAATAGATACAACCTAAGTCGTCTTTCTGTGAGTGAATACACTTTTATTATTTATTTATTATTATTATTATTTTTGAAATGGAGTCTTGCTCTGTTGCCAGGCTGGAGTGCAGTTGCACAATCTCGACTCACTGCAATCTCTGCCTCCCGGGTTCAAGCAATTCCCCTTCCTTATAGTCTCTATACTTGCTTATATGTTTGAAATATTTCATAATTTGAGAATTATTTAAGATATTAGTTTGCATAATATTAACATGGTACAAAGTGCACATCTTGGTTTGGAAGAAAGTTTGGAGAAGAAAACAGAGCTCTAAACTTAGGACATCTTGGTCTTAAATCCCAGGCTCTACCAGGAACTAGCAGAATGTAACCTCAGATACTTCTTTTAACATCTTTGTATCAAATAGAGAAAGTCCTATTTGATTCACAGTGTATCACCTGTTTGAAAGCCTTCTGAGAAGCATAAAACACTCAAAATCCAAGAAGGTATTCTTTTTTTTTTTTTTCAAAACACACACACACACATACACACACACACACACACGCGCGCATACACCTCATTTTAAATCTTTTTGATTGTGAAATACAGCCCACATACAGCAAAGTACATAAAACATTAACATTATCATAAAGTGAAACCATGTAGCCACAACCCAGATCTAGAATACTGCCAGCTCCTAGAAATCCCTAGTGCCCCCACCAACCTTGGCAATCACTTCCTTGCTTTTTTCCCCCAAGGTGGTATCTTTTTTTTTTTTTTTTTTTAAGACAGAGTCTTAACCTGTCACCTAGGCTGGAGTGCAGTGGCGCGATCTCAGCTCATGGCAACCTCCGCCTCCCGGGTTCAGGCGATTCTGCTGACTCAGCCTTCCAAGTAGCTGGGATTACAGGCATGCGTCACCACACCTGGCTAATTTTTATATTTTTAGTAGAGACGGGGTTTCACTGTGTTGGTCAGGCTGGCCTCAAACGCCTGACTTCAAGTGATTCGTCCTCCTCGGCCTCCCAAAGTGCTGGGATTACAGGTGTAAGCCACTGCTCCAGGCCAAGGTGGTATTTTTGTTTGTAGCTCTTAGAAATTCCGAGTGCCCCCACCAACCTTGGCAATCACTTCTTTGCTTTTTCCCCCCCAAGATGGTATCTTTGTTTGTTTCAAGGTAATATTCTTGCTAACATTTGCTGGGACCAGAATTCTTACACTATGTCAACACAAAGAGATTTGGAATGTCTCTGGGCTCAGGGAGAAGGGATCGGGAAGTTCCTGGCTTGATTTTTGCTGAGCACTTCCCTTTTTTTTTTTTTTTTTACAAAAAGGAAGGCCCAGGCTTATGGTGTGCCATAAATAGCAGTACAGCCTGCCACACACTTGAGTTTGTAATGTGTAGTAGACACTGTGTTTGGGATTGTGTAAACTTATTTAATCCCTAAAACAGCCCTGTGAGATAAGAAAATGGAGGTTTTCTAAGGTCAAAGAGCCAAAGGGAAAGGTAAAGGAAAGAAAAGTTGTATTTAATTCATAAATATTCAAGGCTAATGTAATTTACTTAAATTCTTTTTCCAGGTAAAATGCACAAAGCATAGCTCAATGTGACTGATTTTTTCATTTCATTTTGCCTCTTCAATGTATTTATATAATTGCCATTTATTTTACCTCTGTAGAACTTAAAATTTTTTTTCTTGGATCAAAGAATTTTGGACACATTTAGGTTTCTCTCAAATATATTTTATATATAAAAGACTATACAAACAATATGTATATGTCTTATATCCATACATATAGTCATATGTAGAGTCAGGCATATAGTCAGCCATGCCAGAAATCTGCCAGTGTAGGTAATGAATGTTCAATTGACAAAAGGTGGAATAGTTTGGCTGCTTTACTCTTTGGGCTCATCTAAACATGCATATCACAAACTCAGGATAAAAGCAAAGCCTCATCTGAATTGTGAAAATAGATAGTCCAATCTAACCTGGGAAGATTGCTTGCCTGCAGTAAATGGCCATCAGTCTACGTGAATGCTCAGAAAGACACTTCTAAAAATAAAAGCAGCCGACCTAATGGAGAAAAGAGACATCACTGGACATTTTGACTATGGTTTTATTTCACTCAATTGCTGAGTATATGCTGAGTTAGAAAAAATAACATTCAATATATAGTTTCCAGGTGCCTGCTCTGTCCAAGGCACTATGTGGGGGAGGTCCAGGGACACAAAAATGAGTGAGCCATCATCCCAACCATTAAGGAGGTTATAGTCTAGTGAGGGGAAAGATAAGACGTAACACAGATAACTACTTATATGAGGCAATGTGTGATAAGAATTATGAGAAAGAAGCAAAGGGGAAATGAGCCAATAGTTATTTGAGTACTTTTTATGAGCCAGGTATGTTTCAAATGTCATCTTATTTCAATCTTACGATAATGTGAGAAGGTAGGTCTTATGTCCAATTCAAGGAACTAGGGAAGCACCAAGAACTTACCAAGGACCACACTAGTAAATGGCACACTGAGATTCAAATCCAGATATGTCCTGCCCAAAGGCATTGTTTCTAACAACTCCAAAGATTTAAGGGCCATATGATCTACCAAAAGGGGGTCCTTTACTGACCATGTATCTCAGAATGATGAATAATGACCAAGGAGGATAAAACATTCTATGATGACTTTAGACATCATCATGTGTGCCATCCAAGGAGGGCGACCTGGAGCTATTTTCTCAGTCTAGAGTATGACACATTTCGGCTGGAAAACATGAAGCAAGCTCTGATCAACAGGCATTTTCCTGCATCTGCCATCAGCTTCAAACTCTGCTTTTAAAAAGACACAAGTGATTGTTTTTCATGTGATTACTAACACGCTGGATATGTTTTCATAAAATAGAGGGGAAAAACCCAACTCAGCCTTCCTGTATAAATTGTAGGGGTCCATTTTCATTTTCATTCTTATAGAAGCAGTCGTTTTGATTCTTAATTTTCTTTTTGTTCAGGCAATTGTGCGGCCTGTGTCCTCTGTTCAGTTGCTTGCCTTCACTTGAAAACCTGTTCTATGGTTTCTCGAGAGCTACCAACACTGTCATAATTATTTTGCAAGGCAAATGAACATAAATGTAGATTTTCATCATGTATAGAATCAACTAACAATCAGCAAAAGTTCTTCCATATGAGTTGTGTGGCATAGAAGAGATGCTAGAAGATTAGCCCAGAAGGGACAACTCAGCCCTCTGGTTTAACTTCAGTTCTGCCATAAGCCACTAGGCTGACTGTGTTGCCTCCTGGCAGCATCTCTGTTTCCAAGCAGGCAGTGACTAATGACGCTTGTCACCGGTTGTCTTCCATGAAGGGCTAATAGAGTTTAACTAATGAAAGATAACAGCATTTCTCAAAATGGTATAAACCATAGTAGAAATTAAAATAATAGGAAATAATCTCACCCATGTTTTGCCTGGCACAGATTTGCTTGACTCTGAGAAAGCTGGCTTCATGACAAGATTTGAGATCTTAGTCCAGATTACTACAATTTTAGCTTTTCAATGATGTTAAACATAGCTAAAATTCTAGTGTCTGGTATCTCTGTTTCTACTTTGATGAGAACCAATATAAACATTAAAAGATAAAAAGCAACAATACTGTTGAGTGGTAACAGATGCATAGGCTGGTGAAATAGTATGGGACAGCTGTATGTCTCTCAAACAATTCTAATGTACTAGGTGCTAATCATACTTCTACAGTCTGAAACCTTTACTCTCTATACTATACATGATATAATGAATGAGGGGTTGGTATGTAGTCTGATTTTCACGAGTTATCTCAGGTCAGTAGGTTTTAAAAATCTCTAGTCACTTACAAGTATAACTCTAAATACTTGAGCCCTGAGGAAAAGTGAGAGTTCCCAGTGAAATTGAGGGACCATAATGGTTCTGAACAGTGTGGTGTGCTTTGGTTAAACACTCAGTCCATATGCTCTTAATTTGTGTGTAATGATCTGGTGAATTGTCAATCTGTCCTTTTTAAAGGAGCGTGTAAGAAAATAAGATGTACATAAATGTGCACTGGTAAAATATGGCCTCGTTCTCATTTTGAAACTGTTTTCATTGCACAGTGAGAATAAAAGTATGTGAGAGTTGATCTTTGATGTCAATGGTGCTAAATATAACATGACAAGCAAATATGTGATTCACACACCCTTCCTCAGAAATGAGTAAAATATGATCAAAAGTTTCATCTTCTAAATATTTCATTTTCTTCAATATATTTTTCACCATCTGAAATTACCTCATTTATTTATTTGTATCTTTTTTTTTTTTTTTTTTTTTTTTTGAGATGGAGTCTGACTCTGTTGCCCAGGCTGGAGTGCAGTGGTGCGATCTTGGCTCGCTGTAGCCTCCGCCTCCCGGGTTCAAGCTGTTCTTGTGCCTCAGCCTCCTGAGTAGCTGGGATTACAGGTGCATGCCACCATGCCCACCTAATTTTTGTATTTTTAGTAGAGATGGGGTTTCACCATGTTGGCCAGGCTGGTCTCGAACTCCTGACCCCAGGTGATGCGCTCTCCTCAGCCTCCCAAAGTGTTGGGATTACAGGTGTGAGCCACTGCACTGGGCCTATTTGTATACTTTTAAATTATCTGTCTCTTCCAAAGTCAAATGAAACTCCATCAGGCAAGGGGTGCGGTGTCTTGGTCACTGCTGAACCTCTGGTGCCTAGAACATTGCCTGGCATATAAATAAGGGCTCAGTAAATACTTATTAAATAAAGGAATTAATATAAATTAAAAGCATTCAGTGAACTACTTTCGAATTATATTTATATGGTTCTTGAGTCAACTTGACTGATGCCTCCACAAACACAATGTCTACCAGCTTAGCTTAATGCCTTGTAATGATGGGATCAATACATGTTTAGTGAAGGGGTACAGGTAGAGTAAAAAGTTCCAAAAACCACAGTACACTGGTTAGAAACAGTAAATCCTTTGGCATTAAACTTCAGCAACAGACTTATTTTTTGTTTTTGATGCTCTCTTCTTTTTATTTAAGCATGCTTTTTTTATTGTGATATAGTTCATAATGGTGAGATGCACAGATCTCAAGTATATAGTTGATGTGTTTTGACAAATGAATATACCATCACCCACATGTAACCTACATTCTGATCAAGATATAGAGCTTTAAATCATTTCAGAAAGTTCCTCTGTACCATTTTCTAGTCAGTTCACTTCCCCCTCCCCTTTAAGCAATTGCTGTTCTGTTTTCTATCATTGCTAGAGTAGCTTTGCTTGTTCTTAAACTTTATATTAATAGAAGCACACAATATATACTCTTTCACTTTTGGCTTCTTTTGTGAAATATGTCTGTGAAATTCATTAACGTTGTACATACCACTAATGTGTTTCTTCTTATTGCTGAGTAATATTCCCTTCTATCAATATATCATAATTTATTCATTCTCCTGTTGATGGACATTTGGATTGTTTCCAGATTGGGACTGTTACAAATAAAGCAAGTGTAAATGTTCATCTATGGATCTTTGTGGACATATGTCTTAATTTATCCTGGACAAATATGTAGAGGTAGGATTGCTGGGTCACAATGTAAGTAAGGGTATGTTTATCTTTTTAATTTTATTTTTTATTTATTTATTTTTGAGACGGAGTCTCCCTCTGTCGCCCAGGCTGAAGTGCAGTGGCGCGATCTCGGCTTACTGCAAGGTCCGCCTCCCGGGTTCACGCCATTCTCCTGCCTCAGTCTCCGAGTAGCTGGGACTAAAGGCGCCCGCCACCACGCCCGGCTAATTTTTTTGTATTTTTAGTAGAGAGGGGGTTTCACCGTGTTAGCCAGGATGGTCTCGAGCTCCTGTCCTCGTGATCCGCCGGCCTCGTCCTCCCAAAGTACTGGGATTACAGGCGTGAGCCACCGCACCTGGTTGTGTATGTTTATCTTTATAAAACCATGCCAAATAGTTCTTCAAAAGAAGTACTATTTTGCACTCCAACCAACAATGTATGAGAGTTCTAGTTATTCCATATAATTGCCAATATTTGGTATTATCAGTCTTTTAAATTTTAGCCATTCCAGGAGGTGTTGTATTCATTGCACTAACTAGCAGTTTCCTGATGATTAATGACGTTTTCATTTTCTTACTAACCATTTGTATATTTTTTGATGAAGTGTCTGTTTAAGACTTTCGCCCATATTTTCTTTGGGTTCTTCTTCTTTTTATTGTTGAGTTATGAGAGTTCCTGATTTATTCTTGATACAGTTCCTTTTTCTGATATTTGATTATGATTGTTTTCTCCAAGTCTCTGGCTTGCCTTTTTTATTTTTTATTTTTTTAGTGGTATCTTTTAATGAGCAGAGTTTGAAATTTTGGTGAAGTCCAATTTATTAAGTTTTGAATGGTTTCTGCTTTCTGCGTCTTAGAAATCTTTGCTAAGGCCAATGTTGCAAAATTATTTTCCTATGTTTTCTTTTAAAATTTCCATCCCAAATTAATTTTTGTGCACTTACAAAAAATATAACAGTTTTTATCTACCTTTGTAGAAGCTCTCAGAAATGCTGGGACTCTATGTAAGTCTCCTGGGATCCTGTAATGAAAACTATTTTATTAAAACAAAAGTTTATTGCCTAAAGTAAAAGTGATTTTGATTGATGAAACATGCATTTAAATAATTAAATTATTATTTAGTCACTTTATTCAAAAACTGAACACTAAGACAATTCTGAGTCATTTCTATTAATGGAGACTAACATGGGCACAGATGATGTGTCTTGGATAATTTCATTACTGTTGTTTATAGTTGCAGGGTTTTTCCTTTGTTTTTATTTATTGACAATTATATTGCCTTTCATTTCATGTGTAAGCATCAGTAATTTAAAGAAGGTAGCCCGGAAACATTTTGGAAGGTGGTCTGACACTGAATTTTTTCCCTTCATAACCTAGAACACATAGACTTGACTGAAGATTTTCCTTTTTATTGTGTTCTATGTATTGACTGAATTTCAAATCAGTACATAAAAATTTTCCTTGTTAAAGCTATACAGTATTTGGTTATCTTTAATGTTAAATTAAATCACAGAATAATAGAAAAAGGTTGAGATTAGGATTCTGAGGATCCTTAGTTTGAACGTTGTCTTTCCCCTAACCTGCTTTTATTACCAGTATGAATTTAAGCAAGGTACCTAATTCTTTTTTTTTTTTTTTTTTTGACACAGAGTCTCGCCCAGTTGCCCAGGCTGGAGTGCAGTGGCGCAATCTTGGCTCACTGTAAGTTCTGCCTCCCAGGTTCTTGCCATTCTCCTGCCTCAGCCTCCCGAGTAACTGGGACTACAGGTGCCCTCCACCATGTCCGGCTAATTTTTTGTATTTTTAGTAGAGATGGGGTTTCACCGTGTTAGCCAGGATGGCCTCCATCTCCTGACCTTGTGATCCGCCGGCCTCGTCCTCCCAAAGTGCTGGGATTACAGGTGTGAGTCACCGTGCCCGGCCGCAAGGTACATAATTCTTTTGAGCATCAGTTTCCTCAGCTGTAGAATGGGTAATAGTTAGGTCAGAATTGTTGCAAATACTAAATGCAATCTTGTATGTAAAACACCTGTCAAGTATTTGTTGTTTAATAAATATTACACCCTTCCACCACATTTTCTAACTCTTGAGTTATTACCTCCAGGAAAGAATAAATATAATGATACATAAATTCCAGGAATTGAATTTTTCTCTATCAGCCTATACAGTGTTCCTCAGACTAGGATCTAGAACCTCTTGAAATCTTCAGACAGATTCTTAAGGGTTAGAGGATTCTCCAGAGGATTTTAGAAATAAATAGTTTTTATTGCAATGATCATCTTAAAATATTAAAATAGGCAGGGTCTAAAACATCTGAATATTCACCTTATAACTAAATATTGTCATGAGATTTCAATATGAATCTGCATGGTTTGCCATGCCATCTTACTTAGCTAACAGATTGTCAGTGTGACAGTGTTTGTTACTGGCTCCTATTAGGTGGGCATGTCCTGCTATCTAAATGACAGCAATGGCTAGTGTCTGCCACTATGCTTATGTTGAATTACTTGTAAATGAAGTCAGAATTTCTTTTTCTCAGTGATAATACATACATGAATAATATTTTCAATTACCAAGACTTTAGTTTCTTATGGTTTCAATAAATCAATATTTTGATTTCACATAATGAAAATAACATGATTGACTAATGTACTACTTTGTAGGGGCTAGTAAGAAATGAACAAGGACAGATTGAGTAATGTAAGTGATATATTTGTACCAGGCAAAAGCCAAATGCTTTCAGACACGTTGTACCAATAAAAGTGTAACAGTAATTTGAATATTCTAAAATGAAAACAGGATGGAAATAATAATAAAATTCAATTTATGATTAATTTTGAAATGGTGTAAATGAGTGACTTTTGGTATCTACTAATCACCTTGTGAAATTCTGCCCTCTCAAGCCTCATTCATACGGCAGACGTGGTGCTGAGCCTGTTTGAAAAACCACAAACTGTGTGATACCTGTGTCAGAATTGTTTCACTACAGAAACCTGTCTGCCCTGTTTTGAGAGTGAGAGGGAATTTTTGAGGACACAGACTATCTCCATTAATCTTTTTCTCTTTTGCTAACGATTGTTGCAATATTGGCCAAATAGAGTCCCATGCAGATATAAATAAAACACAGTGAGAAGTCTTGTTTCTTCTTTATCTTCAATGAGCTAACTATAAATTCAAGACCGAAACTTTAAAAATAGCTTTACACTTTGGGAGGCCGAGGTGGGCGGATCACGAGGTCAGGAAATAGACCATCCTGGCTAACATGGTGAAACCCCGTCTCTACTAAAAATACAAAAAAATTAGCCGGGCGTGGTGGCGGGCGCCTGTAGTCTCAGCCACTCAGGAGGCTGAGGCAGGAGAATGGCGTGAACCCGGTAGGTGGAGCTTGCAGTAAGCCCAGATGGCACCACTGCACTCCAGTGTGGGTGACAGAGCGAGACTCTGTCTCAAAAAAAAAAAAAAAAAAAAGCGTTAAAATAGTCTTAATGATTAAAACTAACTGCAGGTAATCTTTCTTATTCCAAATTTCAGCAAAATCTAATTGGATATATATTTAGTGGTGATTTAAATTATACTGTTATACTAACTCCATGCTGCATTAAATGATACAGCTTTAGGCCAGGCGTGGTGGCTCACACCTATAATCCCAGTACTTTGGGAGGCCAAGGCCTCACTTGAGGTCAGGGATTTGAGACCAGTGTGGCCAACATGGTGAAACCCCCTCTCTACTAAAAATACAAAATCAGCCGGGTGTGGAGGTGCATGCCTGTAATCCTGGCTCCCCGGGAGGCTGAGGCATGAGAACTGCTGGAGGCTGGGAGGCGGAGGTTGTGATGAGCCTGGGTGACACATCAAGACTGTCTCCAAAAAAAAAAAAAGGTATGGCTAATATTTTCGTAAACTCAAAGTGGTGATTTAGTTTCAGCCAACTGCATTATCTACTGCAGTACATTAATAAATTAATGCTGTTAATTTGAATTTTATTAATTTGTACTTTCGTGTCAAATTTGCAAATCTGCTTTTGTTTTAGAGCTGTGTAACAGCTATAAGAGAAAGGAGTTTATGCCGTTTTGTGTTTATATTTATTTAAAGAACAATAGAAGGAATTTAAGTAACAATGGAGATCTTGGGAGAATTTTGTGTTTTAAAAGAGGACATATATAAATCACCTGTGAGAAATTGTTTTAGCTCTTTTAACATTACATTGTTCAGTAATGCCATAACTCTAAAATTAAGTTTTCATATTATTTCTGTACACATCTGAGCATTTAAAACAATTTACTTTATTATTATTATTATTTTTACTGACAGTGTTCTCACTGTCACCCAGGCTGCAGTGTAGCAGTTTGATCATACTTCACTGCAGCGTTGAACTCCTGGGCTAAAGCTATCTTCAGCCTCACAAATAGCTAGGACTATAGGAGCATGCCACTGGGCATGATATATATATATATATCCAGTATACAGAGTCCCACACAGATATAAATAAAACACAGTGAGAAGCCTTGTTTCTTCTTTATCTCCAATGGTCTAACTATAAATTCAAGACTGAAACTTTAAAAATAGCTTAAGAATTGTCTTAATAATTAAACTAACTTCAGGTAATCTTCAGGTATATACACCCAGTATATACCTCTCTCTCTCTATATGTAAATATACACCCAGTATATCTCTCTCTATATAGATATATGTACAGATATATAGATATATCGATATATCTATCTTTTTCTGTGTTTGTGGTTATAATTCTTTTCTTTCACAGCTTTTGGAAAGTAATAAAACAATATGTTCTTTCCCCTCAAAAGAATTAGGCAAAAACGACATTCCTGTTGAGTTAAATTGCCCAATTACATACATATGTCGATATATGTATGCCCAATTACATATATCGATATATCTATATCTATATATAAATATATAGATATACTGGGTGTATATATATATAGAGAGGTATATATTGGGTGTATATACCTGAAGATTATAAATATAGATCTATATATAGAAATATATAAATATATATAAACATATATAATATATATAGATATATAGAGATATCTCTCTATGTAGAGAGAGAGATAGGGAGGCTCGGGTCTCACTAAGTTTCCCAGGTGGTCTTGAACACTTGGTCTCAAGGGGTCCTCCCACCTTGGCCTCACAAAACTCTGGGACTTCACCAGGTCTACAACCATTTATAAAGATTTTTTTCCCCCAATGGATTTATCTCCTGCCAACCTTCAAACATTTCTTTTTCTTTTTTGTGCTAAGTCTTTTCCTTCATTTCAGAACGGAAAGAGTTTATAAGTAGTCATCTGGGAATGCAGCCTAACTCTGAAGGCCCATATAGCTTGTAGGGACATCAAGTTCATGACCCTGTAACTCTGATCGTCCTTCTAACTATAGATTCTTCTAACCATGTATCCTTTAATAAACTGATTAGTTGTAAGGTTTTAAAGAGAGAACATGAACGAATTTTGATATTCTTCTTCAAATCATAAAATTGAACATCAATTTACTGCTTCCTAGCTTTGAAGTCACAAAGCAGAAACAGCTTATTGGAAAGATAGAGCATTAGAAGAAATATATCAAAGCACATTTTATTTGTAATTGGCCAATTTAACTCAACAGGAATGTCGTTTTGCCTAATTTTTTTGAGGAGGAAAGAACATAGTGTTTTATTACTTTTCAAAAGCTGGGAAAGAAAAGAATTATAACCACAAACATGGAAAAGATAGGCTTAGCAATAATTCCTGTGGGCTCACCTTTCTGTTCCTTTTTCTGTTTTTGGCTCAGCAATACCAGAAACTCGTATATGATTTCACACTATTTTCTTTTGGTACATCAGAAAATTGGATACCAATTAAAATTTTCTCAATTACTGATTTTAGTAGGTTTCTGCTTCAAAATATTGTTTTCAGGAAGGGGTAAAACGACCAAAGGAAGGAGAAAAAGCAGCAAAACTCCAGTTATTGGTAAATGTGCCATAGTCCTCATTCAAGGTGCCGTTTTAACGCAACACAGGCAAACATTTGCCCTTCACTTACTTCAATATATGAAATACTGTAACCAAATAAATACCAGAGGCTTTGATCTTTGGCTCTCATCTCACAACCCTCAGGGATATGACTTGAACAGTATAATTTTTGCTGTAGTTAAAAATCAGAATATTTAACACTACTAGAGTATTTCTTGACAGTAGGTCTGTCCTGTACGTTTCTATCCTAACAGGGTTAGGATTAGAGTGCCAGGAGGTATAAGGACGTACAAGAATGCTACTCCAGTTCAACTCTAAGGGAACGATGTAATTCCTCAAATTCACCTCTCAGCCTGTTTTTCAGCGTTCCTGTGTTCGGCTGCCAGGGGAGAAAGTAGCGGTCGAGGGAAGACACCTGTGAAGGGGCGTGGCTACTCGCGCGGGCTCCTCCATCCCTGACCCCAGAGACCCCTGCACAGAATGGACGGAGGAGCTGCTGTACTAGAGGGGAGTGGCCGCCCTGTCCAAGGTCTTCAGCTCCCGACCCGACGGGCGCCTATGCACACCGGCCGGAGACAGTCACGCAGATGCCAGTGTAGTCCACGGCAGCTTAAGAACGTGGTGCCGACCGCTCCAGAACTGAGTGGTCGAGTCGTTGCTAGGACTCTCCCAGAGAGTTGAACTCTGGGCTCACTTCGGCAAAGTCTGTTGGCACAAGGCCCCAGTGTCACTGGCGAAATATCGGTGAAAATTTCCATGTTTTGCGGAGGACCCCTGCTCGACCTAGTGACCTAGCGGGCCAACCGCCTCCCCAGCTCCCAGAGAGGCTTCGGAGAGACGCCAAGCGCTCCAGGCCGGGCCGGTCCTCCGCGCTCCACTGCTGCCGCACGGACTGCCAGACTCCCGGCATGCTCCGCGGGCTGAGCTCCGCAGCAAGAGAACTCAAAGCCCCGGGCCTGGGTCCCACGCGGGGCCCCTTACCCAAGGTGCCCCGGGTGCTCATTTGCATGTCCCACCCAACAGGTAAACCTGACAGGTCAGTCGCGGCCGGGTACGGCCTGGCGGTCAGAGCACCAAACGCACGAGCTTGTGATGCAGTTCTATTGCATGAAATTCTCCTAAAGGCCCCGAGAGGAACGGGAAAGTGCGCGGTTCGCTCACCGTAAGCAAAACAGGAGAGAGACTCCCGTGCCTTATAAGGCCTGCGGACAGAGCTGTTTACGTGCTCGCTTCGGCAGCACATATACTAAAATTGGAACGATACAGAGAAGATTAGCATGGCCCCTGCGCAAGGATGACACGCAAATTCGTGAAGCGTTCCATATTTTTGCGTAGTCTGCGAAAGTCATTTCAGTATCTGCTAACTAGCACTAAGGAAATAGTGTGAATCTAAGCAAAAATGGGTGGCACCCAATGACGAAATTGTGGTTTTCAATACAAAAAATTTGTGTAAGGAGATCTATGAAGTGGGAACGGAGCAGAGTCACCCGTGGAATGTCGTCTGCGAATATATCGTTAATACGCATTTTGGAAATGGAGAAAGGTCACCTTGTGCCTTCTTCATTGAACTTTTCATTCTGAAATAGACTTACGGTCTTGTCTCCCCAAACAACACAAACTCCAGAGCCCCAGCTTGTTTGGCTTTTGTTCAATAGAAGACCACCTGGCATATAAATTGTTCAATGACCCCTTAGTAAATCTTTCCTAAACTAATAAATCTCTACTAAAGGAAGGAAACATTAGCGCTCATTTGTGGCGCCTACTTTGTGCCATTCTCCATCATTTTAGACTTGAGTGCTTACACCCTTTTTCTCTTAGACTGCGAGCTGCACAAAGGAAAGGAATGCTACTAAGGACTGGTATTATTGGAGATCAATGTTGGCCTTTGCCTATAGATTCAAGAGCTCCAGGACCCATTTGAATACTGGCCACACAGTAGCAAGGTCCATCTGGATCTGTTTTCACCAGCCTTCTGTTTTCATGTATCCTCTAAGAAGTACTTAGGCCGGTTTACATAAATCGGACAGATTCTGTGATGGGAAATTCGATTAGGAGGAATGTTCATTGCCCAGCCTGAAAGCATATTTTAATCAGTGAAAACAAGTGTTTGGGTGCAGATAGGAGGATCACCTGGGTAACTTAATAGTAACGTGACTGGGCGCCTTGAAGATGGAGGCTGTGGAGGAAGGGAGCCCACCGGGGCGACAGAACCGGTGGGAGGCCCAGACAGCGTCGTAGAAGTCCACTGGGCCAAGTCCGCGAGCAGGAAAATGCAGGTCTAGAGAGATCTTGAACAGGCTCTACAAACACCACCGTGTCTTGTCTGGTAACCTTCGTGAACTGCGGAAAATATGGAACGCTTCACGAATTTGCGTGTCATCCTTGCGCAGGGGCCATGCTAATCTTCTCTGTATCGTTCCAATTTTAGTATATGTGCTGCCGAAGCGAGCACGTAATTGGCTCTGTCCACAGGCCTTATAAGGCACGGGAGTCTCTCACCTGTTTAGTTACGGTGAGCGAATCGCGCGCTTTCCCGTTCATCTTGGGGCCTTTAGGAGAATTTCATGCGATAGAGCCGCATCACAAGCTCGTGCGTTTGGTGCTCTGCCGCCAGGCCGTACCCGGCCGCGACTGACCTGTCAGGTTTACCTGTTGGGTGGGACATGCAAATGAGCACCCGGGGCACTTTGGGTAAGGGGCCCCGCGTGGGACCCAGGCCCGGGGCTTTGAGTTCTCTTGCTGCGGAGCTCAGCCCACGGAGCATGCCGGGAGCTGCCAACGCTGCGGCCGCCTCGGACCGCGCGGCGGGGTCCAGCGCCCAGGCGAGCTGGAGACACCCTGATAACGAGGCTCCTGCTGCACCGAGAGGGCCGGCCCGGGGTCGGCGCGACACCTTTAGAACAGGTCGTTTCACCGTAAACTTCCTCTGACGAGTAATTTTTTTTTTTTTAAAGTAATTAACCTACCATTATCACACCTAGAAAATTAAAGTAATTCCTTCATGGCACCTAATATTCAGTCTACTTTCAAATTTCCTTATTTCAGAAATTCCTTATTACAGTCGAATTGTCATAGAGATCCAAACAAGGTCCCACGTTGTATTCGGTTGCTACGACCCTGGGTCTCTGTTGTCCTCTAATTGCCCTCGCCTCGTTTTTCTTCATGTCATTCATATACTGAGGGATATTTGCCCTGTGGAATGTCACAGATCTTGGGATTTGGCCCATTACTTACGGATGGTGTCGTTTAACTTGTTTCTCTAGCCTCCATGTTTCTTGAAAATTTATAGTTAGGGGTGATGGACTCATTCGATTCTGGGTCAGTTGTGTTGTGTTTTGTTTTGAAGCCCGCACGGCTTCAAACACAGTGGTAGGGTGTGTGCTTACTGCACCTCAGCGAGAGTCGTGTATCCGCTGGCTGTCCCGGCATGAGTGATGCCTACCCCTGACCTGTGGGTGCAGGTGGTCAGCCGTCTGACCCCTCACACTATAAAGTTTCCCAGAAATCTTTCCTTTAATGGTTTTAGGATACACCCATGAACAATATCCAAGTAGAAGGTCTGGTCTGGTGGTTTGCTTGCTTTTTGTTTTGTTTTGAGGACACATTGTAGTTGTACATATTTATGGGGTGCAATTTGATGTTTCGATACATGTCTATGTTGTATAACGATCCAACCAGGGTAGTGTATCCACCACCTCATGCATTTATCCTTTCTCTGTGGTGAGAACATTCAGTAGCCTCTCCTCTAGTTATTTTGTGGTATACAAAATTTTACTGTTAACCGTCTTCACCCTACTGTGCAATAGAACATCAGATTTTTTTCCCTGTTCTTTAATTGTAGCTTTGTACCCATTAACCAATGTTTATAAACAAACATTGTGAGTTTGTGAGTTATAAGTTTACTTGTGAGTTATAAGGATGTAACCCCATGGCCTATGGTGGCTAAGTTCTGCATCCCATGGAAGAGATTGAGAGAATAATAAGATCAGGGAAATAAGTTAGGAAAGAGTGTTGATACCACTTGAGTCTCTGGATCATTTGATCCCATGACCGGGTGCTTTCCATAGTTGTTTGGTTACTTGTTCTAGCAAATTACTCTTCTTAGGTTAGATTAAAGTTGTTTTTGCCAAATGCAAATATGAGATCTTAAACATTTTTGAGTTTAGCATGTCTTCACACTGCACACTTGCAACATTAAAACCCTATTGGCTTCTGCTAAACTCAAAACTATTTAAGATCCCGTATTTGCAGTTTGACAAAAACAACTCTAGTATTAGTACCCGTGGTTAAGTATATATGAATTTCCAATCACTTTTTTTTAGGAGGAAATAGTGTTCTTTTTCAAATCTTTATAGGAAATTTATGAGGTAGGTGGCTATTTAATTAAATAATATTTTGTATGATTTGACTCATTTGAGAAGGATGAATTTTTTTTTGAGATGGGAGCCTCTGTCAACCAGGCTGGAGTGCAGTGGTGCGATCTCGGCTCACTTCAACCTCCACCTCCCAGGTTCAAGTGATTCTCTTGCCTCACCTTCCCAAGTAGCTGGGACTACAGGCCTGTGCTACCATGCCCTGTCTATGTATTTTCAGTTGAGACGGGGTTTCACCATGTTGGCCAGGCTGGTCTGGAACTCCTGACCTCAGGTGATCCATCCGTTTTGGCTTCCCAAGGTGCTGGGATTACAGGCGTGAGCCACCGCGCTCTGGCCCCCCACCCTCACCATGAGCCTTACTTAATAGGAATTATTAACAAATTGGCTTTAAGAAATTTATTTAAAGGATTTTTTCAATGAGACAAATGTTTTATTTTTATATTCTGGAACATTTGAACTCATCAATAAACATAATAATTTTAATTATTTACATTAACTGAAATAAAACAACTACCTTTTCTTTGTGACATGTAAAACTATGGTGCATTTTGCAATCAACGACGTTTTAGATCCAAAGAGATGTATCTTATTTTTTGGAAGAGGAAACTGAGGCTGATATAAGTGTAGTGACCTTCCTGGGCAAGATTGGCCACTGGTCCTACCATCTTCTGATGCCAAATTCATTGCTCTTTTTACTGCACCACTTGTAGTATTACTAGGTCATACTATTTGCAGTAAACTACAAAGAAAAAGATAAAGCCTGCCATTTTACAATTATGTTTCTGAGTTCTGCTCATTTGACTGCAACAACAAAACAGCACACACTATGTAGAAAGCTGACCTTGTTCTTTTTCTTTTTACTCACAGAAAGGGCACATTCAGTGATGTGACAGAATTGAAAGTAAAAAACCACAGGTCATTTCCTCTTCAGGAATTTTGCTCTAATTAAAAAGAAGAAGAAACTCATCCTAAATCCTCACATCCTCTTTAGCAAGGAACAGATGAGTCATTTAGAACCACAGCATCAATGACCAGCGTCACCTGGTGTGAAATTGGTGCACTCCAGGTGGGGAACAAAGGTTATCAACCCGGTCGGCAGGTCGCAATCACAAGAGCTTTTAAAAATACAAGTGACTGAGTCCTCCCCTGGAGATTCTGGCTTTGTTGTTTTTGTTGTTTTTAGACAGGGTCTTCACTATGTTGCTTAGACTGCTCTGGAACTCCTGGGTTCAAGTGATCCTCCTGCCTCAGCCTCTCAAGTAGCTGGGTTTTCAGGTGCACACCACTGTGCCTGGCAAGAGATTCTGATTTAATTGCCAGAGTGTCTGTGAGATACCTTTTTGCATTCTCTCTCTGCTTCTCTCTTTCTCTCCATGCCTCCTGTGAGCTCTCAGCCTTTATGAGATCTTCTTTGGGCTTGTCAGCACCCTTCTTTCTTTTCTCTCTTCTCCTTTCTTTTCCATCAGACACACTACATCAGGTGAAGCTTGTTTCAAGTTCACCACCAGGCCGCTTTCTTTGCTACTGGCTTCCTTTTATGGCCATACTTCCTTCCCTCATAATGCACCCACTGGCTCCCCAAGACTCCTCCTAAATGTCCCACTTACAATTGCAAGGATATTTAAAGGCACACCAGTCTGGGCTTTATTTCTTCAGGGCTCTGCTAACTAACTCCACAAACTAAAATATACTAGAACAGTATTTCTCAAGCTTTCTTAGTGATAGATTCCCAGACCCAACTTCTTACGGTTTCCAGAGGATTGACCTATGCCAATGTATTCAGAGGACCATCTGGCACATCACCCATATGACCTATCTGTGTTGTAATGGCTACTTTTAATGAAATGAGAAAGTCACTCTGCTGAAGCTGATGTGAGATATTTTGGTGCTTGGAGCCCTTTCACAGCAACCAGTTCCCTAATGTGTAGAAGATAAACCTCATGTTCTGTTTTTTTGGTAGGGAAAAAACCATGTCAGAGAGGAACTTCTTAATTTATTGTAATTACTATAAATTTAACTCTATATACACTCATCCTCTTTTCTGAAATAACATTTAAGAAAAACGTTATTTACAAATAGATGTTGTTTGTATGGGAAAAAACTTGTGCCCAGGTAGAAAACTGAATTGTTTGGAAAAAACAAAACCTGATTCCCATTCTATGGAAGCTATTTTACAACTCTGTAGATTGTAAATAACTCATGGCAGTTAATAATTTCTGTTCATAGCTGTGCAAATTCTCTCCTGACTGGAAGTTCAATTGACTTCACCACTGTGGAGGAACCCAGTTTTGCTTCCATTTGCACATTCAACCTTCCTTTATTACACATAATTTTTTTATTTCTCTTTTGAACTAGTTGTGACATCTACTATGTTTCTGCATTGATTCATGATAAATAAAATCTTTAACGTGTTCTTTTTTTATCTGTATGAGAGGCATGATTTTATCCACCTTTTTTAAAAAATTGTGTTTTTAAAAGTTAGAGATCTTCCAATGAGTTGTCTATTGGATTCATCTAACAAAACCAGATATATGTTTTACCAGGCTAGCCTGTGGGCTGCTTAAAGCCCAAACACATTTTTTTCTTGGATGCCAAATCACAATGGAACTTTGGTGACTCCGTTTTTCTAATTTTAATATTTTTTTCTATTAATAAAGTTTGTGGTTTGTCTTTGTTTTGCTTCCAGCCAGTGCTTGCTTCCAGCCAGTGCATCTGCTGTACTGGGTGAAAACAATAATTGGGAATTTTGTGTCATGGTCTAATCATTTAGTAAGCTCTGTGAATGAATTAATATTTATAGAGATCTAGTCTCTGTTGGGTGAGAGACTATAGAGAAACTAGTTTATTAGTCTTGTTTATATGCCTTTTGTCCATTTTGGGCTCAAATCAATTAAGAATATTGTGCCCACCCAGAAGGGGAACAGCTCTTTGATATCTGAATTGGTAATTTTTTTGTGTGTGTTTCTGTGTTTATTCTTGATCCATGAGTGAAATTTTAGAATTAAAGCTATAAACTCTTTGTCTGCATGTTTGTAATTCAGAAAAGTGTTTCCCTCTCATTATATGAATGTGTAATGCTTTCCTAAATCTAGAGGGTGTTAACAACTTAGATTATGAAATCTCCTACATTAAAGGAGTTCAGTTCTGATTGATTTAAGACGAAGGTCCCCAACCCCCAGGCAATGGACTGGTACCCATCTGTGACCTGTTTGGAACCTGGACGCACAGCAGGAAGTGAGCAGAGGGCAGGTGAGCATTGTAACCTGAGCTCTGCCTCCTGGCAGATTGGCAGCTGCATTAGATTCTCATAGGCGTACAAACCCTATTGTGAACTGTGCTTGTGAGGGATCTAGGTTGCACCCTCCTTATGGGAATCTAATGCCTGATGATCTGAGGTGGAACAGTTTCATCCCCAAACCATCTAGCCCACCAACCCCAGGGAAAATTTGTCTTCCAGGAAACCAGTCCCTGGTGCCAAAAAGGTTGGAGACTGCTGGTTGAAAAGATGAATAAATGCTTACATAAGCCTAGTATGCCAGTAACTCCCAGAAAATAATAAATGGAATTTCTAAAAATTTCAATGTGCTAGATTTAAAAAGTATTCCAAAAGCAACCAGCTTAGGAACATTTTAAGAATTCAAATTCACATAATTTAGGCACATCTTTGGTAAACTAGACTGTTGTATTAATTTGGTTTAGTGAAAACAGCTGTGTCTTCTTTGATTTATCAGTGTTGTATATAATACAAGTGTACATTTTTATTGTGCCTGGGTATGTTTTTCTAAGTGTATGCAGGTTTATTGATCAAATAAGCTTACATTACTTCTGCTTAATGCTTGCTTATGAAAAGTGTAAATTTGTGTTTGACCAAGTTGCATACTTGTTTTGGTGAACTTCTTTTTGTTAGTCATTGGTCTGTAGCATGTCAGATGGAAGATAAGTTTCCAAGATCTAGGTAAATTAAAGTCTTGGATCAGTTTTAAATTGGGCTAATGGAAAAATCAGTGCATAACTAGATAATTTCTAAGTAACAATTAAAATATTAGTTATTAAGCATAATTATAGCTTTACTTCTGCTTTTTATGTTTATATGCTATAGACAGGCTATCTGTTTGGGTCATATTAAGTAATGTGTTTATTTTTGCCACTTTAAGGAGTTGTATTAGGGATGTTAGCCACTGTAGAAAGTTGTGTTATGTATATTAAAGCTCTGCTAATCTGATAAAATGCTGGGTTGTGACAGTTCACAGTTATCCAGCCCCCCACTTTTCTCTGCAAAATAGAAGTTACTTTGGTTAACAGTGATAGTTATATGGTTGACTACACTTAGAAACCACTATTTCAAAGAAATATAACTCTGTATGTGCTTCTGCTTTTTTCAAGGAAAACAGTAGTTTTGTCCTAAAGTGGCAGCGTGAAATTTTTCATATTACTTTATTTTCTTTTAATCTTTGTAGTATTTGTAGTGTTGTCTCTTTCATTGCTGATGTTGGTATTTTGCAATTTCTCTCTTATTTTGTTGATCCATCTGGCTAGAAATTTTTCAGTTTTATTACATTTTTTGAAAAACCAGTTTTTGGGTTTTTTGGAAACCCAAAATAGAATTGTACATTTTCTGTTGATTTCTGCTCTTTATTATTTCCTCCCTTTTGTTTACTCTTGGTTTAATTACCTCTTCTTTCCCCAGTTTCTTATGGTAGAAGTTTAGATTGTTAAATGTAGACCTTTTTTTCTTTCCGAATACAAACATTTAAAGCCACACATTTCTTTCTAGGCACTACTTTAGCTGAATCCTACAAATTTTATTGTACTGTGTTTGTAGTTTAAAAAATTTTTCTTTGTCACATGGGTTATTTAGCCAACTTAGTTGATAATGTTCAAATCATGCATATCCTTACCGATTTTCTGTGTATCTTTCATCAGTTATTCAGAGAGGACTGTTTAAATTTCCAGTGTAATTGCAGAGTTCTCAATCTGACCTTTCAGTTCTAACATTTTTTTCTTCATGTATTTTGAAGTTTTCCTGTTACATACATATTTAAGATTGCTGTGTCTTCTTGATGAATTGATTCTGTTATCATTATGAAATGATCCTCAACATTCACAACTACTAAGATTAATCAAATGTATTTTCAATTATTTATAAAAATAGATTTAAAGCAGAAACACAACTTGTATTTTGCCAAATCACATTCCCTTTATCCTGCTCTACTTTTTTTGTGGCAGTTCTTTCCATCACATACTTATTTATTTGCTGGCTTTCTGTCTTCCCCAACTAGAATAATTTCCAAAGAGCAAGACTTCATCTGTTCTGTTTATTGCTGTATTCCAACTGTCTACAATGCCTGCCACAAAGTCTGACCTCAGTACTTTCTGAATGAATTAATGTATAATAAAGTCACACAACAGTAACAATATCTTTCCATGACTCTACCTCACTTACTTCATGGTAAGACAGGCTCTTCTCACGTGGGGGCGATTTCAGAAATAACTTCTACACTGTGGTGTCTTCTCATGCTGCTCTTCAGGAAGCTACTAATGAGATAATTCTTTGTCATTAACTTTTTTTTTTTGAGACAGAGTCTTGCTCTGTTGCTCAGGCTGGAGTGCAGTGGCGTGATGTTGGCTTACTGCAAGCTTTGCCTCCTAGGTTCACGCCATTCTCCTGCCTCAGCCTCCTGAGTAACTGGGACTACAGGCGCCTGCCACCACGCCCGGCTAATTTTTTATTTTATTTTAGTAGAGACAGGGTTTCACCATGTTAGCCAGGATGGTCTCGATCTCCTGACCTCGTGATCCGCCCGCTTCAGCCTCCCAAAGTGCTGGGATTACAGGTGTGAGCCACCACACCCAGCCTGTAATTAACTTTTTAATCTTAGCTAGGTTTAACCTGAATCATTCTAGAACAGTGGGTCTCAGTGACAAACACCCCTGGACTCCTATTATGAGCCTCCACTCACTTCCTCCCCTGGAGGCTGTTCAGGCCCTCATATACGATCGCCTCTATAGGCCAGCCTCACTGCTTCTAGGAATGGCTCTGTATATGCCTGGGTTGTAAAGGTGAGTAGGAGTTAATTTCTCATGCTAGGACCCAAGGTGCGTAAAGCCTTTATATTTCACATCTCTTTATTGATGCTGTGATTTCACTTCCCCCATCAACTCTGTTCATTCACACAGCTCATGAAAGTTTTTGTTTCCCAGGAAGTCTAAGTTTCAAACTACCAAAAAAACTGAGGCTGCCCTGTTGTCATATTTGATAGTGTTAACTGCAAGTAAAACATTTATTAATTAAATCTTCCTGTCCGATTATTTTTAAAGAGTGAAAAAAAATCTCTTTTTAATTTATTGTGTGTTTTGGGTGTCATGGAACGATATTTTGGTCTGATGGTCAGAGTTCTAACCCCAGTCCCAGCTCTTGGACAACCCACATTCTCATGTGAAGTGGGGTTAATAACTACCCTGCTTGCCTTTTAGGATTGACAGAAAGATCTGTGAGAAACGCTTGGGAAAGTGCCTTGTACTTTGCAAAGCATGGCAGGTGTGTAAATTGCTGTTGTTGCAGTGAGAAACTTTCCAATTTTAAGGTTTGTGGTCATTGGATTTTTTAAAATTTATCTTTATTTTAATTTTAACTTTTTTTTTTTTTTTTTGAGATGGAGTGTTGCTCTGTCACTAGGTTGGAGTACAGTGGCACTATCTCGGCTCACTGCAACCTCTGCCTCCCAGGTTCAAGCGATTCTCCTGCCTCAGCCTTCCAAGTAGCTGGGATTACAGGCACATGCTACCACGCCCAGCTAATTTTTGTATTTTTAGTAGAGACGGGGTTTCACTGTGCTGGCCAGGATGGTCTTAATCTCTTGACCTCATGATCTGCCCACCCTGGCCTCCCAAAGTGCTGGGATGACAGACGTGAGCCACCATGCCCGGCCAGGTTTTTATAATTCATTAATTCAAGAACATTTGGGCATTTGCATCAGAGACCTTCACTATATCCTGAAGAGCACTTGCCTACAATTCTTACGCTGAGGAATACAACCCGGTAGTCAGCTGTTATCTTGGAAATTATGACCAGTTAAAAACAACAACAATGGAAAGGAAATGGTGTAACTTTAAGGAAAAGCAAACTTAGGGCCAGTGACCTTCTCCCCCCACCCCCCACCCCACCAAAGCTTAGAATATTAGGTATTATCTGTTTCACATGTTTCTTAATTTTTTTAACACAAAAATTTTGTACATTTGGGTCTTGTTTGTTAAATACATGATGAAAATGAGAGCGGTAAGATCTGCTATCTCTTTGAGGAAATTAAGACTTAAATGTTTTACTACTTGTACCTACTATTAGTTAATTGATCTTTGTTATTGTCTAGGGTGAGTATCAGCAGGCTCAAACTGTGTTCTTAGTCAGCTGTTAAGGTTCCAGTATAATCACCTAGTACTTTGGGGGCAGGGGGAATAACCAACATTCAACTATCCAATAATGCTTCCACTAGAAATGTCCTCATTCTTGTGATAATGTGTAATACTGGTTCATGCTAAGTTTATAAACTTCTTGTTTTCTGTATCCTTCATTGGCTACTCTATCCATAACCCGTAACCACTGAGACCCCCAGCCTTAGTGCTTGCATCCTGCTTCCACTTCAATAATCTTGGGTAAGCTTAGCCACTTGGGATTTGGTATACAGAGTGTGCATATGTGCATCTCTGGTTCAACAGGGGATACACTCCAGTGTGCTCAGTATATCCCTTCTGTGAACTCATACGATCCAGATTCCTGGGTCCCAACACTGGGAACTGTGATTTAGTAGGTCTGGAGAGGAGCCCTGGAATCTGTATTTGAACAGGAACCCAGGGGATTCTGATGCAGGGCTCTGTGGGCTAGCTACCCTTTGTAAATCACTGTGTTCTCCAATTGCTGGCCCAGTTTTTAATATTTGCTTTTTTTTTTTTTTTCTTTTATCTTACATTCAGGGAACCTAAAACTAACTAACCTTCCACAAGTCAATAAAGGTTTCTTTTCCCTGTCACCTTGCCCGGACAAAGTTTTGAAAATTTTGACATCTTCTTCCTCCTCCATTCTGCCTTCCTCCTTTCTTCTCCTGCCTCTTCCTCCTCTCTCATCCAGTTATTCACAAAGTCTACTTGGTTCCTCCTCTCCAGGCTTCATTTACATTACATCTCATTCTCTTGGAGCTCTAAATCCCCATCCACACTGCCTAATACCTGAACTATCCAAAAGTCTTCTAGCTTTAAGGCTGGGCATGGTGGCTCATGTCTGTGGATTCTAGCACTTTGGGAGGTGGAGGTGGGCAGATTGCCTGAGCTCAGGAGTTGGAGACTAGCCTGGGCAGCGTGGTGAAATCCCATCTCTACTAAAATACAAAAAATTAGTCAGGCTTGATGACGCACACTTGTATAATCCCACCTACTCAGGAGGCTGAGGCATAAGAATTGCTTGAACTCGGGAGGCAGGGGTTGCAGTGAGTTGAGAACGCGCCACTGCACTCCAGCCTGGGTGACAGAGTGAGACTGTGTCTCAAAAAAAAAAAAAAAAAAAAAAAAAAAAAACCACCACCGAAACAGAAGTCTTCTAGCTTCTCTCCTCTTCGTGTAATCCCTTTTGTGCATAATTGTCTGTCGTTTGTACAAACACTATTTCACCATGTCACTCATCTATTTAAGAAACAGTAGTGATTCTCTGCCTTCCACATTATAATTTTGTTTTCTATCAACTGCATTCCTCATTACTCCAAAATATTGCCTACCGTCCATTATTTACACACAATTTCTTTACTCTTGCTTTTGATGATATATTCTCAAAATATATTCATTAGAAATTTCAGTGGTCATAGAACTTACTTTGGTAAAGGAGATTTTGCTACATTGACTACATTATTGTAAATCCTTTCCCATAAGCAACGGCTAGAGTTGCTTATGGGAAGGGAAACCAAATGGACTGATGCTGATTAGAGGAGGACCTTACATTCTTCTATTTTGTCACAGAGTTAAACTGCGTTTTGGTGGTTTCCTTAGACTGAATTAGATTTCTTTTGCTCAATGAACTTTGACCTTGAACCTTTTTTTTTTTTTTTTGAGACAGAGTCTCACTCTTGTTGCCCAGGCGGGAGTGCAGTGGCGCGATCTTGGTTCACTGCAACCTTCACCTCCCGGGTTCAAGTGATTCTTCTGCTTCAGCCTCCTGAGTAGCTGGGACTACAGGCAACCGCCACCACACTCAGCTAATTTTTGTATTTTTAGTAGAGACAGGGTTTCACCCTGTTGGCCAGACAGACTTTGAATTTTTTTTCCTCGTTCTGTCGCCTGGGCTGGAGTGCAGTGGCACCATCTCGGTTCACCGCAAGCTCTGCCTCCAGGGTTCACACCATTTTCCTGCCTCAGTCTCCTGAGTAGCTGGAACTACAGGTACCTGCCACCACGCCCAGCTAATTTTTTGTATTTTTAGTAGAGACAGGGTTTCACCATGTTATCCAGGATTTTCTCGATCTCCTGACCTCGTGATCTGCCTGCCTCGGCCTCCCAAAGTGCTGGGATTACAGGCGTGAGCCACTGCGCCTGGCCGCACCTTAAACTTTTTGTTGTTGTTGTTGTTGAGACGGAGTCTCGCTCTGTCGCCCAGGCTGGAGTGCAGTGGCCGGATCTCAGCTCACTGCAAGCTCCGCCTCCCGGGTTTACGCCATTCTCCTGCCTCAGCCTCCCAAGTAGCTGGGACTACAGGTGCCCGCCACCTCGCCCGGCTAGTTTTTTGTATT